>NW_020837947.1:60777643-61200273 GCF_003676395.1 Aethalodelphis obliquidens | reverse complement strand
ACACACACACACACACACACACACACACACACACACACACACACACAAAAGAGCCAAATTCTCTTTCAATGATTGACATTAATAAAGTCATGAAACACTGATGTTAACTTGGAATGTTACTGCATAGACACTGATATACTAGCCTAGTCACCAGAACTCTAGTACCCACCATCTGGGTTCTTCTTTATTACATCAAGGTGCTCAGGACAAAGATTTGAAAAAATAAATAAAAAATAACTAGAAGATTACATGATGACCATATAATTAGATCAAAGAGAAACAGAGGGTCTTGGGATATAATTCATTCATGCCATGATAAGGCCTGAATAATTGTCACTGTCTTATAACAAAGTACATCCTTTAAGACTGAGGTGAACGGGGGTGGGGTGAGGTTCACGGGTGATTGTAAACAAAGGAGAAAATGTGGCAAATATTCAGGGATAAGAGAAAATTACTTCTTGGAAGTACAAGTATTTTAAAATATCTATCTATCTATGGTTAGTAGGTATACAAAGATTAGGAATGAGAAGTATAAGAAAGGATGAAGCAGGGTCATATAATGAATGGACGTCTCACTAAAGAGTCTGGACGTTTTCCTGAAAACATCAATAGGTTTCATGTTTATTTAGCTTTATGACAGGATACAGGCCAGGAAATACAGAGCTATAGCATCTTCAACTCATCTTTTCTTTCAGCAACTCCATGTACATCGGTTCTTTAGTCTATCTCACCACAAGGATGTTTGGGTTCCACTAATGAGAGCCAAGGTGTATGTGGGTCTCCTTGTCACATAGAAGCTACAAGCTGTATTTTCTGCCAATTCTTTATACTGTTTCATCCCTGTTCTCCCACCCCAGGGCTGACTTCACACAACAAACAGAAGTACCATTTCTCATATTTTTCAGCTCCACTCCTTCCAAGGAAAGAGTGCTGTAGGCAACTGAGATCATTCTCTGAGAGGCTGCATCAGATCAGGCTGATGTTAAATTCTTTCTTGAAGTTTCACCCCCATGACCTCAAGTCCATATTTTCACAAAACGTATTCCATAAATATTCTGTGATATTTTTTCTGACAGACACATCTAATGTTTTTTATGCAGGAAAAAGCAAGCTAGCATATCTGCAACCACCAAGATTTGTGCTATCCAATAAAGTGTAGGTATCATTTTCCTAAACATGTTAGTCTTGAGCAATGTGCTTCATAAATCTTTAGATACTTTATCAGTTGCATGTTGCCCTCACATTCACTAGCACTTGTATCTTTCAAAAATTGTTAGAGACATTTATATGTGTGTTTAGTTTCTCTAAGGCCTAATTTACTATTTTGTCTGGACAATCAGTTCCCAAGGGGGTAATGTCAACTGAGGGTTTTAAACCAGTTTCCCAAAATATCTTTTCACCCTGGGGGTCATCATCAGTATCCATTGGATTTTCTTTGATTTCCATATGTGAGCCCATAAAATACTTTATTATGCCAAATAGCAGTAGATGAGGCATTAAAGTAATGTTTAGCACGCAAACCACTTGTTAATATTACACCAAATAGCAGTCGATAAGATATAACAGTAATACTTAGCACACCAAACATTTGTTTTTAATGCAGTGTAATTTCCCCAGCCTTTCCAGCAGAATCATCTCTTACCCATAGACTATATATTTTCAGTGACAGGGATGGTCACTAGAGTGTTCAATTAATTCAGGATTCCTTCTGGCCTGGAGACCTAATCATACTCAGCTGTGAAGGAATAGGTTTTTAGTGACACTGATTCCCACATATTAATGTGGAGCACAACTCATTTACCCTATAGAGAGAATACAGTGTTGGTCTTTTATCTACTCGATACCCACTAACTGTATAGCAAGAAATGACACCTCTTTTTAAATTCATGGCACACAGGCAATAAGGGAATGATAAAGAACACGTGTTCCAGTGACATCCTACTATAATTTAGATGGCCTTTAGCGTTTCAATAGGTGCAGCTCTCTGGCTTGGACTTTAAAACACCCTGGCATTGCCCTTTAAACACAATAGCCATCCATCACAGTAGAGAGCCCTTCCCGGGTGAAGATACAACCTTTTCCCAGAGTTGTTGCTAGGCCTAACATCCCAAGTGGCTTTTTCTTCCCTTCAGGTAACAGTAGAACCTCACCAGGTCCTTCTTTCCCCATTCCTGGAAGCAAATGGTGGGTTTGCAGAGATAAAAGATAACAGGTCATTCTCTACCACTGGGCAATAAGGCTTTATTTAGGGTGAGTCTTAGCTTGGTCACATTAGGCAAATTGACCATCTAATCTAGGATTACCTTAGGAATAAATATAATTAAGTTCAAAGGAATACAGTAAGGAGTAATGCTCCATTCAGCTGGAAGGATAAATGCAATCCTAATCTAAACCGCTAGATCAGATAAACCAAAAGAAAGGAAAGCCTTATGAGGTGTGAAAGACAAAGATTAGTGCCACAGCTTCATTTCCCACCACCTTATTCCCAGTACATAGTAACCTTCCCTAAGGCTGTTCTTCCCTCAATCCTTCTCATATTCCGATGAAGCGCACACCCACTGAGCTGCTAGCCATGCTTTCTCATCCTTCTTATCCTTTGCACCCTCTGTCATTCAAACCTAAATGTTTTAATTGCCTATTCTAATTTTCAATTAAGTCACTCCTGTGTAACTGATAGGAATACATGTCCATTGTATATTGTACTTTTTGGTCCCATTTTGTTAAACTGGCTACGGTGAAGTGCATTCCCTATAAGACATATCAAGGGTACCCCAAACACTTATCTACTCCTGAAAGACTCATTGGAATATTCCAGGAGCCATGAGCAGCGTTCTATGTAATCCATTTGTCACTGATGCCCTTGATCCCATGGAATTCTCCCAGTGCCATTTTGGACATTGCTTTTTCTCTTGATATCATTTAGGACAGTCTGTCACCATACTAGTGACTTTTCTGGGTGACACTGGTATATGCCACTGTTTCATCCACCATGGCATTGCTTGAACACTACTGTGCCAGCTCAGCTCATGTACCCAGCTGTTTTTCCCCAGGGACAGACCAGGTCATCTGCCTTGGCTTTCCAGTGCCATAAATGGGTTCTTGGTGAGCATCTCAAATGCATTTCTTCCTAGGAGTTTCTGTAGAGTCATCCACAAATTCACCCTTTCACACCAGGCTTCTCTAATGTATGTGTTCATCAAGGAACCATTTGCCTGCCTGATTACAGTACAGCCCTGGGCTCTATATGCATCTGTATAGTCAAACATGTCTCTGAGGCCAAGAACCCAGTTTTTCCTGCACTGTCACATATACAACTCTCAATTCAGCCCACTGGATATACTTATTCTGCAACTAGGGCTTTTATAGACCACTCTCAGATAGCATCAGCCTTCCATACAACGTTCCACCATTCACTAGGAGAACTCCCATCATTGAATCTGACAGATGATTTGCCTCAGCAGATTTCAGACCCTATGGCAATGAGTGGGTAGAGCTTCAGGAGGTCCACTGTAGAGGCAGAAATACTACCTGCTTGTGAATGTAACGCACTCCCTCAGAGCTGATCTCTCTAGCATATCCCAAATATACCATTTATATATTATCAGGAAGCTTGTACAGCTCCTTCTTACTGGAATCTCTTTCTGGTATCACCCATGGCATCATAGGTAACTCAAGCCTCAGTATATATAATCTGACGCTCTTCAGGTGTGAGGGCTGTTTCTGCTGGAGCCAAATAGTGTGCATTAGCTCATGTCTCTCACATGAGCTGGTTTTAGACATAGTATCAGGGAGTATGTTGGTCTGGAAGTCTAGCAGTCACCTTTAAGCAGCGTTCTAAGGCTTTTGTCAGGAACTCGAGTCTGTGTGTGTTTTAGTAGTGGCCTTCTCTAAAAATCCTGGCACTTGTTATGACAGGATTATAAATGCCAGAGGGACAACTTGGGCTACCCTCTGCTCTGGACCGCATTCAAACCCATTTCTTTCACTAGTCTGTATATCAAGGCCAACAGGATTCCCAAATATGGTATATGTGTCCTCCAGAATTCAAACAACCCTTTGAGGCTCTGCACCTCTCTTTTACTTGTAAAGACCAGAAGGGATAGCAGTTTGCTCTTTACTGTTTGTGAAATGCCGCTGGTAGTCCTAGCCCAGATCATGCCTAGAAAAAGGACTGACTGGGCTGGGCCCTGAATCTTACCCAGATTATTCAGGCATTCTTGGCCAGTCTCATCACAACTACAGCTTTTAAATTACCCTCTCTCCAGTCACAGCTTCCTTTCTGAGAAGGAAAGTATACTATATTATCAACTTCATGAATCAACAGATAGGGTAGTAACTGAATCCTGCAGAACGTGAGTAACCTTAAAGGAAGATAGTAAAAGTATATCTAATGGAATCTCTCTGGTGGAGATACACATAGTGCTTGACAATTTTTTTGGAGATTCTGAGTCTATGACCACATGCCATCACCATTGGCCTGCTTAACTTCCTGATAGTTTTTACCATGTCTGGCACAGTAGAAGCTTTGGGGAGAATTGTTTTCTTTATTTCTGGATTTTCTCACAGGCCAGACAGGACTAAGTTGGCAAGAACTGGTGTTCAGTAAGGACACTTGATTTTAAGACTTCTTTAATCAGGACAGAGACTTCCTCTTAACCTCCTGGAAGATGGTACAGTTTAGCCTTTACTACAAAAGAAGGTTAGGGGCGTTGTAAGGGCTCCCAATTAGCTGACCCAAATAAAACCTGGCAAAGGGCAGATGTCCCCAACATGCAGCTGTAGACCAGTAAGGGCAAGACCTCTGTTCATGTATCACATCCTTTCTATTTATAGATTCAAGCAAAGGGGATGGCACTACTGGATATCTCTTCCTTTATCATGTTCCTTTGTGGAGTTTACTAGGACCATGGTACCTCCTATCACAGCATCTTCATCTCCCCTTGGCTTATTTTTTGGCCTCTTAATATTGTCCTCTTGCTCCCTGGAGATTGATAGTACATTATGTAGCAATGCCCACTTATCTCAGAAAGTTTTACCAACCCTAGGATATTCTCCTTTAACCAAAGCACATGGCCTTGGAAATTCCACTGGGAGTAGGGCAAAATGTCCTAGGCTTCAAGTCAATCCTCTTCGGTTTCTACCGCTTCAACCTTCAGAGTACATTTAGCAGCATGAGTCAACACACTTTGTTATTGTTCCCTAGCAGCATCATTGGATTTAAATTCATCCAGGCTAGGTTAAAGAGAGCATATCTCATGGGATTTATTAAGGAAGGCAGCTGCCAGATATGGAGCAGATTTTCCTCTTTCCAAATACTGTTAATGAGCTAGTAAATCCTTTGAAAGAATACCTTAAATTTCTTCACTTTTTATCCCTTATCCTAACTGCCACCTAATAATGGGTCTATCCAGTTTACCCTTTCCTTAATTCTTTAGCTGCTACTCTCTCAACCTGTCCCATTTTGCCTTTCTTGACTATTTTACCAGTAATCCAGGAGATAAATCTATATAATTCAGCCACCCAGGCACCAAATTCTCAACAGAATCTCTTCCCCACTTGTACTCAGTTCTCTTTCCTGCATCACAGTGTTTTGACTCAAGGGCCTGAAAGCCAAACCTACTTCCAACACCATTTTCTAGCACCACAGTTGTGGTTGTGGGTATGAGTTGGCAACCAGACAGGATTTAGCACAGTACCATGCTCGCTTGGTATTATACAAGGAAGTAAAGGAGCACATGCAGTAAGTTCAACATCTTTATCTCATGTTCATCTCATCTCAGCAGCTACTCAAGTACACAGAAGAAAGGGTTTCATCTGCAGCCTCATGGACCTGTACAGGCCACAGATGTGAGCCAAGGTCCACGTGGGTCACCTTGACACAAGGAAACCTCAGCCTCTATTCCCACCAAACTTTAGATCATAGTTATCACATAGCCCTATACTAACTCACAGCCCCCCTAACCCCAGGCAGATGTGTGTTCCACACAACAAATGAGGCAGACAAAATATTCCTCATTTATCTTAACTCTACTGTTTCCAAGGAAACAGTGTTATGAGAATTAGAGATCTTTCTGAAACAGGCCTGATATTCAGGCCTGTTAGTAACCTTTATTCATAAAAATTACAAATATATATATGTGTATATATATAATATATAGACAATGTGTTATTTGTATTTTCCTATTTCTGTGCCTACATTTAGTTTTCATTTATTACATTCATTTTATTTAAACTTTTCTAATTTGTAAAATGTAATTATCATATAAAAATACATAAAATAATAATCCACACTATAATAGATAGTAGTTATATGTAAATACTCAGGCAACCACCTCCCAGATTGAGAAAACAAACACTTTCAGCACCTCAAAAGCCTCCAGATCATCACTTCCCAAACCAACCTTCCTCAGTATTTATTTCCTGGCCCCACTGACTTCTATGGTAGTTACAACCGTGTGTTTCCCTATGGTTTTATCACTATGTATACATCACTAAACAGCACAGTTAAGATTTCCCTGTTTTAACTTTTATATAAATATATAAATGCTGTATGTATTGTGTCTTACCTTTTTGTGTGTGAAGGGGCTCAATATTACCTTTCTAAGATTCAATCATGTTGAAGTGTGTAATTGTAGTTTCCTTATTTTCATTGTTATGTAGTCTATTACATGAAAATATCAATATTGCAATTTACCTAATTCAGTCTGTTATTAATGGTTGTCTGTGTTATTTTAAGTTGAGGATAATACAAAAAATGCTTCTCTTGTAATATTCTTCGTAATCCTCTAAGGTAAGCATGATCATTTTTGTTTTTCAGACCGAAAAAGTGATGGATAGAGAGAGGAAATGTAATTTAGCTAATATCATTCACCAGGAAGAATTGAGGTTCGACCCAGCTCTCTGTGACCCCATAGTTCATGTTATTTGTTTCTTAACTAGACTCTTGTAATAAGAGATACGGGATTAAACTAAGAGTGGCAACTGAGATGAAATTGAACACATTCAACCAATTCTAAGAACACAGATTCGCTATGATTGGGTGATTAATTTGAAGTGGTCACTGTAGGAGATGGAAAAATCAATGATAACATCAATTAGTTTGGACTTGAACCTACTGCCTTTGTTAACTGGCAAGATAGCCTAGTGATTAATAGTAATAGCTAACATTTATTGAGAACTTACAATATGCTAGGAACTGCTGTAAATTCTTTACATGCATTAACTCATTTAATTCCCACACAAATCTATGAGGTAGACACTCTCCTTGTATCCATTTTATAGATGAGGAAACTTAAAGAGAGAGATTCAGGGTGGTATTGTTGCAGGAAGGGGGCCCAAGAGTGGGCTCTTATCTAACACTCAAAAATGAATTATCTGAGGAGACACACGTGCTGACATAGCAAGAGACTTTATTGGGAAGGGGCACCTGGGCAGAGAGCAGTAGGGTAGGGGACCCAGGAGAACTGCTCTGCCACGTGGCTTGCAGTCTCAAGTTTTATGGTAATGATGTTGGTTTCCGGGTTGTCTCTGGCCAATCACTCTGACTCAGGGTCCTTCCTGGTGGCCCACACATTTCTTAGCCAAGACGGATTCCAGCGAGTAGGATTCTGGGAGGTTGGTAGGACATATGGACTGGCGTCTCCTCTCTCCTTTTGACCTTTCCCGAATTCTTTCAGCTGGTGGTAGCTTGTTAGTTCCATTTTCCTTACCAGGACCTCATGTTTTAAGACAACTCATGCAGGTGGTTATTATCATGCCTGTCCAGGGTTGGCAGTTTGGGTCAGTGGTTCCCTAACAGTATCCCAACATTACAAAGTGGCCAGGTGAGTCAAAGTACTTACATAAGCTGCTGCTTCCAGAGCTCATGTTCTTACACACAAAAATAAAATGTCTCCCGATAAAAGGATCCAGCCAATAGGCAGCTAATTATAGAGATTTGATGCTTAGGCCAGATATCTGGGCTGGAAATAGGAATCTGAATGCTGTCAGTATATGCATGCCCACGAATGCTCGGTAATGAATGAGTTAACCCTGGAGGAGTGGGTAGCATGACCAGAGTTATGGGCATCATATGGAACTCAGTGGGATATGAGGAAGAAAGAATGACATGTTAGAGCTGTCCAGACAGAATTAGGATGCGTGGGTGAGGCTTTACACTCTTAGGTCAATATTTTTTAGCCAGAGGTAGTTTTGCCCCCTCCTGGCCCCCCACCCGAGGACATGTGGCAGAGTCTGGAGACATTTCTGATGACCATGACTGAGGATACTACTGGTCACTAGTGGGTAGAAACCAGGGATGCTGCTCAACGTCCTACAAAGCACAGAACAGACCTCCATGATAAAGAATTATCCTGTCCAAAAGGTCAGTAATACATACCAAGGTTAAAAAACCCTGTGCTGGATCACAGGTCAGTGATTGGATGTCGGCCGGCCTAGAAAGGGAGGGCCATGCAGGTGAGGAAACTCTTCAGCTAAGAGGTGCCTGCTGACAGCGCTTCCAGTAGCTGGGATATGTCATTTATTTCTAACTAGGAATGCAGCAGTGCATCACAGCATCTGCGATGGCTGTGGAAGGGAGATAAGGATAAGCCTGTTTTTGACCACCTGCTGGGATCAGCAATGTATTAATCATGCCTTTTTATTTCTGTAGTTCCAATGCTTTGACATCTTAGAGTCTTGATAAAGAAGCCTGTTTTTGACCACCTGCTGGGATCAGCAATGTATTAATCATGCCTTTTTATTTTCTGTAGTTCCAATGCTTTGACATCTTAGAGTCTTGCTGACCCTGAAGAGATTGCCCTTTGTAGGTACTAGCCAATTCTTAGAGACGGAAAATGATTAGCCCAGGAGCACACCTTTCATGAGCAAACCAACCAATCCAGAGCTCTCACACCTCACCACGCCTCTCTCACTCTCAGGGGCTATCCCCCAGTCCTAATCACCCCAGAGTTAAGTACTAGACAGTTTAGGACAGCCCCTATACCAAAGACCCTGCTGAAATTATTCAAACTAGCCAATCCTAAGCCTGCTTACCCTGCCATGCCTATTTCTTCCCACAGACACCACAGTAAAGGCTCTTGCCCAGGTTTTCCCCTTGTAACCTCTGCATCCAGACAAACCCTGGTGCTTCCCCATGTGGCCCTGTATGTCATGGCATGTGCCCTCTTCCTAGGAACGGAGAGTAATAAACCATCTTTTCCATGGTAATAATCTCCTTTTCTGTTGGCCTCAGCATAACTAAATAATAAAAACTACATTTTAAAACAAGCAGGTGATGAGAATGATTAATGTATTTTAATTCATTTTTTTGGCATATTTTCTTTCTTTTCCTGTTTTATTTTTTGGTAGTGAAAGCATTTAAAAAACAACTTGGCTTTGGCTGCAAACAGAGTATTACAGTTTTTATTATACCCATGCACATTTTTCTCTTTTAAAATCTGCTCATTTGCCATGATAAAAGTATACTCACACCTGGTATGTGGCCATAAATATTATAGGTGAATTGCCCTAGTGTTACTGACTGCCTGTGTAGTTGCTAATACATCCCATCTTCTGATTTTAAGCCAAAGAGTTTATGGACATAGAGCTTCTGTCAAATATTTAATAACATATTCTCATTAGTATTGCCTTGTAAACAATCAGTAACCCCCTTGATCCATGTTAATGAGCCATGCATTGTTTTTTTCCAAATAATTACTTTTCAACATTTGTTATTAATGGCCATTTTTGTATTGTGATCTAATATCACAATATGAACGATTTCAGCTTTTCTGTAATTTAACTTTTTTGTGGCCTATTATAAGGCCAGTTTTTTGTAAATGCTACATTAGCTTTTAGAAGAAAGTGTGTATGCTGCTTATATGGAACATACTTGGTTTTTCATTTAAATAAATTATAAATTAAAGTATTATGTAGCCTTTATATTTTAACCTTTTTTTCCTACATGCTTCTTTAAAACCTGGAAGCTGTTTCTCCAAAGCTGCATTATTTTCTTCTTTTCCAATTTTTCCTTATAAAGTTTTATTGCATAGTTTTTACTTTAAATATTTTGTAGCTATGTATTTTTCATATAAAGGTTTATGCCACTAATATCTTCATGGTGAATGTATCATTTTCCAATATAAAATGACAGTCAATTTTTTCTGATCCTGTGATAATTTATTTGCCTCAAAATCTAATATAGCTGATTTTCATATTATATTCTTTCTTTTGTTTACCTTTACACAATATATCGAATATATCTTTGGCAGTGTTTTTTTTTTTTTCTTTTGTTCTTGTCTTTTTATTATTATTATTTTTACTTTCCGAAGTCATATTCCCTTTTGGAAATAACATGTAATTGGACTTTGGACTTTAATAGGAGAGTTTAACCCATCCAACTTCAAAACTTTCAAGCCTGTTTTACCTGAAAAGTTTGTCCACTTGCCCTTTCAGTTTCAATTAGTTTTTTTCTTTTTTTAATTTATCTTTCTCTCTCTTCCTTTTCTGATTCTTCATGGACTCTAATTTTATTACCCTTTTTTTTTTTTTTTTTTTTTTTTTTTTTTGCGGTACGCAGGCCTCTCACTGCTGTGGTGTCTCCCATTGCAGAGCACAGGCTCCAGACGCGCAGGCCCAGCGGCCATGGCTCACGGGCCCAGCTGCTCCGCGGCACGTGGGATCCTCCCGGACCGGGGCACGAACCCGTGTCCCCTGCATCGGCAGGCGGACTCTCAACCACTGCGCCACCAGGGAAGCCCCTTATTACCCTTTTTGCTAGTTTTTTGTAAAACATCTTAGTTTCAAATCTAACATACATTTGAAATTAAATTACATACAAATTAAAAAATAAATTCCAATAATCAATTTAGTAAATAAAATAGTGTTTTGATACTAACCGATGTAATTCTGAATATTAGTATTATTTTACTTTGCTTCCTTCACCCCTCGTTCACTTCTCAGCTGGATAATAGGGGATAGTTATAATCTGGAATTTGAGGCCTAGATTATTATTATTATTTTTACATGTTATATATTTTATTGCAATAATTACTTTTGTTTGTTGTCTCAACATATTTATAACATTTTATTCAACTTCTTTTGTACCAATGTTTTTTTTGTTTGTTTTTTTTTAACATCTTTATTGGAGTATAATTGCTTTACATTGTTGTGCTAGTTGCTGCTGTATAACAGTGAATCAGCTTTAGTCTTTTATTTGAATTCATCTCTTAGCTGGATTTATGAATATCTTTGAGTAATTTTTTTTTCATGGAGACTCTTTGTTATTGCATTTTTATTTTAAATTCTACCTTCCTACTTTCCTCTAAATTAGTGTCCCTCCCTTGTCAATCTGTTAAATTTTCACCTCATATATATTTTTTTGCACCAGAGCCAACATTTTCTTAAGTTATATTAAGCACACAAAACAAATGCTTTAAAAAAAAGTGCTTTAAATTTCTAACAATAAACTTTTCCAAAAATACATCCTTGCAGTTTAAATACTGTTATTTTTCTCTTATGTAGCATTTGTTACAATACCCACATATTTTTATATCTGCTTATCCTGGTAAGGAAAATGTATCCAAACATGGTATTTGTCCATAAACATTGTGAACCATCTGACTCTACTACAGTCTCCCCTCAGATGGATTTTGAGCCAGAGGAATTATGTATGTGCAGAGCCAAGCCTCTATCAAAATTTCTTACGTCCAAAAGACATTTATCTTTTGTGGCTATCTTGTCTTTCGAAAAGGATCATTGAAAATATTCAATCTTCCCTTGCTAGACACAGCGCAAACAACAGCAACAGCATGCAGCATACAGTGCTCCATGGCTTCTGATCACAATCCCTCCCCACTGGTACTTCATATCCCTGAAGGGCAGCAGCACCTTCCATGTCTGCCACTGGCTGGCATGGGATAATAATAATGTTATTTCTAGAATGAACAGAGAAAAAGAAAAATGCGAGAAATTGGAGGATTGAGTGATCTTGTATGTTCTAGAAAGCAGCTCTTTCCTTCACATTACGGGAAAAGAAGTTTAGTGTTGTAGTTGGTACAGACATGGGGCACTGAGGCCTAGAGGCTCTCTCTGGCAGAACAGCGAAGGCTAGTGACCTTTAGGTTTACACGTTAGTTATCCCTTGTGATAGTTAATTATATGTGTCAACCTGCCTGGATCAGGGGATGCCCATTTATTTCTGGGTGTGTTTGTGAGGTTGTTTCCAGATATGATTAGCATTTGAATGTGTGCACTCAGTAGAGTAGATGGACTTCCCCACAGTGGGCATCATTCAATCCATTGAAGGCCTGAATAGAACATAAAATAGGAAAGAGAAATTTGCCCCTTGAGCTGGGACATCTCATCTCATCTTTTCCTACTCTCGGACTGGGATTTACATCACCAGCTTCCCTTGAGTCTTAGGTCTTCAGACTTAGACCAAATTACACCACTTACTTTGCTGGGTCTCCACCTTGTAAGATGACTGATTGTGAGTTTTCTCTGCCTTTGCAATCTTCTGAGTTTCCTACAATCGATCTATGTATCTACATCTATCTAACCTACTGGTTCTATTTCTCTGGAGAATACTTCCCTCAAAAGGCAAAGTATCACTCATTAATTATATTTCCTATTTCAGTTCGAAGAAACCTGTAATTTGTGGAGATAATACTGGTTGTCTTGATTTGGGGGGTTATGAATGCCCATATTTTAATATTTTTTTGGATATCATACTTGGAAGTTGGGAAGACTTGATCAAGCACTGCTAACAGAGGAGATTCTGATGCTTGTGTTCATCACTTTTACGTGCAGCACAAATCCTAGGCATGTTTTAGGTTTCTATAGTAACACTCCATAGTTCACATTGCACTATCATCATCCAGTGATTTAAAATGGGATGTGTTTTTTACCTGTTGATACCTACCAGCTTCTGGTCCCTGTTTTCCCACAGCTGGTGTTCCTTAACCCCCACCCACAGCACAGCAGATTCTAGGACAAGCCGGATCTAATGAATTCTAGCCTAACCTTCTGACAGTAAGCTTTGTCACCTGTGCCACTGGTCTTGCTATAGTTTTGAAAATTTTGCCTTTGTTTCATTCTCACATGTGAGTTATGGCAACTGGGCCTCTGCCTTTTCCTCTGTGGCTTCAAATCCCTCTCTTGGTTACCTACCCAGTACTTTAAATCCTCTGGGTTTACTTATCTCCTAAAACAAGGAAGGGATTGTAATTCTGCTCTGTTCAAAGCCTACTCCTTGGTCTAAGGAGGACATTCAGCTGCTGCCTGGATGCCCCTCTTCCTCTGCCTCCCTGCTGGAACTTCTAAACCTGGCCCTCTCAGCAAGCTTCCTCTGACACCGCAGCATCTAAAACTACCATCTATTATGATTTCTTTTCAACATTGTACTCTACTCCCAAAGTGTACTTTTTCTAATTCCTGGCAGCAAGCTCTATTTAAGGATTATGCTTAGACATGGGTCAAGGTCAAGATTTTTCCAGGATTATCCAAACCCTATTTCCTGGGCCATACCTGGTCATATTAAAAAATGATAATGTGTCACATAAACAAGACATTCTTATCTCTGGGTTACGCTTGATGTTTCCCTCCGTCTCATTCCAACCAAATCCACAGCTAATCCATCCCTAACATGGTGGTTGCACATCTAAAATATATTTCTAATTTCACTAGAAGACCCTAGATGAAGTCACCATTACCTTTTACCTAGAATAAAATAGCCTCTAATGTACTCCCCAAGCCTACTATTTTCTGTGCCCCCATATCTTCTCCATGGAGCAGACAAGAGGATCCAGTCACTCCCCTGCTCCAAACCCATCAGGCCTCCCCCAGCCCATTGTTTTAGCATATGCTTCTAAGCCTTTGTTTTGATTCATATCTTCAGCTTCAACTTCTTTGCCAGTTTCTCTCCCTCTCTCATTCATTACATTCCAGCTATACTGGACTGCTTTCTAGATTTTGAAGATATGATTTATATCCCTGTCTGGAACCCTTTCACCTTCACTCCTGTGGACAAATGGCAGCAAATTTATCATTTAGGCAACAGTACCTCCTCAAATAGGATGCCCTCAGAGACATCCCTACTGACCTCCCTGTTAGATTACTGTTATATTCTCGGAGAGCATCCTGTGCTTTTTGTTGGTAGTATTTCTAACTTTAAACAAATATATTAGTTTAAATACTTGTCTGATATTTGGTTCCTCCATTACCCTGTAAACTTCACCATGGTGTCTATTTGGTTCATCACTCCCTGACTAAGGCCTAGCAGTATCTTGTACAAGTAGAGACTCAAACATATTTGGTCAATGAATGAAGAAAAATAGGTGAACATGAAATGTAAATGAAATATTAGCAATTTACCAATAATATTAACTATTTCTCATTAAAAATTATATGCTTAGTGACAATGCTAGGTTAAAATGTTAGTCCACAAGGAAGTCTAACAATATTTTCTTCATATACAGAAAAAAAGGGGGGGAGTGTTGGGGGTGCGATGTAGTTTAGAAACAATGATTTTTTTTTGAATATTTTTTTTAACATCTCTACTGGAGTATAATTGTTTACAATGGTGTGTTAGTTTCTGTTTTATAACAAAGTGACTCAACTATACATATACATGTATCCCCATATCTCCTCCTTCTTGTGTCTCCCTCCCTCCCACCCTCCCTATCCCACCCCTCTAGGTGGTCACAAAGCACTGAGCTGATCTCCCTGTGCTATGAGGCTCTTCCCACTTGCTATCTATTTTACATTTGGTAATATATGTAAATCCATGCTACTCTCTCACTTCGTCCCAGCTTACCCTTCCCCCTCCCCATGTCTTCACGTCCATTCTCTACATCTGTGTCTTTGTTCCTGTCCTTCCGTCTTCATAACCTTTTTTTTTTTTTTTTAGATTTCATATATATGTGTTAGCATATGGTATTTGTTTTTCTTTTTCTGACTTACTTCACTCTGTATGACAGACTCTAGGTCCATCCACCTCCCTACAGATAACTCAGTTTTGCTTCTTCTTTTTTTTTTTTTTTTTGTGATAAGCGGGCCTCTCACTGTTGTGGCCTCTCCCGTTGCGGAGCACAGGCTTCAGACGCGCAGGCTCAGCAGCCATGGCTCACGGGCCCAGCCGCTCCACGGCATGTGGGATCTTCCCGGACCGGGGCACGAACCCATGTCCCCTGCATCGGCAGGCGGACTCTCAACCACTGCACCACCAGGGAAGCCCAGTTTCATTTCTTTTTATGACTGAGTAATATTCCATTGTATATATGTGCCACATCTTCTTTATCCATTCATCTGTCAATGGACACTTAGGATGCTTCCATGTCCTGGCTATTGTAAATAGAGCTTCAATGAACATTGTGATACATGACTCTTTGAATTATGGTTTTCTCAGGATATATGCCCAGTAGTGGGATTGCTGGGTCGTATGGTAGTTCAATTTTTAGTTTTTTAAGGAACCTCCATACTGTTCTCCATAGTGGCTATATCAATTTACATTCCCACCAACAGTGCAAGAGAGTTCCCTTTTCTCCACACCCTTCCAGAATTTTTTGTTTGTAGATTTTTTGATGATGGCCATTCTGACTGGTGTGAGGTGATACCTCATTGCAGTTTTGATTTGCATTTCTCTAATGATTAGTCATGTTGAGCATTCTTTCATGTGTTTGTTGGCAATCTGTATATCTTCTTTAGAGAAATGTCTATTTAGGTCTTCTGCCTAATTTTGGATTGGGTTTTTTGTTATTTTGGTATTGAGCTGCATGAGCTGCTTATAAATTTTGGAGATTAATCCTTTGTCAGTTGCTTCATTTGCAAATATTTTCTCCCATTCTGAGGGTTGTCTTTTCATCTTGTTTGTAGTTTCCTTTGCTGTGCAAAAGCTTTTAAGTTTCATTAAGTCCCATTTGTTTATTTTTGGTTTTGTTTCCATTTCTGTAGGAGGTAGGTCAAAAAGGATCTTGCTGTGATTTTTGACATAGAGTGTTCTGCCTATGTTTTCCTCTAAGAGTTTTATAGTGTTTGGCCTTACATTTAGGTCTTGAATCCATTTTGAGTTTATTTTTGTGTATGGTGTTAGGGAGTGTTCTAATTTCATTCTTTTACATGTAGCTGTCCAGTTTTCCCAGCACCACTTATTGAAGAGGCTGTCTTTTCTCCATTGTATATTGCCTCCTTTATCAATAATAAGGTGACTGTGTGCGTGGGTTTATCTCTGAGCTTTCTATCCTGTTCCATTGGTCTATATTTCTGTTTTTGTGCCAGGACCATACTGTCTTGATTACTGTAGCTTTGTAGTATAGTCTGAAGTCAGGGAGCCTGATTCCTCCAGCTCCATTTTTCTTTCTCAAGATTGCTTTGGCTATTTGGGGTCCTTTGTGTTTCCATGCAATTGAATGATAAGTAATGGACCTAGTTAAGAGAGTATCAGCCCTGTAGACATACCAAAGCTTCTTGAAACATTTAATTGTTCATATAAATATTTTTCTGTTTTTGGAAGTGTGCAAACATCATTTTTATTCCTTTATACATGATGGTGAAATAGATGTAAAACCTTATTTTACCAAAATTCATATAGCAGGTAGGGAGATGCAGTTTCCAAAGAACATATGGAGCTCTGCATCATGGCTCATGAGACCTGTAAAGTCAGGTGCTCTCAGAGAACCAACTAGTGACCCCTGTTTGGCTCCCTGTGCTTTTCCTTTTCCCCTACCATAGATTCTTGCTTCTCATCCTATAAACACTGGTTGAGACTTCTTGAAGGTATTAGTATGGCTTTGTCAAAATGCAAATTCCTGGGTTTTACCTCAGAAATTTGGATTTGGTCATTCTGAACCGGGGCCTAAATATCTGAATTCTTACAAAAATCACAGCAGTCCTCCTTATGCTGATGGTCTACAGAAAACACATTGAAGACTCATCAGCTACTTTTGTTGTTTTTCATCTGGCCACCTATTATCTGAAGTTAGCACAAGCATTCCTTTGCCTAAGGTCACCAGATTTTGTCACTGAAGCAGTTGCCTCTGTATAGTGTCAGCCTTATTTAAAAGAAGCAATGTTTTCCACAAATTAGCATTCATTAATTTAGTATTACTTTTGAGAACTCATAATATATTTATTTAATTTTTAAAAAGGCTTAAATTCTTTAATTCTTTTATTTATTTAGCTGTTAATTTAATGAATATAGACAATATGGATTCAATTTTTGGATTTTTATATAAATTTTTTATTCTACCACTTTGATAGTACAGGTTAAAATGCTTCCAAAGAATGAAAAGAAAACATGACTTAATAAACTTTAAATGAATTTGGCAAGAAAAGTAAATGTCCATAAATTTGTTGTTTAAAATTGTTTTAATAGTTCAAATATACAGATAAAATTGGCATTATGTTAGAGTTTCATGGCCATATTGTGCTGGATTACCTCCAAGAATCCCCTTTCCAATCAAAAATGATGATAGAAATGTGGTTTTACATCAGCCACTTGACTAAAATATCTTTACTCATCAGTCTTCTGAGAGCCAAACTGCAGGTGGTCCTGAATTTACTTTAGATGTCTGCTACTACTCTCCATTTGAAATCTCTTTCAAGCAAAACAACTTAAAGGAATATCAGGAAGCAATTTGTTGGAGATTATGTCTTTATTTTAATCAACATAGAGAATTAACTCAATGACTGTAATACATCATCTGGATTCAGCTACATTCTGTGTGTTTTCTTTGTAGATGAAAGACTGAAATTTTTGGAAATTCATTATGTGGTATGTTTTATTCTGTTTTTAATTAAATTGAATCTAAATCAATTATTATTTTTCACATTAAGTACTATTCTTTACTCCAATTCAAGACATATAACCTTACGTTCTATCTCATAATCATGTACTGTCTGGTACAATTTTTCATACTTCTAAAAATCCTTATAAATTATTCTACATTTATGCTTTGCAAAAACAAAATTCAACCTATATTTATTTAATTTAATTATCTATGTCAAAACTAAAGCAGTGTATATTTATTTACTTCCTTTCAAGATGAGGAAATAAATATAGTTTTGGCTCTACCTTCCAATTTTTAATTGTATAATCTGCATGTTTGGAACAATTTATAACTTTTAAACATTGTCTATCTTTTCTTTCAAAATGTTTTATGTCATTTTCCTTGTTTTACACCAAATTAGAATTATTTTTGCAGTTATATATTTAAATGCTTAATGATCCCAGACACAATTAAATGGCCTAATTCTTATTCATTTAAAATAAAATGTTTTTTTCTTGACTTTAATTGAACTAAAAGCTCATTGTTAAAAAAAAAATCAAAAGATGTAATAAAAAAATGAAAATTTTCTGTAATCCAGAGAAAAATATTTGTGTTTTTCTTTTCAGACTTTTTTTTTTTTTTTTTTTACTATATATGTAAAAAACTTTATAGAGTTAACTGCAGCATTTCACTCCCTTTGTAGTTACATAGCCTGCTTTTCACTTAGCAATGAATCAAGGCTATCTTTCCAGATCATTATATATCCTTACATAGCATACGAGTGTCTTTATATGTACATACAATATATCTAACATTCAATTAAAGCATAATACGCACTTATATAAATATATCTTTGTTTATAATCAATAATTTTATGCACATTTAGATTTGCTGATGATTTTTGCTATTATAACAAATACTGTGATAAACATCCTTACTTTTACATATTGGTTCAATTAATTCCTTAACCTTTAATTCTGGAGGAAAAATTGGACAAAAGTTATTCATTTTAAATTGTGGTATATGGCTCTAGAATGTTTGCAAATGGTTGAAAAAAAATGTAGGAGAGTGCTGCTTTGTCTACACTATGGATGTTGTATGATATAAAGTTTTTTATCTTTTAAAATCTGAAAACAATTTTTTAATTTGGAGTTTGATTTGTATTTTGTTGATTATATGTGAAGATTAATTGGGATAGACTACATAATATGCAGGACTTGGTGCAGAATGAAAGTCCAGGGACTTTGTTGAAAAAAATATTAAGAATTTCAAGATTTTGACAGCAGAATATTATACCAAGCATGGTGCCTTTATAAGCTTGGGGGTCTGTGTGATTCAGACTTATGAATCTGGTCCCAGCCTTAGCTTTTTAAATGCATGTTAGCCCTTTTAATTTGATTTTTGACTACTATTTATGAGTGGTTTTCACCTAGTTTTTAAAATTCTAGTATATCTTTTTAGTGATTTATAAGAATTTTTATATAGCCCCATGCCCAAATTATTGAAGAATTATCTAATTTTTCTTATGTGTTTATGACTTTTTGTTAACATTTAAATTACATTTAAATATTTAATCTTCTTATAATATGTCCTACTTCGGGTTAGATTTTAACTATTTTCTTTTCACCAAACTGGTTATTTAATTGAGTTGATATCATTTATCTTTTAATCGATTTTTTACCCAGTGATTAGACATGCCACATTTTTCACGTGCCAATAGGAACACAGGAACAAATTTCTAGATTTTCTATTCAGTTTCATTGATCTAACATACTGTACTTTCCTCCAAACCACACCATTTTAATTACTGTGGCTCTATGATTCTTTTCATTTGTCTTCCTTCAAAAATTTTCTCTTATTTTCTTACTGGCTAATTTTCTAACCTGTATTTTTTAATTGTTTCATCAAGTTGGTAAATGGAACCCTTGGGATTCTGATTGCAAAAACAATGAATATGTTGATCCAACTGAATAAATCAATGTTTTTAAACGTTAACTTTTCACACATGAAACAAGGTGTAAACCTCCATTTATTCATGTACTTCTTTATTTTTTTTAAAGAATACATGTACTTTTTAAGTACATGTATTCATGTACTTCTTTATTCATGTACTTCAGTAAAATGTATCTTTTTTCTTATGTGCCTGGCACACTCTTAAGTTTATTCTGCTTTTAGATTTTATCTTTTCAAAGGGGGGAAAAAAACCCAGGTTGTTTTGCCTTTTAATTTTGTCAGTGGTCACCATGCTGTTTGCTTCTGAAGGTCTGTTTTTACCCACACTATGCCACACCTTTACCCACACTATGCCAAACGGGAAAGTCCACTGTAGACCAAATCATGTTCCCTTGTATTTCGGCTGCCAATTGAGTTCATAAGGAAAGGATAGCTTCCAGTACTTTGACAGCCCAGAGAGAATGTCATTTACAATTTGCAGATGAGTGACTTATCTGCTACAAGAATTTGCTTGAATTCTCCTTAAATCTTCTTCTATTTAGTGGGCTGCATTTGATCATTCACTCAGAACCTAAATTTAAGGGATTGGCAGTGTGTAAGGTTTTATTACCTCTTCAGTTGTTTAACTGCCTGAAGAGAGAGGAGGAGAGCTACACTCGAAGACCACCAGAGCCTAGGGAATTTTATTTTTAATATTACTTCATCTGGTACTGTATCCACTACCTACAGCAGAAATGTTTAATATAGGTTACTCTTTCATTTTGTTGTGAACTTGCCATATTGGTAAGAATTTTGAAAAGATTAAAAACAAAAAACAAAAGCCTCTCTGCTGGCTCTCTCTTTGTTGCATGGATGCATATTTTCTCTGCACTTGTACCTTTTTATCCGTAGGACTTCATTTATGGACTCTGGTCTAAGCAATTTGGCTGTACTCTTGCACTGAGGCTTTATATCCCTCTTCTAATGAAACTCCTTGCTATTAGCCAACTGCCAGATCAGAGAAGCATGACAAAGAGTGTCCCTTTGGGTACTTTCCTGTCTAGCTACTCTTAACTGTCTTAGGTCAGTAGTCTCTTGTTATTGACCTGTGGCAGGGAGTGATGCCTCAATTATGACACACATCTTCAGCCCTAAATCCTTGAAACAAAGGGATAGTAAAGAGAGTATTATAGGATTTGAAATTAGTATTTTGATTATCATTTTGTCTTATAGTTTTTTACTTCAAGAGTCCATCTGAATTTTTTGATAGCATAAGACAGACACTTTTATTTTTAAACCTCATTTGACCAACAAATAGGGCATACTATTTTAATTAATTCCCTAATGTCAAACTATTATTCCACTGTGAAGATGAATCTAAATGTGTTGTAGTGTATTTTTTTTAGTGTACTAATGGGTTCTATTTGTGAATGTATTTATATTTATTTATCTATTTATTTACTTTATTGAGGTATAATTGATGTACCATATTATATCAGTTTCAGGTGTATAACATAATGATTTGATATTTGTATATATTACAACGTTATCACCACAAGTCCAATTAACATCTGTCACACACACAAAAAAAACAGAATTTCTTTTTCTTGTGGTGAGAACTTTCGTGAATAGCTTCTCATTGACAAACATAACCCTCATCAATTTTTATTTGTCTGGAGTCCTTAATGGACTTTTTACTCACCTTATTTCAGGAGCACTGTGCTTTCACCTAAAAATAGATACAGGCATTCCCTAATGTTTTATTTTAGTTCTCGTCTCTTTCTCTGTATTTCCTATATACAATTTCATCTAGTTTTGTGGCTTCAATCATCTCTGCTTTGTGCATAACTCCCAGATCTTACCATCTACTTTTGCATTTGCTATAGGCTCTGATTCATGATGATGCTTTTAAGTCAAAGCAACATGTCCCAAACTGAGCTCATTATCTTTTACCTTCCCAAATCTACTTCTCTATTTGTTCATTCATCTGTTCATTTATACATTCATTCATTGTTGTATTTATTGAATACTTTCTTTGTATCAGGTCCTGTTGCTGGATGTACGTTAGTGAAAATGGCAGACAAGCTCACTCCTCTGAGGACGTTTTCACAGAATCAAGAGACATGCACACAGCAGCACACAAGTTAGCAGGTAAGTGTGGGATGGTATGATAAGTACCAAGTCATAATGAGTTTGGAATAGAATGAAAGAACAAGGGAGCACCTAATCTTGAGTGTCAGGCAAAGCTTCTTAAAGAAGTTAACATCTAAGTTAAGTGCTAAAGGTTGAATAGTACTTTAGCCATGTAAAAGAGAGAAGAAGAGAGTGTTCCGGGTAAAGAGGACAGTAAGTATAAAAGTAAGAAAGGTAGTGGCACACGAGCAAGCCTAGAAATAGAAAATAGTTTGTTATAGCTGGACTGCACGGGGTATGAAGTAATGAGTTTTCACACTGGAAAGGTAATCAGGAGCCAAATCCTTAAGGGCTCTTTAAGTTGTGTTAAACAATTTATACTTTATCCTGAAGGACAGAGAAAATATTGGAGGATTAAAAAGAAGAGAGTTATATGATCAAATTTGAACTTAGAAATATCATTTTGACCGCAGTGTGAAGGTTACATTGAAAGGCCAAAGGCAGAGGAAAGAACAGTTAGAATCAAATGAGAGGAGATTAAATCTTTGATTGAAGTAGCGACAATAGAGATGGAGAAAAGTTAAGGATCTTAAAATATATTTTGAAGGACATGGTGATTTCATTAATTAGGGCTTTAGGGGGAGAAAACAAAGATTTCTGGCTTGAGTAATGGGATGTATAAGGATATCTTTGTGTGTGTGTGTCTTCTTCTGACACTTCTTCTGACCAGCTGGGTGTCCTACAATTCAGTTAAATTCTTAATACTAACTACCCTGGAGGTAGAATCAGACTCCACAGGTTTAAGGGCTCGGTCCACAAATCTGCCCTCACTTCAGATTCCAGTTGCAAGTACTGAGTCACCAGATTATCCACACTTCTTTCCCATTAAGCAGAAAGTCAGGGGTTTCCATAATATGCCCCCTTCCATTTTCCAGGCTCAATAATTTCCTAGAATAACTCACGAAGATCAGGTAAACACTTTACTCACTATTACTGCTTTATTATAAAGGATAAGACTCAGGAATAGCCAATGGAAGAAAGGCATAAGGCAAGCTTTAGGGTAAGGGACACATGACCTCTCCAGGTGTACCACCCTCCTAGCCCCTTGACATGTTCACCAGCCCAGTAGCTCTCCAAACCCTTTGATGAGGGGGTTTTCTGAGGTTTCATCAGTCACCTCATTAGAATAAAAGATGCTCCTATAACGCTTATCACTCAGGAAATTTCAACAATTTAAGGAGCTGTGTGTCAGGAATGGGGAACAAAGACCAAATATTTATTTTTTGTTATACTACAACCTTCTTCTGAGAAATGGAACAGAAGAAGAGGAGCAGGTTAGGGAGGAAATTTTGAGCTCAATCTTAGACATATTACATTTGAGTTTCCTAATGCATTTGTAAGCATAAACAATCAGTAGAAAGTTAATGGGTCTAGTGTTTAAGAGAAAAATCTGAACTGGAAACTTTGCCTTAGTGATCCTTAGCACAGTAATGGTTATTGAAGCCATGAAACTGAATGGAGAATGCCAACAGTGAGTACACTTCATGAGAAGAGAGAGGATCCAGATGTGTATTTAAGGGCTCAACCAAGAAAGGGAAACCGACAAAGAAGATGGTGGGGTTATCAGAAGAGTAACAGGAAGAATCACAGGACTAAGCTAACATATTTTGAGCATGTGTGTTCACTGAGCATTGAGTGCAGTTAGCACTTTGTATGGGTTGGTTTTATATAAAACCAGAGAGTGTGGAGTCAAGAAAGTCACAAGAAGAAAGTGTTCAACACAGATGAAACAAACTATAGAGCTGAATGCAACCAAGACATTAACTATGGTAGAGACTGAAGTGTGTTTATTGTATTTAGTGCAAGGAAGTCATGGAAAACTTGAGAGAAGCAATTTCTGGGGAGTATTGGGAGCAATAACCATATTACAGTAGGTCTAGGAAGTAATAATGGAAGGCAAGGAAATGTTTCTCATGACTATTGCTAGGAACCCCATTATTCCAAGCATCCAGAATTGAAAACTTGACTTCATCTTGGATCTGTTTCTTTCGTCTTCTGATGTGAATTCTAATTGCACAAGGACTTTTGCTTCTCTCTTGCTTCTCTTTGTCATTGCCTCTAAGAGAGACACTCTTGTTCAATCCTGGGCTCATACTCCTGCACCTCAAATCCAGTTCCTATTTAGGGAAAATCATACTATACCTATTATTTAAGGCCCAGTTCAATTGCTGCTTATTTGATTAAATCTCCCAATAATTTCATACTCAAGCAATCTACTTTTCTCTAAACTCTTATAACACTTCATAGGTACCCTTTTATAATATTTATAACTTTCTGCCTTGAGTGTGACCACCCACATAATTGTCTTATCTTCCTTCCTACATGTTAACTTCATTAGAGCAGAAGTCATATTTATTTTTACTTCATACATAGTTCTTAAAACAACATCTAAGTACTTATTTTGTTTCTGCATGATTTTGAGCTTTTGGACCTTGGGCAACTCCCATCTAGGTCTTCTGAATATTATTCCTTCCAAAAAATGATGATAATATTATCTGTTCTGCCTATTTAATATTGTAGAATGATTTTCAGAATTTAAAAAAATTAATGTTTTTGAAAATGCTTTGAAAATGGTAGCATATATACCATTAAGATATAAATAATTTATTAGTTACACTGTTATTACCAATGCAGTGTAATAGTGTTTTTATTATAGTAGTGATACTAATATGATTGTTCTATGCTAAAAATTGCTAGTCTATTTAGTTATGCAGCAATTCAGCCAATTAGTAGTTTAAAGTTTAATTTCTGCAATTCATGGCATATAACACCTGGGGTGAAGTGTCTGCCAACTTACTTTGATGAATAATTCAAGAAACAAATATTTTACTCAGAGACCATTTTTTCCCCTAGGTGTTTATATTAGGAGATAGCGCTGGTGATTTTAATCGTGTCTTAAGCCCCATTCATCAATTTATTGCTCTTTTACTTTTTTAAGTGCAAAATTAATGTGTGCTTATTATTCAAATGCAAACCATTCTTAAGAGTATACATAAAAACTAAAACTCCAATTCCCGGAAATAACCACTGTTAAAAATATTTGGTATGTTTATTTCTAGAAATTTGTTCTACATGCACACATATTTTTATTATTGTCAATGTTATTCTCTCTATATCTCTCTCTTTCCTCACCCCTGTGCTTGTATATATGTATGTATGTGCATATGTATGTATATACACACAAAGGTATATATATATATGTGTTTGTGTGTGTGTGTGTGTATATATATATATATAAAGTGTACATATAGATTTTGTGGTAGGCATAATAAAGAGCCCCCAATGATGTCCACACCCTATTCCTCAGAACATGTGATTATGTTACCTTACATGACAAAAGGGATTTTGCACATGCAATTAAGGTTAAGGATCTTGAGATGAAGATTATCCTGAATTATTTATTTGGGCCCAATACAATCTCATGAGTCTTTAAAAGTAGAAGAGGAAAGCTGAAAAGTGGGTCTGTGGAATCTAAAAAATAATATGAATGAATTTATTACAAAACAGAAACAGACTCACAAATATAGAAAATAAACTTATGGTTATCAAAGGGGAAAGGAAGGAGGGTAAATTAGAAGTGTGAGATTAACAGATACACACCACCATATAAAATAGATAAACAGTAAGTGTTTACTGTATAGCACAGGGAACTATATTCAATATATTTTAATAACCTATAATGGAAAAGAATCTGAAAAAAATATATATGTATATAACTGAATCACTTTGCTGCACACCTGAAACTAACACAATCTTATAAATCAACTATACTTCAATAGAAAAAAAAAAAAGTGAGTCAGGTGAATGCGACATGAGAAGGACTTGACCTGCCATTGCTGGCTTCAACGATGGAGGAAGGGGGCCATGAGCCTAATAATGCCGTGGCCTCTAGAAACTGGACCCTGCCCTCAGTTTATAGCAGGAAAATGCAGATCTCAGTCATGCAAATATGAGGCACTGAATTCTGCCAACAAATTGAATAAGCAGGGAAAGGGAATCTCCCCTAGAGCCTCCAGCAAGAAAGGCAGCCCTGCTGATACTTTGACCCTAGCCTAAAGAGCCTTAAGTATGACTTCTACAGAACTGTCAGATAATAGATTTGTGTTGTTCAAGACACTAAATTTGTGATAATTTGATATGATAGTGATGGATGACACACAGATATAAATGTATTTCTGTAGCTATTTACATAGTTTGCAACCTAATTTTTCTTAAAAAATATACATGGACACCTTTTCATGTCATTTACAAAAAGGGCTCACTTATATGCACAGCTTTGCTCGTTATGGGTGTAATTTTGTAGAAGAAATTGCTAAACATAGAATAGCTCACACAAAGAGTGGATATACCACTTTATCAGATGCAGCCAATTTGCCCTTCAAAAAGGTTCTTTCAACTAACATTTCCACCAATAATATATGAGAGTGTCCATATTTCCACATCTTAGCCCAAACTGGATATTATCAGTTATTTTAATGCCATGGCCTTTACCTTTTCCAGGAATCAAAACTGCTTTTATGACTACTGAGTGTCATTATTCATTCTTTGAATCTCACATGTATTCTAATGTGACACATTAGAGCAGTGGTCCCCAACCTTTTTGGCACCAGGGACCAGTTTCATGGAAGACAATTTTTCCACTGACCGGAGTGGGGGAATGGTTTGGGGATGATTCAAGCACATTATATTTATTGTGCACTTTATTTTTATTATTATTACATTGTAATATATAATGAAATAATTATAAAACTCACCATAATGTTGACAGGGGCGGAGGTCAGGTGGTAATGCGAGCGATGGGGAGCAGCTATAAATACAGATGAAGCTTCGCTCACTCGCCTGCTGCTTACTTCCTGCTGTGCGGCCCAGCTCCTAACAGGCTGTGGACTGGTACTGGTCTGTGGCCTGGGGGTTGGGGACCCCTGTGTTAGAGGGCCACACATGATTTTATGAGAATATCCTCTTGACCTAGTAGATTTTCTTGGTGTCTATGATGAATTAGCAGTAGAATATTAATTATGCACTCAGAAAATATTTAAATACAATTTTGAATAAAAGGTCCATATTTCTGAATCCCAAAGCTTTCTGTAGGAGTCAATTGATGGGACAGCTAACTGTCCACATGCAATTGGATACTTCATGTACCACAGTTGATGATGTTACCTACACTTGCCCTGATTCCCATTCCACTCTCCAGCCTCTTCCTACCACCACTACCCTTCCCACCCCAAGTTCTGATAGTATTAGTTCATAAGTAACTTAAATAAAAACATAAAAGGGGCCTTGGTATATTTTATGAACACATAACAGCTAATATGCAGTGAGTTAAGTCCACAGTCAATAGAGGACTCACAAAATAGAATAGCTTTCACAAAGAGTAGGTAAACTTTATGAGAGAAGCCTTTCGTGGGGAATTTATTTAAAATTACATTTGCTTACCAGGTATCCCCAAATCTCTCCTAGATTCTTCTTAGATTTTTAAAATTATGAAATATTTTGAAATCTACATTAAAATTTACTTTTGAAATATACTTTAAAATATGAAATACAGGTACCTACAATCCACTTAAAATTTAGTCATATTTGCCTGAGACTTTTTTTCTTGTTTATGTGAATATTTTTTGGTACCTCTTCTAAAACTGTCTGTACTTAATGAGTTGTTGATATTATTTATATTGTTGCCTTTGTTATTTGGCTTTAAATTCTCTTTGCTTTTGACACTTAAAGTTCTCTCTTTCAGCTGTGCTGCATATTAAAACCAAACAGTTTGCAATTACATTTTACTCAGCATCTCTGTGTGGGGCAAGGGGGGGCTATCCACATTGATTAGTGCACCCAGTGTTACATTCACCAGAAGTTTTCTCTTGAAATTTAAAGTAAGGTTCATGTGAAGAATTGGTGCTTTTCCTTTCCTCCTGATAATGGCATCTCAGGCTACACTGACAGAACACTTTCAAAAATAGAATGTATTCTGCACTGGCAACTCAGTCGTGTATTTTGGATGCTAAGTCAGACAGAGAATTTTTAAAGAGGTCAAAATACTCCTTTCTAAAAACTTGGAATGAAAATTAGAAACGTATTTCTTTTTAGGGCTTTCTTGTAGAAGTGGGGTTATAGTGTTTTCTGGAGCTCCACCAAGAGTTAGGACCAGTGTACAGAAGGAATAGGGAAACTCATTTGGGTACAGTTTGGGAAAGCTTTGCATCAATTTGTCCTGACTTTATGAGAATCATTTGCCTATTCTTGGCTGTTTCAGAGCAAAGTCTAGCAACCACATGTCTGGAGTGGAAGAAGAGATTGTTCTACTAAGAGAAATCTTGTCCAGCCACATGCTAAAATCCTGAGTGGCCATAACCCCAACAAAGCCCCAGTAGATGCAAACCTGATATAATCAAAGGGAGAGTTAATGAGCCTAAACCAGGTACCTCCAGTCAGTTAGCATATTCAGACCTGCAGATGAGTATAAGTAGGGGTTATTGCTGAGCTGTTTACAGTAGAAGCTGGAGGGAAAAGAAATCTCAGGTTAGGAGGCAGAGATAGAAGTAGGAAGAGGAATTGTATGGGGACTTTGAATATATGTAGGAAGAAATCAAAATCAAAAGAAATTTTGGAGAAAAGTTTGAGAGAAGCCAAAATCTTCTATTCCTTGGTAAATCCAATCTAAAATTTCCTTATTTTCCTTTTTTAATGCAATAAATATCACTGATACCCATCTGAAAAATACTTTTGAAGTCAATACTTTCTCATTTTTTTGATACCTCTTTCTGTACTTTTCATGAGCAAATTGCAGGGAATATAAAAGTTAATGTTGCAGAATGAAAATACTTCATATCTTGCAACACATTCTAAATCTATAAAAGCACTTAAAATGTATGTATAAAGCTATGTTTTTAATACATCCTTTTGGAAGCACATTATATTTTTCTAATGAATCATAAAATATCATCGAGAGATAGTACTTTACAGCATATATATGTATTTTCTCCTCTGTGAAATCATAAATGGCAATTTGATAAGTTCTGCTTTTATTGCACTTTTCTCATTTCAAAAGATGATTAAACATACTCAGAGAGTTTATTCTGAAAGAAGCAGGAGTAAAAAAATATTACCACCAAGTTACCACACACATGAATAAACACACACACACAGTGCTTTGTTTCTTATTCAGTCAAAAAAGGATGAATTTTTGGCCACTAGATAATTCAATTAAATATATTTGAAGACTTACTATATGAAATGCGTTGAACTAGGTGCTATAAAAATACACAAGTGAGTGAAAAAAAAGCCTCCCTTACAGGAGCACAAACTCTTTTGAACATATGGACCATAAAATATTATTGAGTAACCCAAGCAGTGTTAGGTAGATAATTAATATAATTACTGACAGCGTATAGCTCTATATCTCTTGGTAGATGGCAAGCTCCTAGGAGACAGACATTTCTTATGAATTGAAGTAGTCTGTAGAAGTCACCCCCACCCCAAATTTTGAATAAATGCATAATCAAATAAAGCCAATCATCATAAAACTAACATATGGAGCAATCTCAACAAACCAAAACCAACCAAAACAACCAGAATGAGATTTGGTAAATAAAAACACCTGGTTAAGTCAATGTAATTAGTTTTAACTCTGTGGATATATTTGAAGAACGCTGTTTCACATCCCAAGAACCTTTTCAGGTCTATATTAAAAAAGAATATACAATATATCTACGGTCTTTCTCTTCACACACTATTTTTAGACCAACCTGGGCATCTTATAATTAATGTAATGTTTACTGAATCCCTCCTGTTCATTGCTTCAGTTATCCAACACATTCATTGAACACTCTATTAGTTTCCTATGACTGCTGGAACAAATTACTACCAACTTGGTAGCTTAAAAAACATACCTTTATTTTTTTGCCGTTCTGGAAGTCAGAAGTCTGAAGTCAATTTCACTGGGCTGAAATCAGGGTGTTGGCATGGTCACTCTCCCTTTGGAGACTCAGGGGAGAATCTGTTTTCTTGCCTTTTCCAGTGTCCAGAGATGCATTCCTTGCATCTCTTTACTTGTGGCCCCTTCCTCAATCTTCAAAGTCAGCAGCATAGCATTTTGTTTCAATGAACACACTGCCTTTTTCTCTGTCAAATCTCCTTCTGTCTGCCACCTATAAGGACAGTTGTGATGACAGGACCCACCCAGGTAATCCTTAGCTCCAGATCCTTAATCACATCTGCAAAGTCCCCTTTGTCATATGAAGTAACATTCATAGGTTCAGGGGAGATTAGGACCTAAATATCTTTGGGGGCCATTATTCATCCTACTACAAGCACCTACTATGTGTTGCATGTAGGAGACACAGCTGTGAGTCAGACATCTCTGTACCTCCACTCATGGAGCTTGATATGATGGAAGGAAGAAAAGATGTACAAGGCACAGACCTGCTTTTTAATTGGGTTCTCTAACAGAAAAATTTTTTATCAGAGAATAAATGCATGTCTTTTCTTCTTTTCTTTTAAGAGAAATTGCCAGCTACTTCTTAGAATAAGCAGGCACAGAAAATCCCCAGCTACTTAGAATAAGCAGGCACAGAAGGATCACCTTATGGCAGATACTGTTGAGAAGAATTACTTGTGGACTCTCATATATAAACAGAGGATGAGTGGGCTCATCTATCTTAGGAAATAGCAGCCTTTTTTTTTTTTTTTTTTTTCCCAGTGACTTTGCAAACTGTTCCTTTTTTATGCCAGGAGAGGGTGGTGTTATGGCAGAAGAAAGGTTGGGTCAATTTGGTTAAGGAACCTAAAGCATCCTGGAAAGGAAGAAAGTCAAACACTGATGCCTTAGGAAATGAATCTGTAAAGCTTGGGTTTAAGTGGTGTAAAATTTTCAGTTTGGCTGATTAGGGTATTAAACTAACACACTATCACAATACATGACACTTCCTTCCCTCAAAACACAAAGAGGCTCTGGATCAACCTGTGAAGTAGTTTCCCCACTCAGGAAGTGTTGCATATCCCTGCTGGTCCAGCTTTCAACTAAAGGCATGCGTCTGTCTCAACTGCCACCATGCCTGTGAAAGGAACAGGGTGTCCCTCATGAGAGATGGCCCATACCCAGTCACTGGTGCATTTACATCTAGCAGCACCAGTCAACCAGAGGTGAACATCCTGCCACTTCTGTATGGGAAGGTACGACACTGGAGCTCTCTCCCATCTCCATCACGCAGGAGTGCCGTGATCCGGGCACGTGCTTGAATCAGAGAATGAAAAGAGCCTTTGTCAAGACATTTGACCAGTCTAGTTGCTGTCTTAGTTTGTCCAGGGATGCTATAACCAAATACCATAGACCAGATGGCTTATAAACATCATTTATTTTTCACAGTTCTGGAGGCTGGAAGTCCAAGATTAAGGTGCCAGTATGGTGAGGTGAGGATCCTCTTCTGGGTCGTAGACTTCTAGTTTTATCCTCATATGGCAGAAATGGACAAGTGATCTCTCTGAAGCCTCTTTTATGAAGGCACTAATCCCATTCATGAGACCTCTGCTCTCATGGCCCCACCTTCTAATAGCATCACCTGGGGAAGCTAAGGAGATACAGACATATAAACTGGGTGTAGCTAAGCAGATTATTCCAGCCCAAAACTTGAATCTTGAAGAAATGAGACAAATAATGCAGGCAGAATTGAGAAATTATTCATGGTGGTATCAACAACTTTGAGGGTTCAGTACATCCCTGAAAGTATCAGTGTCCTAATCTGTACTGTTGTATGAAGCTGTGCTCCCAACTTCCAGCCCTTCTGGGTTCCTATACATTGCCATTGCCTAAAGGTCTAGCCTTCACCTTCATGCTGTACTCTGTAGCTTTTCACATAAAGCCTGTCTGTGTTTTAGCTGCCAGATTCAGTTTCTATTCCCTGCAAAAAATAACTCTGACTGATGGGAGTGGAGAGGATGTGAACAGGAACTGAGAAGACATCTCAGGTGAGTGGAGAGAGAATGGCATGATTGCCTCGGAGACTCTAATAAAACCTTTAAGATTGGAGGGGAAAAAAAGACTTGAAATACAGCTGGCCCTCTGTATCTGCAGGTTCCACATCTGCAAATTCAAACTCAGGTTGAAAATTATTTTAAAATAATTAAAATTCCAGAAAGTTCCAAAAAGCAGAACTTGAATTTGCTGCACTCCAACAACTATTTAGATAGCACTTACATTGTATTTACAACTATTTATATAGTGTTTACATTGAATTAGGTATTATAAATAATCTAGACATGATTTAAAGTATAAGGGAGGATGTTCTGGGTTATATGCAAATAGTATGCCATTTTATATAAGGTTCTTGAGCCTCCACAGATCTTAGTGTGGGATGTTGGTTCTGGAACCAATGAATCCCCTGCAGATACTGAGGAGCAACTGTATTAAGGAGACAGACAGTAGGACAGTTTGGGGACTAGAACAAACATATTGGGAAGTAGGGTTAAATAATAACGACTAAGTAACCTAATTTTTCACTCTATTATCACCCCCAAAAATTGTTTGTTGAATTCTGGTTACATGACAACAATTTTTGTTGGCTCCGGACACATAAAGATAAAAATGGCAAAATCTATGTTGTCAAGGAGACACTAGTCTTCTCCAGTGCAGTAGGGAACTTCAGGACATAAACTCCTTTCAGCTTTTAATTTGCCCATTTAGATAACTCTCTCTCTCTAGGGAAAATTATTGTCACCCATTTATCAGTTTTAAAAATTGATAGAAATAGAAATTGAGTAATGTTTCCAATATCATAGAATCCTAGAAGAATGAAAGTAAGGGAGTGTGGGTCCTGAGGGTTGTATTGTCTATTTTAAGAACACATACCTATTTGCTAGTTATGGTTATTATAAATTTATAAGTTTACCGTGAAAAAATATAATACAGAAAAGAGGGGGTTGAAAATCCATATATGATAACAGAAAGGCTGGTGCTACCAAAATCTGCCTTGCTAGTTACCACTTGACTCAGCTGTCCCTAGGCGTATTATCAACTTGGACTCTCAGAAAACCCTTCTTCCTGGAATACACAGGCCTGCATTAAAATTCTACTGCTACGATTCTAATATTCCTCTTGAAACTGTAATCAAATAGAATAGGGAGCTTAAAGCCTGAAGTGGTATAAACTCACTAGCCAATCAGAAAAGGAACATGACAAAATGTATCTCTCATGACCAAAAGGACACTGATAGCTCACCTTTTTCCAAATCCCCTATTACTGCAAGAGAAGAAAAGAACTACAAAGACATGCACTAAGTTATGAAACAAAACTGCATGATGCAGAGCTGGGAAATAACACTAGTGCATGGAAGACAAACAGGGGCTTGCTTATATAGAGCACTGATGAGATTGTCCAAACCTAGTCCTCATTCATAGATGGATGCCACAAATGGGTGGTTTCCCAATCTGTCCACAAGCCACAGTGGCATACGCTGTGGTTTTCAGTCATCTCCCAGCATAACTGCAGGAGCCCCAGTTTCCTGAAGACTCTATATAGTGGTGTGTTGTGGTGAATTGAAATTAATTAGCTAGGGAAGAGCTTCTCATCTAGGGTGCCATGAATGTGTTACAGGTATGCCAATATATCACTCTTTTGAACCCTAGGATTTACCACATAGAGTCTGGGATAGTCAGAGTCGCAGATCCACCATATTCACTGCGAGTAGGCTGTTTGCCTCAATGTTTCATGAAAATATGATTTTCTCTGTTTGACAAAATGTGAACAAGGATGGAAAGCACTAGGCAGAACCACCACTCACTAGCCTGTCTAAACCAGTAAGTCTGGGAAAGTCTGGGGACACAATTCAGTCAGTATATACACTGAACCTCAGTAGACCTCTGCCAATTCCATTCCAATTAAATCCAAGTAGGGATTTTTATGGATCTTGGCTGACTCATCTTAAAGTTTATATGAAAAAGTAAAGAGACAAGAATAGCTTAGGAAATTTTAGAGAAGAAACGTAAGGAAGGGGGGCTCGCAAAATGTTTGGATACATAGAGTTGAGTGCATGGTCGTTCATTAAGTTATCTGTACTTTTCTGTGTTTAAAATATTTTGTAATTAAGCGTTAAAACTTTTAGAAGAAAATAAAAGAGAAGAGCTTATGGCCTCTGGTTGGGAAGACCCTTGTAAACAAGAAAGCAAAAAGCACAAAATTATAATCTAAAAAATTGTTAAATTCAACTAGCAGTACCTTAAAATATACAGCTTTTGGTCAACAAAAGATACCGTAAAAAGTTGAAAGACAATCCACAAGCTAAGAGAAGCTATTCGTAACACGTATAACTGACAAGAGGGAAGTACTTAAGCTTTAAAAATATATAAAGATTATCAACAAATTAATTTTCAAAAACAATCAAGCCAACAAAATGAGCCAAAATTGAGAACAGGCATTTCACAGAAACCCAAATAGCCACTAAGCATATAAAGATGCACAGTCCTATTAGCAAGGGGGAAAATGCAAATTAAAAGATCAATCAGATGCTACCACCAGGCAAAAGTTTTAAAATCTAACAATAGCGTGGGTGTTATGGATAATGCTGTGCCAGCCTAGTCCATGTGAAATGGATTTGTGTGTAGCTGAATCTCAAAACCTGAATGTGCAGTGAAAAAAGAAGTTAGAGGAAAAGATGTAGTATAACTTACATAAAAATACAACACCAGGATAGCTATATTTTTAGGGACTTATACATATATAACTTTTCAAAAAAACAAGTAAAGGAGTAATATAAAACTTAAAATAATAATTATGTCTGGCTGGGAGGGAAAGAGATACTTTTAAAGAGGCCTCTTAAAAGGCTTCAAAAATGCTGGTACTTTTCTGAATCTTCAGGTATGTAGTGGGTACCTGGGTATTCCTTTTATTATTCTTTAAAATGTGCACATATGGGATACATTCACATATGTATATTTCACAATTAAAATTTGTTTAAAAGATCCAGTGAGATTTTAAGGAGAGCCCTTACAAAATCGTTCGCATTAGCAACTTCTAGGCTGTGAGGATTTCCTTGTTACTATGTAACCAAACAAAATAGAGAATTCTCTTGGCTTCTGAGGCTGATGTAAGGTGAAAAACCTTCAGCTGTAACCCCTATTTCAAAGGTTCTTGCTCTTCGCAGCTGCCTCATTGTTCTCAATTATTTCTATAAGTATTCCAACACAAACGTGATTTTATAAATATGTTTGCAAATTAAAAATGTCATCTGTTTACTTTTTAGCTTTCAAGTAAAGTTTCATTTTTTTTTTAAAGGGCAAGCGGTTCCTTAATTTAAAAAATTTGAAAACAGCCAGTGTCCTCCAGTTAAAAGCAACTTTTGGACACCTCACATCAAATACAGCTGTCCTTTATTAGTGAAAGCTTCCCAGCAGAACCTTAGAAAACCAGTTTCTAACAGAGGAATGAGTCATCTCTAGTTGGGAAAAGAGTATGCGAGTACAGCCCAACTCTACTCTGCGCCTTTTCTCCACTAGTACGAGACGCCCAGAAAATGCTCTCCCTTCTCACCCACACCCCTTCCAGTCCCTCACGGACCCCAGGGGTTTCTGCCTGGAAACCAGAGACCCGCCCACTCAGTGAGCCCCGCCCCATCCCGGCCCCGCCCCTCGGGGCTCCCGGAAAGCTCTGCGAGCGCTCTTCGGGAGGCAGGGCTGCTCGGGCTCGCAGCAGGGCCGCTGTGGGCTCTCTGTACTCCCAGCTTCAACGTCTCGGGCGGCCGAGTCTCTACTGGTGGCTGAATTCCTAGACCCTGGTGAGTGGCTGGAGGATTCTGGGCCCTGCAGATGAGGTTTTGGCCGGTACCAGGGCCACCCCCCAGCGCCTGCGCGCTCACCCGCCAGCCAATCTGCTCGCCTGCAGACGGCCTTTGACCTTGCGCCCCTCCGGCTGGCGGCTGGGGGCTTCAAGCTGCGAGCTGTGGGACCTTGGGACACCCTACTCTGTCACTCTTACCCCTTACTTTGTCTGGGTTAGTTTTATTGCCTTCTGTATTACTACTTTATCTCGACCCTGCTGGCGTCGTCTCTGCCACTTCTTTGGAGCGGAACGTCCTGTCGCCTCGGTTTTCCCTTCCCTCCCCAGCAAGCTGGGTATTTCGGGAGTGACGGAAGCCTTTCAGAGCCGTGTCCTTTTGTCCCCAAACTCGGCCTTGAGCCTTGCGGGCAAGTGGGAAGGTCGAGGCCTACCGGGCTTGGGCTATAGCAAGAACGTGGCGGGCTCCGGTCTCCAGCCGCCCGGCCGTCCGGAGAGGAGAGCGAGGGCGGGGAGGCCGAGGCAGAAATGGGTTTTCCGTTCACCTGTTCACACGTTTGGCACTATCATCTTAGACTGTTCTCGTTTGCTAAATCGCAGGGTGCAACTCTGCTGGAATAGTATCTTTTCCCATTTTCGAAAGGAGCAAATTGAAATTTAGTCAGTTAGGATAGTTTGTTTTCGCTTCAGTGTTGCAAGACCCTGCGGATGAGAGTTAAGGGAAAATGCGGAAGTGCTTAAAAAAATAAATAAAACGGGAGGAAAATATTAATTATATGACCTTAAAAAAAGGCAAATTGGACTGGAATGGTTTGATTATGGTAAAGTATTTCGACAATAGTTTGAAAGAAAAATACAAAATAAAATCTAGGTATTGGTAATATTAAGTTACGTTGTTTGCACATCGTTTTCATGACAATGTGTTACTCCATGTTGAGCTATATGTAAATCATGAAAAAATAGTGTTGTGTAGTGAATCGTGGATTTTCAGGCTTTATGCATAAAACATTACCAGAGCTGCTGGCTTTTAGTCACACAATGAATAGTAAGTGTATGATAAGATAATAAGCTTTCTTCAGATTAAATTTGGACTACAGTTTATGAGTAAGTAACAGATAATCGTTGTTTTCTAAATCCATAATCTTTAAATGAAAACATGACTACATGTCAGCAGTTTTCATCTGTCACAAAATTTATGGTGTTGTATTCTCTAAACTTGATTTGTCTAAAATGTTGTAGGAAGGTGGAATAAGATGAGGACAAGAGCTTGAATTCTAGAGCCATACTTCTCAGCTCCTTGCTAGTTGCTTAAACTCAGACAGGTTACTTAGCCATTTGTTAGCCCAGAGACTTGGAAAAAGTTATCAAATGCTTTGTACCTTAGTTCAGTCATCTGTAAAATGGTATTTAAAAGAAGTTCTACATCATAGGTTGTTGGGAAGATTAAAATGGAAAGATGAGATTATGCTTAACTGAATTTCTGTTAACGAAAGGGTACAAATGTTTACATTAAAACCGACCTAAGCAAGGAACTCGTGGTACAGAAATGGATTTTGAAAGTTCCAGGTGTGTCTTCTAGTGTTAGTTATATTTTTCTACAATGGCTTCTTAGAAAATAATATTAGGAAACAGCTAGAAAAAGAAAAAAGCAACCAGAAATCTGTATAATAATAATTAAAAAAGTGAAATCTTTTTGGCTTTTCTGAGTAACAGGGTAGGAGCTAATCCTTTTCGAAATCATAATTGATATCCCACTAATTCTGAATCTCTTATATCTCACTAGACCTCCAAGTCAAAAACAATCATTTAAAAGATGAAAAGACCTCCAAATCACCAAACACAAAAATAGAAGCCATTGAGTTTCAAAAGAACATATTATTTCTATGTATTATTATGTCATGTAAACTGCCTTTGAAGATACTAGATTTTCATTACCCAGTACCTTGAGTATTGAGTACATTACTACTTTGGGAACCTTTACATCTGCAATTAACTTGGATTTTTTTTCTCTGAGGTGACTTCTGAAACTTCTTTCTTTTGTTGAAACCAAATAAGTAGTTCTACCACTCCTTTTCTACTAAAAATCATTAGACTTGCTAGGCATCTCAGGTTTCATCGTTTTGCTAAGTTGGACATGATAATTTTTATTAAAATGGATTTTTGAAATTATTAGATCTATCTATGATTCTTCCTATATAATATGTTTAGTATAGACTGAACATGTTAACTATATGTATAGTCAGTAGAATCTGTTTATACACATACTGCCCAAATAAATACCAATGTCAAAAACAAAAGGGCCAGAAATTAAATTCTTTAAGCTGAACACTTAATGGCCACTGACTAAATGTAAGACATATTGGGTTCTACTAGAGTGTAAAGGTAAGGACTCTATTTCTGGACCTTATGGAACAATCTAGTAGGGGGTATAATACATTAAATAGCATGAAGCAATACATTAAAAAAGCCAATTTAAAAAGTAGGTAATGGTGTAATAGACTGTATGGGAAAGTGAGTACTTTTCACCCTGGAATTGGGAGAGGTATCAAGAAGAGGCAACAGTTCAGCCTTGTCTTGAAGGATTAGAGTAGTATTTCAGAAGTTAGCTATATGGAGAATAGGTATTTAGAGAGAGTAAACTATGTGTTGGTTATTGATTGCTTGCCAGACACCCATCTTTAATAATAATCATCATGAGAATAAATAATTGTTCATATTTATTCAGTGTTACACTAAGCCAGAAATGATTCTAAGGGTTTTATAACATCAACTTATTTCATCTTCACAAAAATCCTCTGAGTGAGGTAATAACTCGTGAAGATGAGAAAAGAAGCGGGGAAAAGATCAAGCCACTTGTATAGGTGAAATGGCTAAAAAAAGGCACAGCTAGAATTTGAACCCAGGCGTTTGAACTGCAGAGCCCATGCTTTTAATCACAGTGGTTTGCTGCCTTTATTTAGGTTGAGATGCCTTATTGTTCACTGAGATCAGGAGGTTGGGGTAGAGCCAGTGGATCACCTACAATGATGTGATAAACATTTTAAATGAATGAATTAAATAAAAAGAAAAGAGAAATTAGATTTAGAGGCAAAAGGAGGGGAAATGCGGCTTTTATAAATAGATATTTTGTGTTTTGTGTTCATCCGTAGCTCTGAGAAATGAATCTAACAAATAGAAAAATGTCTCAGAACTATTTGTTTCATATATTTCTTCACTTTGCTTTTTTTAAAATCCGATCAGTATTTACATTTGATTAAAACATTACCCTTTTACATTTTATTTCACATACATTATCTTGCATGATTTACAGAACAACTTTGTCAGAAAACAGAACAGTTAATTTTTTTCTTTTAAGATGATTAGAAAAACTCAGGGTCACACAATTAGGTCAACAAAGCTGATTTGAACTTAGATCTTCAGATTTCAAAATCAATATTCTTTCCATTATGTATCCCGACTCTTCCATGCATTTCACCCATTCAGCTGATCAACATTTCAAAAATCAATGTTTTACTAATTTCTGAATCTAGTAGTCATTCCTCCCATTCTCTATGATTTGTCAATATTCATTACCATTGATTATTTCCTCATAAAATACCTACTCCAAACAAACTTTTCTTCCTTATGAAATATTATGTTCTAATTTTAGAAGACAGCATAAGAAAATATCACTGAGTAAATGATTACCCAGAGGTAATCATTATACATGTTTAAGTACACTTCCCTCCTCTCTGTAGTTGAGATTATATTATATCCATAATTTTTTTTCTACTTAATGGCTTGTCAAAATTCTTACCTTCTTTAAGTAAAGGGAAGGATTTGTTTTTATCTTGACAACTTGGGAATTTTAGGACAGCAAATCATAGAAGCAGGTCAAAATGGTTATCTCATCCTTTATTCCTATGCACAACGCTGTCACATTCCATACATAGGAATATCACTCCCTGGAGTCCTGCAGTGCAAAGCTTAAGGACTGTATGAGTTGGTCCTTCCCCGAAATAAGCAGGTATTATGTTAAGAGTTCATGTCCTCCAGTTTGCTGGTGATAGTCTTTTTTTTTTCTTTTCCATTTTCAAATAATTTTAGACTTAAAGATTCAAAAGTAATACAAACAACTCGACAATCCCTGTATATTTTTCCTGCAGCTTCACCAAATGGTAATATTTTGCCACATTTGCTTTATCATTACACACACACACACACACACTCATATATTACATTGTATATAATTTTACATACATATTATATGTAATATGTGTACATATGCATATATATGCATATATGTATACATATATATATGTAGGTACATATCTGTGTATGTGAGTATCTTAATATGTTGTCTGATGTATCTTTGTGATTAGATCTGTATTAATACTAACAGAAATACCACAGCAGTGATTCTGTGTTCTTCTTAGAGCATCCACTCTGTTGACTCAAGATATCTACTTATTCAAAGTTAACTGCTGAAGTTAATTTTGATCACTTGTTTAAGGTGGTGTCTGCTAGGGTCTGCACTGTTAAGTTACTATGTCTCTCTTTGTAGTTAATTGGATATCTTTTGGGGGGGAGATGCTTTGCCAATATGTAGATACCCTGTTTCTCATAAACCCTGCTTCTTTTAACCCCTCATTTAATATCCATTAATGATTCTTCCTTGATACAGTTATGGTAGTAGCCAAATAGTGATAGTCCAATTCCATTATTCCATCTAAATTTATTAGTTGGTATTCTAAAATGTCTTCTTTATTCCATTTATTTATTTTTACATTTTAAAAATGTCAGTATAGATTCATGAATTCTTATTTTAATGTCTATAATTTATTATTCTTCGTCATTATTTTGATGCTGAAACTGTCCCAGATTTAGTCAGTAGTTGCCCCTTCAAGCTGACTCCTGTGTCCTATGGACATGTCTCTACAGTTTTTGACTACTTCCTGATTTTCTGGCAAGATGTCCCAAGCTCATCTTGTACTTTCTCGGCCACGTTCTTGGAATCAACCTGGTTCTATCAAGTAGACAGGGCTACATACAATTCAGAATCTGGTCATCAGATGTGTTTATTGCTGCCAGGATTTCTTTGGTTCTATACTCTCTCAGTGGACAGAGCTAGGAAATAGATTGCATGTATTTATATGTGTCCACACCCACCTACCCACACACACACTCCTATTTATTAATCTTTTAAAAGCCATACATCCATACTGATACTGCCAATTGCAATCTGACAACACAAGTTTTGTTTTAGCCTCCCACTTCCTGCATTTGTAACTCACTTTTTTTTTTGTCAGTGAAAAACCTGGGCCCCATTTCACAGCATATATTGCTTATTTTTACAATATACGTTAAGTATTTTAAGAATTGCTAATCTGTTTCATAGCAAAAAATAACCCACTTACTAACTGGAGTTTAACATTAAATATTTTTTGTTTGTTTTGAATATGTGAAATATAATGTGGCTCAAAAAGACAAAACTGCATAAAATGTTACACTCTGAGAAGAGTTACGTCCATTCCCCACCCTTCTACCCCATTTTCATCTCCCCTTATTTTCCACCCAGTTTCCAACTCTGTAGATAATCAACCTTATTAGAATCTTGTTTTTCTATGTTTATTTTGCTCACTTGAGAAAATGTATTTTTTCTTACTTGCATTTTGCTTTTTTCATTTAGCCAGTATATCCAGAAAAACACTTTCCATCATCTCAAAGAGCTCTTCCTCATTTTTTTCTGAATACTCAACATTTTACAATTACAAACAATGCTGTATATGAACTTATGTACTTACTATTGGTTGTGTATTTTCAAGGTAAATTCCATGAAGTAGGATTGCTGAGTCAAAAGGAAAATGGATGTGTAATTTTTTTAGATATTGCCAATTCCCAAAAAATGTTGTACAAATTTGCATTCATTAGCAATGCATAGGAGTGCTTCTCATTGTCTTGCCAACAGGATGTAGTTTCATACTTTTTATTTTTTGCCAATCTCATAGATGAGAAATGATACCTTTGTGAGGTTTTAATTTACATTTTTCTAGTTTTGAGTGACACAGAAGATCTTGCAGATATTTTCATTCAGTTTGTCAGTTGTCCTTTCACTTTATTTTATAGTGCTTTTGATATATATATTTAAAAATTAATGTAGTTAAATTACTCTGTTTTTTATTTATTGCATCTGAATTTTGAGTCATAGGTATAGAAAGCCTTTCACTATACTAAGGATATAAGGGAATTCAGGTGGGATTATATAAGTATTTGAATGATTCTAGCCCTAAAACTTAATTTTTCTTTGGGAGATTAGGGTAGGAAATAGGGGGGGTTATTTAAAACCTCTGATTCAAAAGTAGCTGCAGAGAAGCTGAGAATTAAGTAGAAAGTGGCAGCTGAGAAAATGAATAGAGCTTTTGGTAGTTTCATGGCTCTTTGGGGACCAAAATTGGAATTCAGGGCCCTTCCAAAGCCCATCCTAGAGGAGGGATCTTGATAAATACCTGTGACTTTGATATCAGAACCCATGAGTATAAAGGAGTAAAGATGAATCAGAAATACACCAAATCTTTGGAAGGACTTATACCTAGTTTTGAAGATTTCAATCTCTGATTATATTAAGATAATCTTCCTCTACCCTAGAAGTCTTCAAGAAGCAAAAATAAGCTTTCTCAGAAGGAAAATAATATATAGAGCCTCACATTGTCTCTGAAAATTTTCATATATGATGTCTGGAATTCAGTAAAAAAATAACCTAGCCTATAAAAAAAAGAGTTACTGTACAGATATTAAGAGGAAAAAACCAAACAGGCAATAGAAACAGAATCCTAAGATTTCAGATTCAGGTTATTAGAGGTGGACTTTAAATAAATGGGATTAAAAAATTCAAGGAGTTAAAAAAGAAGATGGAAAATTTTAGCAGAGAACTGATATCTCTAAGAAGAGTCAAATGGAAATTCTATGACTAAAATTATAACTGAAATTAATCACTGCTGGAGAGAATCAGGAAACTGAAAATAGTTCAGAAGTAAATATTCAGACAACCATGGAGAGACAAAAGGAGGAAAATTTTAAAAAATATTGAAGAAACACATGGGACATAAAATTCTGATGTGTGTAATGTATTCCATAATGAGAGATGAGAGAGCAAGAGAGCAATAATTGAGCAAAAGCAGTATTTGAAGAGATAATGTTCAAGAGTTTTACAAAACTAAGGAAAGATACCAACCCAGAGATTGAAGAGGCACTTTGAACCTCAAGCAAAATAAAACTTAAGAGAACCATACTACTATATATTCCATAGGAAAACAGCTGAAAACCAAAGATGAAGAGAAAAAAATATTAAAAGCAACCAGAGAAAAAGAAAATACATTATCCTTAAAGGAATAAAGAGAAAAAATAATAGTTGGATTTTCATCATAAACAATCAAAGACAAGATAAGGGTGGTGCTGAAAGAAAATAATTACGAATATAGAAGTGTATACATAAAAAGTCCAAGTGAAGGCAAAATAAAGATACTTTCAAACAAAGTAATATGAAAAGAGTATCAGCAGACCAACACCAAAGACCCTATTAAAGGGAATTATTTCTTCATCCTAAGGGAGATTATTTTAAATGGAAATATGGAGCAAGTGAAGAACAAAGGAAAGGGTGAATATAATGAACATTGACTGTACAGAACAATATAATATCTGGGGGGGTATAAGGTATATGTAAAAAAATAAAATATACCAAAATAGGAGCCAAAAGTTGGGGCAGGGATAAAGGAAACAAAATCTTCTAAGAGTGCTTTCATTGTTTAAGAAATGGTAAAGTTCTAATTCATACTGGATTTTGACAAGTGAGAGTACATGCTTGTAATCACTAAGATAACTAAATTAATAGCAAAGAGATTGTATGATTAGCAAGGAAATAGGGAAGAATGAAACAATTAAAAAGAGGATAAGAGGGCTTCCCTGGTGGCGCAGTGGTTGAGAGTCCGCCTGCCGATGCAGGGGACGCGAGTTCGTGCCCCGGTCCGGGAGGATCCTGCGTGCCACGGAGCGGCTGGGCCTGTGGGCCATGGCCGCTGGGCCTGCATGTCTGGAGCCTGTGCTCCGCAACGGGAGAGGCACGGCGGTGAGAGGCCCGCGTACCACAAAAAAAAAAAAAAGAAGGTAAGAGAGAAATTAGGGCCAGTAAGAAGGAATCCAAAAGGAAAGCAAGTAGAAGGGTAAGGGTAGATTTAAGGATAAAAGTAGGAAGTAGATTTAAAGCTATAGTATCCATATTTGTAGAATTGTAAATGTGCTGAATACTATAATTATTGGACAGAGACTATCAGATTAGATTAAAACCAACAATAACAATAAAGCAATGTCATATTTAAAAAAAAAAACTAGTCATTTAAGGTGACAGGTGATAAAAATGTATTTTGTGCCAACATGAACCCAATAAAATATGTTATAGCTATATTATTAGAGTGGAATTTAAGTCAAAACCCATCAGTAGAGAAGGGAAGGAACATTTCATTATAAAACAAGATTTAATACTTCAGGAAAATATAACTCCTAAATTTGTCTCCACATAATAACATCAGTGACAATTATATAATGTAAGCAGTTATAGACATGGCATAATGATGGTGGGGGATTTTTAACACAAGTAGAAGAAAGATGAGTGAGAATATGAAAAATATAACGTACATGCTTAGTGTATTTGGTTTGGTAGACATAAGTAGAACTCAATAACCACTAGCTGCCTAATATATATTCCTTTCTGGTGCATATGGGATACTTAACAAAATTGTTCATAGGTTGAGCCTTAAAGCAAGTCTCAACATATTTCAAAGGGTTGAAATCACACTGGAAAGGTTTTCAGTTAACTCACACTAGAATCAATAACAAAAAGATATAAATTTATTTATAAAATTTTAAAATAAATCTAAGTAGCTGAAGCTCATTTTCAGGACAAAGCCTCATATTGAAGAGGAACTTCTGGAAATAACTTCCAAATTGAGCAGGGTAGGAACAAAATAAAAGTGAGAGAAATACAAAATTCCAGGTAAATGTGGGAATGGAGTAAACCCCAACTGATCTCAGAAAAAAATTCAAGGCCATATTAAAACTTCACAAAAACAACAGAAGAATGATTGCTGGAGTTGTGAAGCTAGAAAAACTATCATGATTGAACATTCATTTCAAACATTAAGGAAAATTATTTCATGTAATATTTAGCAACAAAAAAAATAATTTGAGTCAAATTCCATGCAAAGTCATTATGGGCAAAAAAGTTAAACTTGTAAATACTTGAAGCATGCCAGAGAACCATGTTCATAAATATATAACAACTGTAACTTAATATTTAAATACAAGTAAACAAAGTAATTATGTGAGATATGAATGAACAAGTAAATTACAATTATGAAAACTCAGAAATGAGAGAATATTAAGATAATTAAAATCGACAAAACTCATATTCCTATCTGAAGACTAGAAGACAAACATAACAGATAATGCCATATGAGAAATAGAGGGTAACAAGACACTTAAAAATCAAAATTAAATGAAGAAAGAGGTGAAAAAGAGAAGGTGCAGTTGTAAAAATTCAGCAAAGATTCAATAAAAGTAATAGCACTTCTTGAAGAAGGAAAGCAAAGCAGTGAAACAATACTAAAGTTAAAATTGGAAATATTTGCTGACATAAAACAGTGGATGTTACTAGGTTAATTTCTTAATAGGAAGATAAAGGATTTCTTATGTGATTGATTGTTTTCTCTACAAAGTATAGGACATGTCTATCTGAAGCGAATAAAGGAAATTGGTGATTTAGTAGCACGTTTGATGAAAAGTGAGAAGGAATGAAATAATTATTTTGAGGTTAGAAAAGTGAAAGTACTGGGGTATATTAATAGGCTTGTTAAGCCATCTTGAATGTCCGAAATTTATGGTCATAAATTCAGAGTGAAAAGTCAACATGGTGTGTGTTTTTCTCCAATATCATTATGTAATTCTGGATCAAGGTCAAGCCAGGCATCATTTATTTGAGGTTCTACCAGATAAGTATTAAGGAAGGAGAGAAGTAAAGGAAGTTAAGGGTACAGTTGTCCTTTAGTATCCGTGAGGGGGCTGGGATTGGTTCCAGGACCCACGTGGATACCAAAATCTGTGGATGCTCAAATTCCTTATGTAAAGTGGCATAGTACAGTTTGCCCTCTGTATCTGTGGGTTCCTCATCTGTGGATTCAAACAACCTGTGGATATGGAGGGCCTACTGTTTTGCAAATGAGGAATTTCAGTGCTGAACCATGGCCTATAAACTGCTTCACTAGAGACAAAACATGAAGAAAAAAAGTGGTGCTGGGCTTCCCCGGTGGCACAGTGGTTGGGAATCTGCCTGCCGATGCAGGGGACATGGGTTCTTGCCCCGGTCCAGGAGGATCCCGTATGCCGTGGAGCGGCTGGGCCCGTGAGCCATGGCCTCTGAGCCTGCTCGTCCGGAGCCTGTGCTCCGCAACGGGAGAGGCCACAGCAGTGAGAGGCCAGCATACCACAAAACAAAAAAAAAAAAAAAAAAAAAAAGTGATAGTGAAAAAGTGGTAGAATCAGTGGATTAGACATCTCAAAAAGGTAAAGGAATTGACTGTGTGGGAGTACTGAAGTAGAGAGGCTCAAAGCATGGAAGGGTATGTGTAGAAAATGGAAAAAAATGAAATAATGGTTTTGATTGAAAATGACGAGATCAAGATTATGAGTATGACACCTGAGTTGGTGAAATGCGGTGGAAGAACAGGTCATTAGAAGTGAGGTAGTCAACGAATAAGTTTTTGAAATTCCGTTTAATGACTAGGTCTTTAATATACTCAAATATTTCCTTTTTAAATATGAACTCTTCATTTTATATTTAGAAAATTTTAGTCTCTCTATATGGAGTGTTTCCTTTCTATAGTCAGTATATGTAAAATCTGTCCAAATGATGAAGAATATATTCATTTTCTTAAATTCTTAAAATCTTTGACAAAAATGCAATTGTGATATTTCTGAATACATACTGCTGTTCAGTCTAGCCATATGTAGATTCTTTTGTATAAAGATTTGATTATATAGTTAATGTCATAATGCACTTTAAAATTTTGCAGTGTAACACTTTATGGAGTTTAGTTTTCCTTTTGAATATATTGGAAAATATTGTTAATGCCACTTATTAATTACGGTTTTCAATAAATTACAGCTAAACATTTACCATTTTGGAATTTAAAGTATGACATCATGGCAAAGTTTCGAAGAAGGACTTGCATCACTTTGTCACTTTTTATTCTATTTATTTTCTCTCTGATGATGGGTTTAAAAATGCTGAGACCACATAAAGCTGCTTTTGGAGATCCTTTTGGACTTGACCTTCTTCCAGAAATTCGGCAACAAACTCCTCATTTGGTAAAAACTTTTGATTCCCAAAAGAGTGACAGAATCGACAGTGAAACAAACGTCAAGAATTTAAAAAGTGTTGAAATCACTATGAAACCTTCCAAAGCCTCTGAACCTTACCCAGAAGAACTGCCACCTCGGAATTATTTTTTACATGTATTTTATTACAGCTGGTATGGAAATCCACAATTTGATGGTAAATATATACATTGGAACCATCCAATCCTCTCGCATTGGGACCTTAGAATAGCCAAGAAATATCCACAAGGGAAACACAACCCCCCAGATGACATTGGCTCCAGCTTTTACCCAGAGTTGGGAAGTTACAGCTCTCGGGATCCTTATGTCATTGAAACGCACATGAAACAAATGTACTCAGCTTCAATTGGTAATTATTTTACGTGTGTGTTTAGATATGTGTGTGTATGTATGTGAGTGTGTATGTATATGTATGTGAGTTTGTGTGTATAAATAATTTTTTATAGAACATTAATTACTAATTAGTCTTCACATTGTTGTTAATTATAATTTTAAGCTTACATACCATAAATTAAAGTGTTGTTAAGCATCTTTTAACATGTTAACACTAACATTTCTGGATATAATATTTTTATTCTAATTTAATACTAATTTTATTTCTAATTTAATACTCCTTCTGAATTTTATTAAATTATGATTGACATAAGCTTCAATGAATTCTCTCACTTTGAGGTACATCTGTTTAAATATCACCCCAATCGTGAAGTAAAATATTCTATAGCTTCCCTTATTCAGCCCTCCCTACATTCCAGGAAACTATGTATCTTATTTTTATCACTGTAGAGTAGTAGTTGTAAATGGTCTATTATTATATAAAAATAGAATCGTCAAACACTTATGTGTGTGTGTGGCGTGGGGGGGAGTCTTTTGCTCAGTATGCTGTTTTGAAATTTACCCATGTTGTTGACTCTATCAGTAGTTTAGTCATTATTATTGCTTAATAGTATTCCATTGTATGATTATAGCAATTTGTTTCTGCATTCATCTTGATGCACATTTGTGATATTTCATACTTTAGGCATGTAGCATAGAATTTGGTCTTTTTTTGTTTGTTTTTTAAACTAGTCTGACAAACTCTTATATTTTAACTCCTGTTTATTTCATTTATATTTAATGTAATACTGATATGGTTGATTTTAAATGTTTCATTTTGCTACTTGTTTTGTGTTTCTCTCTGTTCTATTCCTTTTCCTCCTTTTTTCTGCCTTTACTTGTATTGAAAATGTTTATTCCATCTTATATTCTCTTCTGGCTTATTAGATATATTCCTTCATTTTATTTATTTTATGATTGCTCTGACGTTTACAACATGCCTCTTTAACTTAATTGTTGGGAAGTCACAAATTATTCTTATTGTTGTCCCCCCCCTTCCTCTCAACTTTCTCTTCCCTCTAACTTCTGGCACTCCAATTACACATATTTATATGTTGTCCCACAAGTAAATAATATGAAAAAAATGTGTAATTGGGTGTCTGAAAATTCTTCAATTTATTAATATACCCTTTATAAAACTCTCCCTGTTTTGGTTCCCTCTGTCTTGTTAGTGTCTCTAGCACTAGGGCCACAAGAAGAAATTGGGTATTCTAACATTTTTCTGACTCTTCAGAAGGTGCCAACTCACCGTTGAGCTGATATGGGTATAGAGACATGCAAGACTTTTTCATGAACAAAACAATATAAAGTCCTGTGAATCTACATCAACTATGTGCAAGGTGACTTGTTTTTCTTTTGTGGAGTAATTGGTTACTTTTCAACTATTTTTTGAAAATCTAACATTCTAGTATATATTTATAGCTCTAGTTTCTATGTTGTATGACAAAATATGACATAAAATAGGATTGGTAAATTGAGAGAGCATTGACTGCTCTGTGTGTATGTATCTGCCTCTATTTACAATTTACTTTTGGAGGGAGAATCTTTCAAAAGACTTTTTTCCTGTTTTCTACAAAGTATTTGTATCACATTCAAGTCATTTTTATTATTTCAAGATTGATTTGTTTATGGCTATGAAAGTATACAATGAGGGTTTTTTTAAATCTCAGATGTATAACTTACATATACACATACTCATAACACATATAACTATTATATATAAATATATAAATGACATACTGCATATTTTATAATTTTAATTGTGATTAGGAAGAGTTTCAGTTCATATTTAGACTTATGCCTAACATTTATAAAGATCTTCCCCCATATATTATTTACTGCTACATAATTTTTTGAACATGAAATGTTTTAAAACGTTGTCAACAGTACAATTTTAATTTTAAGTGTTGACAGTCACACTATTGATGCAAATATTTTATTTCTTTGGTTGATTTTCCACTGGGGAACACCTAACACTTGTGAATAATAAAAGTGACATTACAGTCTATCTGTAAATAAATTATTTCCTTATCAGTTAAATATTGAATTATACTCATTTTATTGAGAAATAACTGACATATAATGTTATATAGGTTTAAGATGTGTAGGATATTGATTTTATATATTTATATTTCAGTATGATTGCCATTATAGCGTTAGCTAAAACCTCTATCACATCCCCTAATTATCATTTCTTTAGTGATGGGAATAATTAACACATAGACTCTTAGTAAGTTTCATGTTTATGATTCAGTTTTGTTGTCTATAATCATTGTACTGTGTATTGTATCTCCACGTCTTAATTTATATACTAGTTGCAAGTGTGTACCTTAAACAGTATATCTCCCATTTCCCCACTTCTGATCCCCTAGTAACCACCCTTCCATTCTGTTTCCTTGTGTTCAATATTTTTTTTATATTCCACATATAAGAGATAATTTGTAATATTTGTCTTTCTGTGTCTGACTTATCTCACTTAGCATAAATCCTCACTATCCATCATGTTGTTGCAAATGGTAGGATTTCCTTTTTGCTTGTAGCTGAGTAGTATTCCATTTCCATATATATATAATGGAATATATATACACACACCACATTTACTCATTGGTGGACACTTAGGTTGTTTTTGTACATTGGTTATTGTGAATAATGCTGCATTAAACTTGGTAGTGCACGTATCACTTTACTAACCTGTTTTCATTTCCTTTGGATATATTCCCAGAAGTCAGATTGCTACATCATGTGGTAGTTCTGTTTGTAATTTTTTGAGGAATTCCTGTACTCTTCTCCATAGTGACTAAACTGTTTATAGTCCCAACAGCTGTGCACAAGAGTTCCCTTTTTCCCCCACATCTTCACCAACACTTGTCACTCTTGTTTTCTTGGTGATAGCTATTGATACAGCTGTGAAAGGATATCTCACTGTGGTTTTGATCTGATCTTTATGATTTCTTTCCTTCTGCTAACTTTGGGGTTTTTTTGTTCTTCTTTCTCTAGTTGCTTTAGGTGTAAGGTTTATTTGCGATGTTTCTTGTTTCTTGAAGTAGGATTGTATTGCTATAAACTTCCCTCTTAGAACTGCTTTTACTGCATCCCATAGGTTTTGGGTCATCGTGGTTTCATTGTCATTTGTTTCTAGATATTTTTTGATGTTCTCTTTGATTTCTTCAGTGATCTCTTGGTTATTAAGTAGTGTATTGTTTAGCCTCCATGTGTTTGTATTTTTTCCTATAGTTGATATCTAGTCTCATAGCATTGTGGTCGGAAAAGATACTTGATACAATTTCAATTTTCTTACATTTAACAAGGCTTGATTTGTGACCCAAGATATGATCTATCCTGGAGAATGTCCCATGAGCACTTGAGGGGAAAGTATATTCTGTTGTTTTTGGATGGAATGTCCTATAAATATCAATTAAGTCCATTTGTTTAATGTATCATTTACAGCTTGTGTTTCCTTATTTTCATTTTGGATAATCTGACCATTGGTGAAAGTGGGGTGTTAAAAGTCCCCTACTATTATTGTGTTACTGTCGATTTCCCCTTTTATGGCTGTTAGCATTTGCCTTATGTATTGAGGTGCTTCTATGTTGGGTTCATAAATATTTACAATTGTTATATCTTCTTCTTGGATTGATCCCTTGATTATTATGTAGTGTCCTTCTTTGTCTCTTGTAATAGTCTTTACTTTAAAGTTTATTTTGTCTGATAGGAGAATTGCTACTCCAGATATATTTTGATTTCCATTTGCATGGAATATGTTTTTCCATCCCCTCACTTTCAGTCTGTATGTGTCCCTAGGTCTGAAGTAGGTCTCTTGTAGACAGCATATATGCCAGTCTTGTTTTTGTATCCATTCAGCCAGTCTGTGTCTTTTGGTTGGAGCAATTAATCCATTTACATTTAAGATAATTATCAATATGTATGTATCAATAATGTATTACCATTTTCTTAATTGTTTTGGTTTGTCTTTTTCTTCTCTTGTGTTTCCTGCCTAGAGAAGTTCCTTTAGCATCTGTTGTAAAGCTGGTTTGGTGGTGCTGAATTCTCTTAGTTTTTGCTTGTCTGTAAAGGTTTTAATTTCTCTGTCGAATCTGAATGAGATCCTTTCTGGGTAATCTTGGTTGTAGGTTTTTCCCTTTCATCCCTTTAAATATGTCCTGCCACTCCCTTCTGGCTTGCAGAGTTTCTGCTGAAAGATCAGCTGTTAACCTTATGGGGATTCCCTTGTATGTTATTTGTTGTTTTTCCCTTGCTGCTTTTAATATTTTTTCTTTGTATTTAATTTTTGATAGTTTGATTAATATGTGTCTTGGCATGTTTCTCCTTGGTTTTATCCTGTATGGGACTCTCTGTGCTTCCTGGTCTTGATTGACTATTTCCTTTTCCATATTAGGGAAGTTTTCAACTATAATCTCTTCAAATATTTTCTCAGTCCCTTTCTTTTTCTTTTCTTCTTCTGGAACCCCTATAATTTGAATGTTGGTGCATTTAATGTTGTCCCAGAGATCTCTAAGACTGCCTTAAATTCTTTTCATTCTTTTTTTCTTTATTCTGCTCTGCAGTAGTTATTTCCACTATGTTATCTTCCAGGTCACTTATCTGTTCTTCTGCCTTAGTTATTCTGCTATTGATTCCTTCTAGAGAATTTTTAATTTTATTTATTGTGTTGTTCATCATTGTTTGTTTGCTCTTTAGTTCTTTTAGGTCCTTGTTAAATGATTCTTGTATTTTTTCCATTCTATTTCCAAGGTTTTGGATCATCTTTACTATCATTATTCTGAATTCTTTTTCAGGTAGACTGCCTATATCCTCTTCATTTGTTAGGTCTGGTGGGTTTTTACCTTGCTCCTTCATCTGCTGCGTGTTTCTCTGTCTTCTCATTTTGCTTCACTTACAGTGTTTGGGGTCTCCTTTTCACAGGCTGCAGGTACGTAGTTCCCATTGTTTTTGGTATCTGTCCCCAGTGGCTAAGACTGATTCAGTGGGTTGTGTAGGCTTCCTGGTGCAGGGGACTAGTGCCTATGTTCTGGTGGATAAGACTGGATTTTGTCTTTCTGGTGGCAGGACCACGTCCAGTGGTGTGTTTTGTGGTGTCTGTGACCTTACTATGATTTTAGTCAGCCTCTCTGGTAATGGGTGTGGTTGTGTTCCTGTCTTGCTAGTTGTTTGGCATAGGGTGTCCAGCACTGTAGCTTGCTCGTTGAGTGGAGCTGGGTCTTATCATTAAGATGGAGATCTCTGGGAGAGCTTTCGCCTTTTGATTTTACATGGAGCTGGGAGGTCTCTGGTGGACCGATGTCCTGAACTTGGCTCTCCCACCTCAGAGGCACAGGCCTGACACCCAGCTGGAGCACCAAGACCCTGTCAGCCACAAGGCCTCTAGTGTTGGAGGGTCTCCTGCAGAGGCGGGGGGTGGCTGTGGCTCACCGTGGGGACAGGGACACTGGCAGCAGAAGTTCTGGGAAGTACTCCTTGGCGTGAGCCCTCCCAGAGTCTCCTCGCTGTGGTTTTGATTTGTATTTTCCAGGTGATTCGTAATTTTTTCACGTACCTGTTGGCCATTTGCATGTCTTCCTTGGAAAAATGCCTCTTCGGTTCCTCTGCCCATTTGAAAATTGGATTGTTTGCTTGTTTGTTTGGTTTTTGTTACTGAGTTATATGAAGTTTTTGTAACTGATGGATATTAATCCCTTATTCATTACATGGTTTGCAAATAATTTCTCCCATTCTGTCGGTGCCTTTTAATTGTGCTGTTGTTGCTTTTGCTCTGTAGAAGCTTTTAAGATTGATATAGTTCCACTTGCTGATTTTTTCTTTTGTTATTTGTGCTTTCGGTGTCATATGCAAAATATCAGTGCCAAGACCAATATCAAAGATCTTCCATCCTATGTTTACTTCAGGGTGTTTTATATCAGGTCTTATGTTTACTCTTTGATCCTTTTCAAGGTGATTTTTGTGAGTAGTGTAGGATAGGCCCAACTTTCTTTTCTACGTATGGTTATTTAGTTTTCCCAGCATCACTTGTTGAAGAGACTGTCCTTTCCCCGTAGGCTGTTCTTGGTTCTCTTGTCATGTATTGATTCCTCAAGGTGTAAAATTAGATTGTTTCTTTGCAATTTTTCCTATTTCTTAATATCTGCAGTTATCACTGTAAACTTTCCTCTCAGATCTGCTTTTGCAGCATCCCATAGGTTTACATATGATGTGTTTTTATTTTCATTTAAGATAATCTTTGATACCCATTTTGATTTCTTCGTTCACCCATTGATCGTTCATGAGTTTGTTGTTTAGTTTCCATACATTTGTAGATTTTCCAGCTCTTGATTGTTATAAGTATAGCTGTCCCAGCTTCCTTTTGGTTTCCACTTGCATGGAATATCTTTTCATCCTTTCACTTTGAGTTTATGTGCATCCTTAAAGTTTTCTTGTTGGCACCATACAGTTGGGTCTTGTTTTTCATCCATCCAGCCACTTATGTGCCTTTTGATTGGTGAATTCAATCCATTTACATTTAGAGTAATTATTAATATGTGAGGACTTATTAATGCCACTTTATTAATTGCATTTTGGTTTTGTATTTCCATTATTTCTCCCTTTCTGCCTGCATTTGTATATTGGTTATTTTCCATGGTGGTATGCTCTTTTTCCCCCTTTTTTGTCTTTTGTGGATCTCCTCCAGATTTTTGTTTTATTGTTACCAAGGGGGTTATGTGTAAAACATCTTACACATAAAAAAGTCCAATTCAGGCTGAAAGCAACTTATTTTTACTCCCTAATGTGTCTACCATTTTGCTCCTCCCTTTGTATTATTGATGTCACAATTTACCTCTTTTTTGTTGTATATTTATTAACAACTTATAGCAGCTATAGTTACTTTTCCTACTCTTTCATTTAGCCTTTATACTATAGTTGAATAGTTAACACACCATACTACTACAGAGTTATAGTTTTCTAAGTCTGACTGTATATTTCTCAATTTGGCCAGTGTATTGTGTAATTTTGTATGTTTTCATTTGGCTGATTAGCCTGTTTTCATTTCAGCTTGAAGAACTCCTTTAAGCATTTCTTGCAATGCAGATGTAGTCGTGGTGAACTCCCTTAGATTTTGTTTGTCTGGGAAAGCCTTTACTTTACTTCTTCATATATGAAGAATAATTTTGCTAGATAAAGCATTCTTGGCTGACCATTTTTATCGTTCAGCTCTTCAGATATGTCATTCTGCTGTCCCCTGGCCTGAAGAGTTTCTGCAAAGAAATCTGCTGATAGCCTAATGGCAGTCCATTGTAGATTTAATTCTTTTTTTATTTTTTCCCCGCCTGCCTTTAAAGTCTCAGAGAATGTCATTTTGCATTAAGATAATAGGATTGTCTATTAGCCTTGTAGACTTGTATATCCAAGTATTTCCTCAGATTTTGGAAGTTCTCAGCTATTATTTCTTTAAATTAACTCCCTGCCCTCCCCCTTCTCTGTCTGGAACCCTGATTATTCTGATATTTGCCTTTTTGATGGATATTCATAGATCACGTAGGCTTTCTTTGCTCTTTTTTAATCTAAATTCCCTCTTCTGTCATTTCAAAATTCCTATCCTCCAAGTTACATTTTTTTTTTTCTTCCATATAGTCAGGCCTGCTGCAGATTTTCTGTATTGCATAATTCTTCAGGTCATTCATTGAATTTTCAGTTTCAGAATTTTGTTTGGTTCTTTATAATAATATTAATAATTTCCTTCTCTTTAATAAAGAAAAGGAAATAAAGAAATCATTTTATTCCTGATTTCATTGAGTTGTCTTTCTGAGTTTTCTTGTAACTTGTTGAGTTCCTTCAGAATAGCTAATTTGAATTCTTTATTAGTTAGATCATATGTTCTGCACCTTGTAGCTTGGTTGCTGGAAAATACTATTTTCTTTTTGTGATGCTGTATTTCCTTGGTTATATTTATAGTTCTTGTGGATATGGTTTGATGCTGTCACATTTGAAGGAGTAGATACCTCCTTAACTCTGCTCGTGCCCTCTGCATATGACATATTATCTTTATAGTGTTGATATTTGAGTTTTTTCCCCTGTGAAGCTATATCTGCTCCAGTATACTTCTTATCCCCTGTGGGCAGACTTTTAAGCTTTTATGTCTACTTGGCTTTTAACGTTTCACCAGGTTGGCTGTTGGAAACCTCTTTTGTTTCTCAGAATGTAGCCACTATAGCTCAGATTTGTGGTTTCCCACTTACTGTGAGAAACCACTGACTGTGGTGTCTTGTTTTCTTAGTGGGCTCCCTGTTTACCAGCACACATTTCCGGAGGTTCACTCTGGAGTGAGCACGAGGAGCCAGCAGCAAAGTGGGAGGAGGTGTGGGTGACAGCACTGAGGTGTATTGAGAGTGCCCACAGACCTAGTTGTGCAATCTCAGTGGGTGGTGTTCCAACAGGATCATGGCTGGCGTGCTACCCCTTTAATGCTATTCGAAATTCTTTTCTCCTCTTTGCCATCATCCTCCCTTCCCTCAGTTGTGAAGCTCCCACCTTAGTACTCCAGGTGCTGGTGAAGAGAAATGGGTTTCTCCAGCCATATCCTGCCCAGCTGGGGTAGCCTGTTACCCACTGCTTTCTTTTCCCCAGGAAGGAGAGGTTACCTCCACTGGATAAGTCAACCTTGTTCAGTGTTTCCTTGGGGGAGGGGCAGCACCAGTAAAGTTTCTCATAATTCCTTCTCTGTGACCAAATTCAAGTCCTTTTTTGAAGGCTGGACTTCTGCAAGTTTTCTTTCATGCATGAGCACCTGCCAGGCATAGTACTCACTCAATTTTTGCCTGATAGCAGCCAGTGGGGGTCTAGGCAGATTTGCTGGCCCTGCTGGTTCGGCAGCCCTTAGAGAGATTTGTCTGTTTCTTGCTACACTGTTGGTGGAGATTCCTCACAGGTCCTTTGGAGTGAGGTGCTAGGTCCCAAAATACCCACAGAGGAGATTCATTTATGTAAGGGTATCTAATTAAAAAGGGAGATATAAAGGAGGACCATCTTATGCCACCATGTTGCTGATGTCACTTCCTATTATACTTATCATTATTAGGCAAAGAATAATTTAACTATAAAAATAGTGCACACAAAACACTATTTTGGTCCATGGAATTATCATGCTGACCCTGGCATTTTTTTAATTGAAGAAAACAGTCAGTGAAGGCTATTTAAATTGCTATATGGTTGAATGTGCTTTGACTTCTTTAACATTCATATTTTTCCTTTGATATAAATGGCCTCATTTTTATTTTTATTGAATTACTCTGTGAGGTAATGATACTTTTGTATCTCACAGTACAAGCTGGTTAATTATTTGCTTTATAATTAAAGTGTTATGTGTATAAATATTAGCGGTTTAACCTTTTTTTCCTAGAAAAGAATGATGAAATTAAAATGAAGTATTAATGTTATATTTAAATTCCAACCATTATATTATAATAATGTCTCAGATAGCAGATAGAAGCCACTGATAGATATGTATCCTTTTCAAGTCTTTAAAGTATCACAGATGAGTACCTTTTTTTTATAAAATTTTCAAAAAACATAGTGTAGTATTCAGAATAACGGCCCTAAAGATGTACACATTCTAATGCCCAGAATCTCTGAATATATTGCCTTACAAGGCAAAAGGAATTAAGGATGCAGATGCATAATTAAGGTTGCTAATCAGTTCACCTTGAGGTGGGACTAATCTAATCATTGGAGTCCCTAAATGTAGAAGAGGGAAAAGAGAGAGTCAGAGATAAGTGGTCTTAAAAGGACTCAGCTTGCTCTGCCTGCTTTTGAAATGGGGTTAGAAAAGTCATGAGCCACACAATGTGGTGTCTTCCACAAGCTCACAACAGCAAGGAAACTGCTTCTTTCTTGGAGCCTCTAGAAAGGAATGTAGTTCAGTGCAACCCCTTGATATTAGCCTAGTGAGACCCATGTCAAATTCTGACCTATAAAACTGTAAGATAATAAATTTTCATTGTGTTAAGCCATTAAATTTGTGTTAATTCGTTGTGGTAGTAATAGAAAACTAATACACTTAGCAAAACATAATTCATTCTGTGTCTTTAAAATTATCTTCCCTTTCCTTCAGTTTAGCACTAAATACTTACTGAGTTTCTACCATGTCCCAACCTTATGTTAGATTCTAGGGACAAGAAGAAGAATAAGTCACATATCTTGTACTTCCCTTTGTTTCCTTCATTGGTACTTCAAAAGCACTAGATGGAAACTAATATTAGAATATTTTCTGAAGGTGGAAATTATCAGTTTTTACAAGGCCACAATTATCTCTGTATCTCCTGCCTTTAAAATTTGTACATATAAGTAGAAGAAATAGAACTTACAGTAAAATGAATTAGATTTTTGACGTTTAAATTAACATCTAACACAATGTCATAAATTTTCCTTTTAGAGTAATTGTATTAAGTTTAAAATGCATATTTATAAATGCAGATTGGTGATGGTTTCATATTGCTATAGATGACTGAGTTTAGTTCTACTGATTGCTTTATCTCTTGGGAGTGTGCTGGGTTTTTCTTGTTTTTACATATGCCTTGTAATTTTTTTCTTGAAAGCATGTTGTCTTCTGTAGGTCCATAGAACTGTAGTATGTAGCTTTCATCTCTGGAAAATGGACATGCCTCTCTTTCTGCTAAGAATGTAATATGGGCATTTCTCACTTCATTTGTTAAGAAGACTGTACTATCGCCATTGACATGTTCTACTTTTATCAAAAATCCAATGACTGTGTATATTTGTTTGGGTTTATTTCAGGACTCTATTCTGATCTGTTGATTTAATATGTCTATCCTTTCATCAGTACCACCCTGTCTTGATTGCTTTAGCTTCCTGAAGTCAGGTAGTATGATTCCTCTTTGTTCTCTTTCAAAATTGCATTGGCTATTTAATTCCTTTGCCTATCCATATCAACTAGTCCGTATCTTTAAAATATCCTGGTGGAATTGAGAGTGGGATTGGCTTAAATGTATAGATCAATTTGAGGAAAGTTGACATTTTTAAAATAATAAATTAAGTTACCACTGTTGAACAATAACAAGTTAAATATTCCATTCCATAAACGTGTATTTTTCCATTTATACAGGACTTTAAATTTTTTTAACTTTCTTTAGATTTTTATAATTTTCAGTGTACAGATTCTGTACATATATTTTTACATTTATTTTAAGTATTTTTTGGGGGGGTGCTATTATAAATGATACTGTTTTCTTAAATTTTTATTTTTTTGCCCATCAAAAGTGTGTAGAAATACTATATATTTATATCTATATCTTGTATCTTGTGATTTTGATAAACTCAGTTTATTAACTCTAGGAACATTTTTGTGGATTCTTTGTGTTTATAGAGAGTTGAATGCAAATAAAGACATGTTTGTATCTTCCTTTCTAATCTGTATACCTTTGTTTCTTTCTCTTGCCTTATTGCACTGGTTTGGACTTCCGATGTTATGTGGATGTAAGTGGTAAGAGAAGAGGATATACTTGATTTTGATCTTAGGGGAAAAGAAGTCTTTCTTCATTAAGTATTATATGAGTTCCAGGGTTTTTTAAAATGTCATTTATCAAGCCAAAGAAGTTCACTTCTATTACTAGTGCTGAGAGTTTTACCATGCTGAGTTTTATCAAATGCTTTTTTTCTGTACCCATTGATAAGATCTTTAAAAATTTTTTTGTCAAATTCTTTTTATTCTGGTAAAATACACATAACATAAAATTTACCATTTTAACCATATTTAAGTGTACAGTTCAGTGATAATAAATACATACATAACACTGTAAATCATCACCCCATCCATCTTCATAACTGAAACTTTACCTATTAAATAACTCCCTATTCCCCTCACCTCACCTTTGGCAACAATCATTATACTTTCTGTCTCTATTATTTTGTATCTAAGCACCTCATATAAGTAGAATCATACAGTATTTATCTTTCTGTGACTGTTTTATTTCACTTAGCATCATATGGGTTCATCCATGTTGTAGCATATTGCAGAATTTCATTCTTTTTAAAGATTGAATAATATTCCATTGTATGTAGATACCACATTTTGCTTATATATTCATCTGTTGATTGACACTTGAGTTGCTCCCACATTTTAGGCATGTGAATAATGCTATTATGAACATGTGTACAAATATAAATGTCTCTTCAATAACCAGACTTCAACTTCAATTTTTTTAGTTACATACTTAGATTGGAATTACTAGATTATGTGGTAATCCTGTTTTTAATTTTTTGAGGAACTGCTCTGCTGTGTTCCACAGCAACTGTACTTTTTTTACATACTTAGCAACAGTGCACAAGGATCTCGATCTTTCCACATCCTTGCCAACAATTGTTTTCTGGTATTTTTTTTTTTTTTTTAAATAGGAGCGAGCCTTATGGGTTTGAGGTAGTATCTCATTTTAATTTTGATTTGCATTTCCCTAATGATTAGTGACGTTGAACATCTTTTCATGTGCTCATTGGTCATTGAATATTTTCTTTGGAGAAATTTCTATTTAAGTCCTTTGCTCATTTTTAGTCTGGTGGTTTATTTTTTTTTATTGTTGAGTTTTAAGAGTTCTCTCTATACTCTGGATGTATTAATCCCTTGTCAGATAAATGATATGCAAATATTTTCTCCCATCCTGTGGGTTGCATTTTCACTCTGTTGATAGTGTCTTTTGATGCACAAAATTTTTAAATCTTCATTGAGTCCGGTTTATTTATTCTTTATTTTGTTACCTGTGCTTTTGGTGTCATATCCAAATAATCATTACCAAATCTGATGTCAGGAAGCTTTTCCCTTATTTTCTTCTAAGAGTCTTATAGTTTTAGGTCTTACATTTAGATCTGTGGTCCATTTTGAGTTAATTTTTGTGTATGGTGTTAAATAAGGGTCCAACTTAAATCTTTTGCATGTGAACATCCAGTTTTCCCAGCACCATTTGTTAAAAAGACCATCCTTGCCCCATTGAATGGGCTTGGCATCTCTGTCAAAAAGGTTTTGAACAAATATACAAGGGTATATTTCTGGTCTTTATTCTGTTCCATTAGTCTGTATGTTTGTCTTTATACCAGTACCACAACACACTATGTTGATTACTGTTGCTTTGTAATAAGTTTCGAAATCAAGAGGTATGAATCCTCCAATTTCGTCCTTTTTCAAGATTATTTTGGCTCTTCAGGATCACATGAAATTCCATATGAATTTCAGGATGGGTTTTTCTATTTAGGCAAAAAAATGTCATTGAGACTTTGATAGGGATCACATTGAATCTGTAGATCACTTTGAATAGTCGTGACATTTTAACAAAATTAATTCTTTCAATCCATGAACGTGGGACATGCTTTCATTTTTTGTGTTGTGTTTAATTTCTTTTAGCAATGTTTTGTAGTTTTCATTGTACAAATCTTTTGCCTCCTTAAGTTACTTCATAAGTATATTTTCTTTTTTGATGCTATTGTGTTTGAATTGTTTTTGAAATTTTCTTTTCAGATTGTTTGTTATTGCATAGAAATGAAACTAATTTCTGTGTGTTAATTTTGTATTCTGCAATTATGATTAATTCACGTATTCTAATTATTTTGTGTATGTGGACTCTTTAGAGTTTTCTACATATAAGATCATGTCATCTGCAAACAGAGAAAATTTTACTTCTTTCTTTCCAATTTGGATGCCTTTTATTTCTTTTTTTCCCTAATTGCTGTCTAGAACTTCCAGTACTGTGTTAAATGGAAGTGGTGAAAGTAGACATCCTTGCCTTGTTCTTGATCTTAGAGGAAAAGCTTTTAGTCTTTCACTTTTAGTCTTTTGAGTATGCTGTTCACTGTAGCTGTTTCATCTAAAGCTTTTGTTATGTTGTGGTATTTTTTTTTCTATTCCTAGTTCTTGAGTGCTTTTAGGAAAGAGTGTTGAATTTTGTCAGATGCTTTTTCTGCATCAATTGAGATGACCATTTATTTATTTTTCCCTTCATTCTGTTAATGTGGTATATTACATTGATCAATGTCCATTTGTTGTATCATCCTAACATTCCAGGAATAAACCCTACCTAGTCATGATGTGTAACCCTTTTAGTATGCTGCTAAATTCAATTTGCCAATATTTTTTTTGAGGAGTTTTGCATCGGTATTCATAAGGGATGGTGGTTTGTAGTTTTCTTGTGTCTTTGTCTGGCTTTGGTATTAAGGTAATGCTGACCTTATAGAATGAGTTGGGAAATATTCTCTCTTCTTTGGTTTTTGGAACAGTTTGAAAAGGATTGCTTCAGTTCTTTAAATATTTGGTAGAATTCACCCATGAAGCCATCTGGTCTAGGGCTTTTTTTATGGTCAGGAGATGTTTGTTTATTGATTCAATTTTCTTAATAGTGATAAGTCTATTCAAATTGTTTATTTCTTCATAATTCAGTCTGGGTAGGTTTTGGGCTTCTAGGAATTTGTCCATTTCATCTAGGCTATCAAATTTGCTGGTGTAAAATTGTTCCTAGTACTCTTTAGTTATCATTTTGCTTCTGTAGAATCAGTAGTAATATCCTCACTTTCATCTTTGATTTTAGTAATTTGTATCTTCTCTCTTTTCCTCTTAGTTCATCCAGGTAAAGTTTTGTTGATTTTGTGATCTCTTCCAAAAAACAAATTTTGGTTTCATTGATTTTCTCTATTGTTTTTCTGTTTTGTGTTTCATTTATATCTGAGCTAATCTTTTATTTTCTCCTTCCTCTGCTAGCTTTAGAATTAGTTTGTTCTTTTTCTAGTTCCTTAAGTTGTAAAGTTGTTTATTTGAGATTTTCCTTGTTTGTAACATTTACAGCTACTTGTTTACCCTTTAGCATCACTTTGGCCACATCCCATAAGTTTTGGTATGTCATGTTTTTGTTTTATTCATCTCTTTAAGTGTTTTCCAATTTCCCTTGTGATTTTTTCTTTGATCCATTGACTGTTTAATCTTTAGTGTTTAATATAGTTACTTATATGGATTGATTTTCAAATGTTGAATCTCATTTTTTATTCCTAGAATAAACTCCATTTGGTGATGATTTATTATCCTGCTTCTATATTGCTAAATCCTGTTTGCTCATCTTTTTAAAGGATTTTGTGTCCTTTTTCATATGAAATGTTTGTCTGTGGTTTTTCTTTTCTTGATGTCTTTGTCTTTTGTCATTAGAGTAGGTTATGACCTGATAAAATTAGTCAAGAAGTCTTTCCTCTTTCATTTTCTGGAAGAGATTGAGTAGAGTTGTTTTTTTTTTTTCTTACCTATTTGATAGAATTCACCTGCAAAATCCTCTTGGGCTGGTGATTTCATTCTTTTTTTAACTACAAAATTTCATTACTAGACATAGGACTATTCATGTTATCTATTTATTCTAGAGTGAGTTTGGGGACTTTTATGTTTGAAAGAACTGGTCCATTTCATCTAATTTGTTAGTTTTTTGGGCAAAGAGCCGTGTATGTTATTTTTCTTATGCTTTTTTTTTTTTTTTTGCTGTACGCGGGCCTCTCACTGTTGTGGCCTCTCCCATTGCGGAGCACAGGCTCCGGACGCGCAGGCTCAGCGGCCATGGCTCATGAGCCCAGCTGCTCCGCAGCATGTGGGATCTTCCTGGACCGGGGCACGAACCCGTGTCCCCTGCATCGGCTGGCGGACTCTCAACCACTGCGCCACCAGGGAAGCCCTCTTATGCTTTTAAAGTATATGGTGTCCATATAGATGTTGCCAAAAGATTTCTGCTTCTTTTCTCACTTTTTTCCTGTCAGTATTTATAGAGTTTGATTATTATTGTTGACTCTTTCAGTGAACCAACTTTTGGTTTCATTGATTCTCTGGAAAAAGAATGTGTGTTCTGCTGCTGTTGAATGGGCTATCTTATAAATGTCAGTTAGTTCAAGTTCTTGATAGTATTGTTCAGATCTTCTTTATCCTTTCTGATTTTCTGCTTGTTTTATCAGTTACTGATAAAGCAGTTTTGAAGTCTCCAAGTACAATTGTGGATTCATCTATTTCTCCTTTCAGGTTTGTCAGTTTTTGCTTCATATATTTTGAAGGTCTTTTTTTAAGTACATAAACATTTAGGACTATTATATCTTTGGGGATAACTAAGTCCTTTGTTATGAAATAATCCTTCTTTATTGCTGGTAATATTCTTTGTTTTGAAGTCTACGTTGTCTCACATTGCTATAACAACTCCAGCTCTCTTTGATTAATGTTTGCCTCGTGTATCCTTTTTCATTCTTTTACCTTTAACTTATCTTTGTCTTTATACTTAAAGTGGTTTTCTTGGACACAACATATGGTTAGGTTTTGCTTTTTTAAAATCCAGTCTGAAAATTCTGTGTTTAAATCAGTATGATTAGACTGTTTGCACCTAATATGATTTATTTATATAGTTGGATTGATTGAAATCTACTACCTTTTCAGTCTCTTCCTATTTCTTTTTTTTGACAAAAGTTCATAATGCAATTGACAAGGAAATTTAGTTATTTCTGAGATATACATTTTAAAGTAATAACTAGAATTATGACTTATAACATTATACCAGAAAATATAAGATTTTTAGGAATTTCATACTTTTTTATGATTACATTTAGTGTCTACTCTTTGCTTAGTATTTAATTTTTTTTCTTTTTTAGTTGATAACCTAAGGTTTACAAAATATATCTTTATGTGTAATGAGTCTACTTGCAAATAATACATGCTTCATATGTAGTATAAGGACCTCACCACAGTATATTCCCAGTTTTTCCTTCCCATACTTTTTGCTGATGTTGTCATAATTCTTCTATTAGAAAAAGCACTATACACTACTCCTATTATAGACCAGAGCTTGGCAAACATTTTCTGTGAAGGACCAGGTAACAATATTTTTGATTTTTATGTACCATGTTGTTTTTGCGACTACTTAGTTCTGCCACAAGATTGGGTTCATGGGCAATGTGTTGCTGACCACAGCTTCAAACATTTGGTCATCTTATAAAGCAATTAAAAGTAAAAGAAAAAAAAATAGTGTTTATTTCACCTTCATTACATAAACAAACACAAGAGTGTTTATTTCACCTTTATTACATTTCCAATGTTCCTCATTTTTTAGAGTAAATCCAAGTGGATGTTTGGTATCACATTCATTCTCCCTCAAAAATTTCCTTTACCATTTCTTGTAGTACTGATCTGCTTGCAATGAAGTTTTTTACATCTTGTTTGTATCTTTTATCTGAATGATACTTCATCTGCTACAGAATTCTCAATGGGCAGATTTGGGGGTATTTTATTTGTTTTCTTTTGGAACTTTAAAAATATTATGCCATTGTCTTCTGTCTTTCATGGTTTCTGATGAGAAGTATGCTGTAATTTTTAAACATCTTTTTATATCTTAATTTTCCTGTATGTATCTGTCTTTTTTCTCTGACTTTCTATGCAATGTTTTTTCTTGGTTTTTGATTTTTAGCAGTTTTAATATATCTTTAGTTGTTGTTTTTTGGTATTTAGCCTTCTCCGTGTTCTCTGAGCTTCTTGAATTTCTTGCTTTTTGTCATTAACTTTGCAAAATTCTTAGCTGTTATTTCTCTCTATATACCTTTTACTTCTGAGCTTTCAATTACATGTATGTTAGAACTTTGATATTTATCCCAGAGGTATTGGATGCATTGTTTATTGTTTTTTGCCCCCAGTCATTTTTTCTAATTACATTTCTGTTATGATAATTTCTTGTGACACGCTTAATTACCTGACTCTTTCCTCAGCTCTGCTGTGTCTGTTCATGAGTCTGTTGAAGGCATTCTTCATCTCTTTTAATATTTTTATAATTTCCAGCATTTCTATTTGATTCTTTTAGTTTTCATCTCTCTGCTAATATTTTCCACCTGACCTTACATGTTGACTATCTTTCCCATTAGATCTTTTAACATTTAATCATAATAGTAATTTAAAATTCCTTGTTTAGTGATTTCAACATCTATTTCAGATCTGAGTCTGGCTCTATTGATTGTTTTGAATGTGCATTATTTTTCTTGCTTTTTTACGTCTTATAATTTTTCTTGAAACTGTCATCCTGCATAATTGTGTGTATGCCTGGAAATGGGCTTGCTTTCTTTCTATTAAATCTTTAGTTTGAAAGAATGTTTGAGATGTTTGAAAGAAGCACTAAGTTCCCTATATGTAAAAGAAGCTATCACAAGCTCTGTTGAGGTAACAAATTTACATACTGTTTTACTGTCTTCTTGTTATTAAATGTTTTTTTTAATCACTTTTTGGGGGAGGTCTTACTCTTCATAGTTCATTCTCTCATGTATACTTTTTAAAACAGCCTTTTAGGTTATGAACTGAATTTATTCCCATTTTACAAATGTGAAAACTTAAGTAGACAAACTTACCTGAAGCTAAACATCTATCAAATGGCAGAACTGGGACTGGATTCTCCAGGTCTATCTGATTTCCTACCTGTGTTTTTAACTATTACCCTGTTTAGAAGCATTTAGCTTAACAAAAATATTTTTGGGTATCAGTTATATTGAGGATCCAGTGGTAAGTGCTGCGGAGGGAGGATGTGATCATTATGAAGTGGTCTGCATTTAATATGCTAATATTCTAAGAATGGACTTTAAAGAGTATCCCTTTTCCCTTAGCAATTGGAGTGGTAGAAATACACAGTAAAAGATTTTATTTATAAATGATACTTGGTTTACATATTTTAGAGAAACCTTTTGGGTTACTGTGAAGGATTCATTAACATTTAAATAGGCCAGTTCTCCTCAGGAGTAGGACCATCATTGGCTTGGTTCCCAGGCCATTACTTATTCAAAGCTCATGAGTGACACAGCCCAGAAGACACCGTACAAAGATAAATTGGATTGTAGAGCACAATATGGGGGTATAATTCAACATGTGAAAGTGATAATTGACTGAAACACAATAAGAGGATAAGGAAGAACAGAGAACATTCTCCCCAAGCCTTAGAGTATACCTTCAGCAAGGATAGGAAGGAAGAAAAAAATCATTGGAGAAGAACAAGTTGATAAGGTGTTTAGAGAATCAGAATACTGGCAATGCTGTACAATAGAACTTTCTGTGATAATGAAAATATTCTATATCTGTGCTTGTAGATATAGAAAATATTCTATATCTGTGCTGTACAGTAGAAAATATTAACCACCCTTAAATTCCCTTTCAAGCTAGAGGACTTCCCAAGCATTGTCCACCCGGGATTTAATCCACTGATTTTGAGGGCTGGTTTACTTCTCCTAATTATGCTTAGGGCAGACTGACTTCCTTTCTCAGTTACTTCTCTGACTTCACATTTTCACTTTATTTTAGACAGGTAATTCTTTACTCTCTTCAGCTCTTTGGCTTTTGGAAGTTTTTTGTTCCCATATCTTATTTAATAATTTGTTTTTGTTGGGAACGTTGGTCTAAGTAACCTAATCTATTAGAAACAGGAATCTTGTTTTTAATTTCATCAAAGCATGCTGTGTTCATAATTTTCCTGAGCTCTATGGCATAATATTTCTTTTGTATGTTTCTCCTTTATAATGTTTTCCCATGTTCTTTTTCACCATTTTTTTTGCAGGATTTTTTCATAGGTCCCATGTTGAGAAAATCTTTATTGTCACTTTTCATTGGTGATGTCCTTCTTATAAGCTGGAGAAGTAGGCAGCTTGAATGTTTGATCAGTTGTCTTCCGACACTTTTCTCATCAACATTGTTTTTCCATATGACTGCTTTCTTAGGTAGCCAGAATCTCCCCTGAAGCCCCATATATTGTAGATTCTTTTTTCTATCTCTTTGTGTTCTTATTGCTATTTTTATTTTCAGATTGTATAGGGGACAGGTATCTTTTTTTTTTTTCTGTTAACCTAGAAGTTCTGTTTTGTCTTTAGATGGGACTGCTGTTTATACATGACATAGTTAACACAAATTTAAGTCTTAAAATTTAGTTCTATGCCAGTTTCTAACCTTGCCTTTTCTGTATTTCCACGTGCTTGTCTTTTGATAACATTGCATTTTCCTCCTTGTCTGAAAGAGTCTGTTAAATGATTTAGAAATTAGTACAATACTTTTAGTGGCCTCTTGCTTCTTTATATATGTAATGAGGCTTTGGATTAGTTGATTTCAAAGATTTCCCTCTCCAGTTAGTAATTTCTTTGCAGGCTTATTGTTTCTAAAACTTTCTTTTTGTAGTTTATCAGTTCAAAAGTAAGTAGGTACTACAGGGATAAACTGTAATTTAAAAAATTTCTTGAATCTTCTGTTAAGTGATATTGATCCACACAGAAATCTGCACATAAATGTTTATAGCCATTTCATTTATAATTGCCAAAAATTGTAAGAAACCAAGATGTCTTCAATAGGTAAGTGGACAAACTGTGGCACACTGATACAATGGAACATTATTCAGCAATAAAAAGAATGAGTTGTCAAGTCTTAAAAAGACATGAAACTTAAATGCATATTTCAGAGTATAAGAAATGTCTGAAAATGTTACTTTATGATTCCACCTACATAACATTCTGGAAAAGGCAAAGTATATAGAGATAGTAAAAGGATCAGTTATTTTCTGGGGGATTGAGGAAGGACATGGAGGAGGGATTAATAAGTGGAGTACAAAGGGTTTTGAGGGCTGTAAAACTATTCTGTGTGTTACTGTAATAGTCAGTTCATGACACTATACATTTGTCAAAAGCCATAGAACTGTACAATACAAAGAGGGAACCCTAATGTAAACTCTGGGCTTTAGTTAATGATATACCTACATTGGTTCATCAGTTGTAACAAGTTTACTATACTAATGTAAGATGTTAATACTAACAGAAACTGTGTGGCATGGGGGGATGTGAGTAGCAGAGTGAGTAGCAGAGGAGAAGATAGAAACTACTTTCTGTATAATTTTTCTGTAAATATAAAACTTATTCTAGAAAGTAAAATCTACTAATTAATTAGAAGATACTGATGCCTGATAAAAAGTTTAAAGTATTGAGTATACAAAGTAATCAAATAAACTTAAGTGGTATCTAAGTAAAGTAACAAAACAACATTATTTGAGAATATGTTTCTTTTTATTGTTAACAATTTGGTCCTTATTCTGCCGTATTTTTTTTTTTAACAATACCTGTATTTTTTACCAATACCTTTATTTTTTTAACAATACCTCATTTCTGTTCCTGTGTTTATTTTTCTTTTCTTTTTGGTTGTTTCTATTAGGTGTACTAGCCCTATCTTGGTACCCACCTGACTCAAATGATGAGAATGGAGAACCTACTGATAACTTGGTACCAACTATTTTGGATAAAGCTCATAAATATAATCTGAAGGTATTTAATTTAATTTATTTTATTGAGATGTAATTGGCATATAACATTAGATTAGTTTGTGTTCAACATAATGATTTGATATATGTATATATTGTGAAATGATTATCACAGTTAGTCTAGTTAACTTCCATCACCACATGTAGTTACAATTTTTTTTTCCTATGATGAGAATTTTTAAGTTCTGTTCTTTTAGCATCTTTTAAATATACGATACAGTATTATTAACTGTAGTTATCAAGGTGTACTTCACATCCTGGAGGCTTACTTATTTTATAACTGGAAGTTTGTGCCTTTTAACTGTCTTCACCCACTTCACCCACCCCCTGTCTCAGGCAACTACAGATCTGTTCTCTGTATCTATGAATTGGTTGTTTTATGTTTTCTTTTTGTGGGGTTTTTTGGTGTTGCTTTGTTTTGTTTTTGATTCCATATATAAGTGAGATCATATGGTATTTGTCTTTTTGCTTCCTTTGGATAAGTACCCAGAGGGGGAATTGCAGGAAAATATAATTCTATTTTAAATTATTTTAAGAAACTCCATACTGTTTTCATAGTGGCTGCATCAATTTATGTTCACAAGGGTTTCCTTTTCTCCACATGCTAACACTTCTTATTTCTTGTGTTTCTGTTAATAGCCATTCAAACAGGTATGAGGTAATATCTCATTGTGGTTTTGATTGGCATTTCCCTGATGATTAGTGATGTTGAGCACCTTTTCAAGTACCTGTTGGCCATCTGTACGTGTTCCTAGGAAAAATGTCTATCCAGAACTTAGGCCCATTTTTCAATCAGATTTTTTTTTGCTAATGTGTTGTAGGAGTCCTTTATATATTTTGCATATTAACCCCTTGTCAGATACATGATTTGCAGATATTTTCTCCCATCTATTATGTTACCTTTTCATTCGTTAGTGGTTTCATGTGCTGTATAGAAGCATTTTTGATGTAGTGCCACTTGTTTATTTTTGCTTTTGTTGTTTTGGTTTTGGTGTCAAATCCAAAACATCATTACCAACACTAATTTCAAGGAGCTTACTACCTTTATTTTCTTCTAAGAGTTTTATGGTTTCAGGTCTTATGCTTAAGAATTTAATCCATTTTTAGGTAATTTTTGTGTATGGTGTAAGATGGTGGTTCAGTTTCATTCTTTTGCATGTGGCTGCTCAGTTTTTCCAACACCATTTATTGAAAAGACTGTCCTTTCCCCATTGTATATTCTTAGCTCCTTTGTTATTAATTGACCATAGGTGCCTGGGCTTATTTCTGGGCTCTCTATTCTGTTCCAGTGATCTATGTGTCTGTTTTTATGTTCTGATTAGTATAGCTTTGTAATATAGTTTGAAATCAGGGAGTGTGATGCCTCCAGCATTGTTCTTTTTTCTCAGTATTGCTTTGGCTTTAGGGTCTTTTGTGGTTCCATACTAATTTTAGGATTGTATGTTTTATTTCTGTGAAAAATGCCTTTGGGATTGCATTGAATCTATGGATTGCTTTTGATAGTATGGACATTTTAACAAAATTAATTCTTCCAATCCATGAGTGTGGGCTATCTTAACATTTATTTCTGTTTCTTTAATGTCGTTTATTAACATCTTATGATTTTCAGTGTACAGATCTTTCATGTTCTTGGTTAAGCTTATTTCTAGGTATCTTATTCTTTTTGATGCAGTTGTACAATAAATAGGATTGTTTCCTTAATTTATCTTTCTGAGTTCATAATTAGTGAATAGAAATGCAAGTGATTTGTGTATATTGATTTTGTATCCTGCAAGCTTATTGAATTTGTTTAACAGTTTTTTGATAAAATCTTTAGAGTTTTCTATGTCACACAGTGTCATCTGCAAATAGAGACAGTTTTACTCCTCCTTTTCTGAATTGGATGCCTTTCATTTGTTATTGTTGTTGCATTATTGCTCTGGCTAGGAGTTCCAATGCTTTATTGAATAAAAGTGGTGAGAGTGGGTATCCTTGAGTTGTTGCTGATCATGGAGGAAAAACAGTCGACTCTTCTCCCTTGAGTATGATTTTAGCTGGAGGCTTGTGATATATGGCCATTATTTTGTTGAAGTACTTTTTTTCTATTCTCACTTTGTTGAGAGTTTGTATCATGAATGGGTGTTAAATTTTGTTGAATGCTTTTTTCTGCTTTGTTGAGATGATCACATGACTTTTTATCCTTTATTTTGTGAATGGTGTGTATCACATTGATTGATTTGAGGGTGTTAAACCATCCTTGCACCCCTGGAATAAATTCCACTTGATCAGAGCATATGATACTTTTGTTGTATTGTTGAATTCAGCTTATTAATATTTTGTTGAGGAGTTTTGCATTTCTGTTCATCATGAATATTGGCCTGTAATTTTCTTTACTGTGGTGTCTTGACTGGTTTTGGTGTCAGGGTAATGCTTGTCCCATAAAATGAGTTTGGACGTGTTCCCTTCTTTTCTAATTTTTGGAAGAATTTGAGAAGATTCGTATTAATTCTTCTTTGAATATTTGGTAGAATTCACCAGTGAAGCGGTCTGATTCTGGATTTGTTTGTTGGAGGTTTTTGATTACTGATTATCTCCCTTCTAGTAATCAGTCTGCTCAGATTTTGTTTCTTCATGATTCAGCCTTGGAAGGTGGTATGTTTCTAAGAATATATCCATTTGCGTTGTCAGTGGAGTATTAAAGTCCCTTATTATTATTGTATGGCTGTTTTACCCTTTAGGTCTGTTAATATTTGCTTTTATATTTGGATGCTCCTATGTTGGGTGCATAAATATTTACAAATGTCATATCCTCTTATTGTATTGATCCCTTTATCATTATGTAATGACCTACTTTGTTCTTTGTCTCGTATTACAGTGTGTTTTATGTTCTTCTTTGTCGTATGTAAGTATTGCCACTCCAGCTTTCTTTTGGTTTCCAAGAGCATGGGATATATTTTTCCATCCCTTCGTTTTCAGACTGCATGTGTTTGTACATCTAAGTGAGACTCTTGTGGGTAAGATATAGATGACTTTTAAAAAATCTGTTTAGCTATTCTCTGGGTTTTTTGCTTGCTTGTTTGTTTGTTTTCCCAGAATTTGTCCATGTACACTTAATTATTGATAGGTATGGAGCTATTGCCATTTTGTTTATTGTTTTATAGCCGTTTTGTAATTTCTTTTTTCCTCTCTACTTCTCTTGATCTCCTACTTTGTGATTTGATGATTTTCTGTAGTGGCAGTCTTAGATTCCATTCTCTTTATCTTTTGTGTACTTAATCTAGGTTTTTGCTCTGTAGTTACCATAATGCTGACATAAAACAATTTATATTTATAATAGTCTGTTTTAAGTCAATAACAAATTTGGTAACAGTCTAAAGCTCTACATTTTTACTTACCCCCATTTTATATATATATATATATATATTTTTTTTTTTTTTTTTTTTTTTTGGCGATATGCGGGCCTCTCACTGTCGTGGCCTCTCCCGTTGCAGAGCACAGGCTCCAGACGCGCAGGCCCAGCGGCCATGGCTCACGGGCCCAGCCGCTCCGCGGCATGCGGGATATTCCCGGACCGGGGCACGAACCCGCGTCCCCTGCATCGGCAGGCGGACTCTCAACCACTGCGCCACCAGGGAAGCCCCCCATTTTATATTTTTGAAGTCACCATTTACATCTTCTTATCTTGCATATTCACTATCAAATTATTGCAGTTATAGTTATTTTTACTGTTTGTCTTTTAACCTTCATACTAGTGTTTGTATAAGTGATTAATTTATCACGTTTACAACATTAGGTTTTTCTAAATTTTACTGTATGTTAATTTTTACCAGTGAGATTTATATATTTGTATTTTTTTCCTGTTACTGTCTAGCACCCTTTTGTTTCAGCTTAAAAAGTCCCTTTAACTTTTCTTATAGGACTGGGCTATTGGTCATTACTCTATGTTTTATTTTTCTGGAAAACTCTTTATATCTCCTTCAATTCTGAAGGATAACTTTACCATGTAGAGTATTCTTGGTTGGCAGTTTAATTTTTTCAGAGCTTTAAATATATCATGCCACATCCTTCTACAATTTTTCTGCTGGAAAATATGCTAATTGTCTTTTGGGGATTCCCTTGTGTATAAGAAGTTGTTTTTCTCTTGCTTCTTCATACAGTCTGTCCTTGCTTTTAACTTTTGACGATTTATTTATATTATATATATAAATAAATCTGGATGCTGTTTCCTTCCCCTAATTAGGGAAGTGTTCAGCCACTATTTCTTCACATAAATTTTCTGCCCTTTTTCTCTCCTCATTCCGGGAACCTGATGCGAATAATGGTCCTCTTGATGTTTTCCCATAAATTCCATAAACTATCTTTGCTCTTTTTTATTCCTTTTTCTTTTTGCTGCTCTAGTTGGAGGAGTTAAACTGCCCTGTCTTTGAGTTCACTGATCTTTTGTTTTGCTCTTAGTCTGCTTTTGAACCCTCATATTTGTCAGTACAGTTGTTGTATTCTTCAACTTCATCATTTCTGTAGAGTACTTTCCTTTATTTTCTGTTTCTTGAAATTCTCACTTTCATGTTTTGTTCTGACATTGGTGAGCATATTTATTACTTATTTTGAATTTTTTGTCATGTAAATCATGTATCTCTTTTTCATTAAGTATTTTCCTGAAGTTTTTATCTTGTCCTTTTATTCGGAACATATTCCTTTGTTTTTTCAGTTTCCCTGACATTTTGTGTTGGTTTCTATGTATTAGATGAAACAACCTCTTCTCCCAGTCTTGAAGGCGTTGCCTCATGTAGGAGATGAACCTTAACGTTTAACCCTGTCCTATTTCTTGGCTGTCTCTCATATCCTTGTGATTGTCCAAACCACCTACTTGGTTCTTAGTGGCTCCCAGCCGTTGAGGGTTTCCCAAGACCTGCCAGTGTCCTAAAAGGGAGGATCTCAGTCAGCACCTAAATTCAGGCTGATTGGAAGCCAGACTTTGGGCAGCAGCTTTTAAGTTATACATATATACCTCTTTCCATGGAAGCCTGGGAGATGGATATTTCATTCTGCTTCCTCTGTACTGAGCCCTGCATGATAGTTAAGAACCGTTTCTTCCTTTGTGCCATCCCATTAGACCCATGAATACAATACCCACTAGCCACCAGAGCCAGGCTATCAAGGGTTATTTCTTGTGGGCAGAAACCACAAAAGCTGGTGCACCAAATGTGGGCAGAAGCTCCTTTCTCAAAGATTACCACGATCTGGGGCTGGGTGGAGGGTGTTTGCAAAGTAGGTGCCCACTTCTTTCCCTGGTGTCTGCACAAGATTGCAGTTGGCCCCTAGATGTGTGTTTAATTTGATGTCTTCCCCTCAGGCCAAAGCTATGAAAACAGGATTTTAGTCCTCTTTCACAGAAAGATTAGGTGCCTGTCTGTTGCCTCTCTGCTTTGTCCTGTGGGTTGTTGCTGGTTACGAACTCTTTCTCTATTTGTTTCAGTCCTATGGAACTCATAAATGTCCACCACTGTGGCCACCAGAGCCAGGTGATCGAGGTAGTGCCCCCTTACTTAGCAGCAGCTGCAAAAACCAGGCCATCAGATGCATATACAAGCTTCTTTCTGGAAGATAAGGTGACCTGGAGTGAGATGGGGGAGGCTCCTTGGTCTTTGGAGAGTATTCAGTAAGCTTCTAGGTATGCCTTAAATTAGGTGCCTGCCACTTAAGCCGAAGCTTTAAGATAAGCATATAAATCTCTTTTACAGAAAGCCTAGGCATTTTAATTGGCTGCCTTTGTGCTGGGCCCTGGGGTGTAGGCATAGCGAATCCTCATGAGCCTTTTAAGTATGTTTCTCAGTTCACTATAGCCTTGTGTGTCTCATGGACAACAGCCCTGTTAACTTTCAAAGATAAATGTTTTGGGTGCTTGTCTCTCAGGTGCAGGTCTTAAAAGTTGGGGTGCCAGATGTAGATTTCACATCCTGTGCTCCTCAGGAAGAAGCTCAGAGTTGTGGGTTCCCTCCTGATTATGGGTCTCCATGCCAGGAGTGGAGTTTATGGTTAGATTGTGTCTCAGCCTCTCCTACCCATTTCAACATCAGTCTTTTTTTGTTTACCCAGTATGTAGGAGTTTATTTCAGAGAAAATTGTTCCTTATATAGTTGTAGATTTGGTGTGTCCCTGGGAGGAGGTAAGTTAAGGCTCCCCCTACATTGCCATCTTGAACTAGAACCTCTAAAGGTATTATTGATAATAAAATACTTGTGAACTATCCTTTTGGACATGAGGATAGTAACTATAATTTTTGGAGTAGTTGTTTTAATTAAAACTTGATGTGAAAGTGACTTAGAATCTTTTTTTTTTTTTTTTTTTTTTTTTGCGGTACGCGGGCCTCTCACTGTTGTGGCCTCTCCCGTTGCAGAGCACAGGCTCCGGACGCGCAGGCTCAGCGGCCATGGCTCACGGGCCTAGCCGCTCCATGGCATGTGGGATCTTCCCAGGCCGGGCCACGAACCCGTGTCCCCTGCATCAGCAGGCGGACTGTCGACCACTGCGCCACCAGGGAAGCCCTAGAATCTTTTCTAATGATACATCTTTTCATAAAAAATTTCTGAGTTCCAAACCTCATCTAGATCATAGCTTATTATTAAAGTTTCCTTACTATTATTCTGTATATGTTTTATATTCATATACTTACTGTTTATTTTAGCAGGAAAGAAAGAAAATCGCAGTGTTTTTATGAAGATAATACAGTAATTAGTGAGAGTAACATGTCTAAGTATCTTGGATGTCAAAGATTTACTAAAAACAAGTTTTGTTAACCATATGAATTTAAATATTTCTAAAGTAGTTAGAAAACAAATTGCTGCTTAAAAATTTGTCAAAATCTGTATTTCATTTAAACCTTGTATAACACATACACACACAAACACATACACGCCCAGGTACATAAAAAATGCAGGTGAAAGTCTGAAGACAGTTGTAAGACCAAGTATATTCTACCCAGATAGTAAGGCATGTTACAAATGTGGGGAAATTTCTCAAAGTATAAAATTTTATTTATTTCTTTCAGAAATTAATGAATCATGGAAACAAATAGAAGTAATGATGAAAAGGATTTTGAATAGCACCGCAAAGGAAATTTTATAATGAATAGCAAGAGAATAAGAATCATTTTTAAAATCCAAGGATACTTTTCAAAAATTGGTTACGTGATAGTTAGCAACATTAATCTTAATAAATTCATAAAAAATATAACCATATGGTCTGCATTCTTTGACCATATTCAGTATAACTGAACATTAAAAATAAGGCCAAAATAAACATTTAAAAAGTAAAAAGTTGTCTAAAATTTTAATTATAACATTATAACTAAAAATAACACTTCTTTTAAGATCAAAAGTGAAAATTTAGGATGATTAAAAATAAATAGCACTGAGATTATCAATACCAGTAGGACATGGATAATTAAATAAACTAAAATTAGAAGGAGGGATTAATAAGGATGAAGTAAGCACTTAATTAAATAAAATACAAAACCCTTCAAAATCAGTAGCCTGGAAAAATTATTTTTCCACTGTGGGGAAGAAAAAAATAGACAAACCACTGGCAAGATTAAAAAAGAAAAACACAGAGAAGACATAATATCAAAAATTGAAAGGAAATAGATCTATAGGGATAGAAGAGCATTTAAGGTTTTATATCACCATATTTAAAATATATAAAAAATAGGCAGCATTCTTGGAAAATACAAAAAAGTTTTACTTTTTGTACAGAGAGAAGTTTAAAAAATCTAAATTGACTTATATCCTAGAAAAAAATTCTGAAGTTTTATTGAGTGTATGTCTTTCTCAAAGCACCAGATCTTACCTGTCAGTTCTGTTCAACCTTTGAGAACTGGTTGATTTTTGTGATAGTGAAATACAGTGGAAAGTTTACTCATTATCTATTGCTGTATAACATATTACCCCAAAACTTGGCAGTTTAACACAACAAACATTTTATATCTCACACAAGTTCTAAAGGTCAGGAATCTGGAAGTGGTTTAGCCTGGTGAGTCTGGTTCAGGATTTCTCAGAAGGTTATAATCAAGTTGTTGGCTGGTACTATAGTCATCGGAGGCCTAGAGAATCTACTTCTAAGTTTTCTTATGTGGTGGTTGACAGACCTCAGTTTCTTTTAGCTGTTGGAATGGGACTTAGTACTTTTTTTTTTTTTAATTGAAGTATGGTTGATTTACAGTGTTTCAGATATACAGGACTTAGTTTGCGGGCAGCCTGTCCACAGGACTGTCTCCTTAATACATGGCAGCTGGCTTCCCCATAATGAATGATTTGAGAAAGAGAGAGTTCAGTACAGAAGGTGCAGTGTTTTGACCTAATTTAGAAAGTGACTGTCACTTATGCCCTATTTTATTGGTTTATTTGCTGGTAAACCAACCCTGGTACAATGTGGGAGGCAACTGCACAGGTTATGAATATCAGGAGATGGGGAGCATTGGTAGCCATCTCGGAGACTGGCTACCAGAGAAGACTTGCAACTTTATTCTATAATGATAACACTATCAAACACTAAAGGATAGCACAAAAAAGAGATTCATACAGTGATCTCATTAATGAAAATATATGCAAAATTCCTGAAGAAAACTTATATATGAGAAGTGTTTATTAGCAATAATCTAAGAGGGGATTCAAGAGTATGAAATCTGAATCCAAATCTCCCACATTCAGTCCTGGCTCAAGCACTTAGTAGCTGTGTATTTAACTCTTACGCCTCAGTTTCGTCATCTCTCACTGGAAAAAGTAACAAAATCTACCTTACAGACTGGTTATAAAGATTACATGAGGTAATATATGTAAAGCCCTTAGTGTCTGGCACATGGTAAACACTATGTAAGTGTTAAGTAAATAAGACTTAATTGATTATTTAAAGGAGATAAAACATGATCATCTTGATACTAAACTTCTGAGGAAATAAAAACTCATTACTAATAAAACTCTTAATAAAAATTGTTCTTTAACTTGATAAAGGGTTTCTTTTATTTTTCTATTAATTTTTATTGGAGTATAGTTGCTTTACAATGTTGAGTTAGTTTCTGCTGTACAGTAAAGTGAATCAGTTATACAGATACATATATCCACTCTTTTTTAGATTTCCTTGCCCTTTAGGTCACCACAGAGCATTGAGTAGAATTCCCTGCGCTATACAGTAGGTTCTTGTTACTTATCTATTTTATATACAGTAGTGTATGTATTTCAATCCCAATCTCCCAATTCATCCCACCCCTTTCCTTCCCCTTGGTAACCATAAGTTTGTTTTCTACATCTCTGACTTTATTTCTGCTTTGCAAATAAGTTCATCTATCCCACTTTTCTAGATTTCACATATAAGCGCTATTATACGATATTTGTCTTTCTCTTTCTGACTTACTTCACTCTGTATGACAATCTCTGGGTCCATCCATGTCTCTGCAAATGGCATTATTTCATTCCTTTTTATGGCTGAGTAATATTCCATTGTATATATACACCACATCTTCTTTATCCATTCCTCTGTTGATGGACATTTGGATTGCTTACATTTCCTGGCTATTGTAAATAATGCTGCAGTGAACATCGAGATGCATCCTCTCTAACCATGGTTTTCTCCGGGTATATGCCCAGTAGTAGGATTGCTGGGTCATGTGGTAGCTCTATTTTTAGTTTTTTAACGAATCTCCATACTGTTCTCCATAGTGGCTGTACCAATTTACATTCCCACCAACAGTGCAGGAGGGTTGCCTTGTCTCCACACCCTATCCAGCATTTATTGTTTGTAGATTTCTGATGATGGCCATTCTGACCAGTGTGAGGTGATACCTCATTGTAGTTTTGATTTACATTTCTCTAATAATTAGTGATGTTGAGCATCTTTTCATGTGTTTTTTGTTCATCTGTATGTCTTCTTTAGAGAAATGTCTATTTAGATCTTCTGCCCATTTTTTCATTTGGGTTGTTTGTTTTTTTGTTACTGATCTTCATGAGCTGTTTGTATGTTTTGGAGATTAATCCCTTGTCAGTTGCTTCATTTACAAATGTTTTCTCCCATCCTGAGGGTTGTCTTTTCGTTTTGTTTATAGTTTCCTTTGCTGTGCAAAAGCTTTTAAGTTTCATTAGGTCCCATTTGTTTATTTTTGTTTTTATTTTCATTACTCTAGGAGGTGGATCAAAAAAGATATTGCTGAGATGTATGTCAAAGAGTATTCTGCCTGTGTTTTCCTCTAAGAGTTTTATACTGTCCGGTCTTACATTTAGGTCTTTAATCCATTTTGAGTATATTTTTGTGTATGGTATTATGGAGTGTTGTAATTTCATTCTTTTACATGTACCTGTCCAGTTATCCTAGCATCACTTATTGAAGAGACTGTATTTTCTTCATTGTATATTCTTGCCTCCTTTGTCATAGATTAGGGGGCCAGAGGTGTGTGGGTTTATCTCTGGACTTTGTATCCTAATCTGTTGATTTGTATTTCTGTTTTTGTGCCAGTACCATACTGTTTTGGTTACTGTAGCTTTGTACTTATTCTGAAGTCAAGGAGCCTCGTCCTCCAGCTCCGCTCTTCTTTCTCAAGATTGCTTGTGTTGTCTTTTGTGTTCCCATACAAACTGTAAGATTTTTTTGTTCTAATTCTATGAAAAATGCCCTTGGTAATTTGATAGGGATTGCATTGAATATGTAGATTGCTTTGAGTAGTGTAGTCATTTTCACAATATTGGTTCTTCCAATCCAAGAACATGGTATATCTCTCCATCTCTTTGTGTCATCTTTGATTTCTTTTATCAGCATCTTATAGTTTTCTGAGTTCAGGTCTTTTGCCTCCTTAGGTAGGTTTATTCCTAGGTATTTCATTCTTTTTGATGCAATGGTAAATGGGATTGTTTCCTTAATATCTCTTTCTGATCTTTCTTTGTTAGCATATAGGAATGCAAGGGCTTTCTATGTATTGATTTTGTATCCTGCAACTTTACCAATTTCCTTGATGAGCTCTAGTGGTTTTCTGGTAGCATCTTTAGGAATCTCAGTGTATAGTATCATGTCATCTGCAAACATTGACAGTTTTACTTCTTCTTTCCAATTTGGATTCCTTTTATTTTTTTTCTTCTCTGACAGCCATGACTAGCACTTCCAATAGTATGTTGAATAAAAGTGGCGAGAGTAGACATCCTTGTCTTGTACCTGATCTTAGAGGAAATGTTTCAGATCTTCACCATTGAGTATGATGTTTGCTGTAGGTTTGTCAGATATGGCCTTTATTATGTTGAGGTAGATTCTCTCTATGCCCACTTTCTGGAGAGTTTTTATCATAAATGTGTTGAACTTTTTCAGAAGCTTTTTCTGTATCTATTGAGATGATCATATGGTTTTTAGTCTTCAGTTTGTTAATGTGCCGTATCACATTGATTGATTTGCATATACTGTATTGAAGAATCCTTGCCTCCCTGGGATAAATCCCACTTGATCAGGACGTATGATCCTTTTAACGTGTTGTATTCGGTTTGCTAGTATATTGTTGAGAACTTTTGTGTCTATGTTCATCAGTGATATTGGCCTGTAATTTTCTTTTTTTGTGATATCTTTGTCTGGTTTTGGTATCAGGGTGATGTTGGCCTCATAGAATGAGCTTGGAAGTGTTCCTTCCTCTGCAATTTTTTGGAAGAGTTTCATAAAGGTAGGTGTCAGCTCTTCTCTAAATGTTTGATAGAATTCACCTGTGACGCCATCTGGTCCTGGACTTTTGTTTTGGGGGAGTTTTTAAATTCAATTTCAGTACTTGTGATTGGTCTGTTCATATTTTCTGTTTCTTCCTGGTTCAGTCTTGGAAGGTTGTACCTTTCTAGGAATTTGTCCATTTCTTCAAGGTTGTACATTTTATTGGCATATAGTTGACTTTAGTAGTCTCTTATGATCCTTTGTATTTCCGTTTTGTCCATTGTAACTTCTCCTTTTTCATTTCTAATTTTATTGATTCAAGTCCTCTCCCTTTATTTCTTGATGAGTCTGGCTAAAGGTTTATCAATTTTGTTTATCCTCTCAAAGAACCAGCTTTTAGTTTCATTGATCTTTACTATTTTCTTTGTTTCTAATTCATTTATTTCTACCTGATTTTTCTTTCCTTCTGCTAAGTCTGGGTTTTCTTTCTCTAGTTGTTTTAGGTATAACTTTAGGTTATGTGAGATTTTTCTTGTTTCTTGAGGTAAGATTGTATTGCTGTAAACTTCCCTCTTAGAACTGCTTTTGCTGCATCCCATAGTTTTTGGGTCAGCGTGTTTTTGTTCTCATTTGTGTCTAGGTATTTTTGATTTCCTCTTTGATTTCTTCAGTGACCTTTTGGTTATTTAATAACATATTGTTTAGCCTCCATGTGTATTTTATAGTGTTTTTCCTGTAATTGATTTCTAATCTCATAGCGTTGTAGTCAGAAAAGATGCTTGATATGATTTCAATTTTCTTAAATTTGTTGAGGCTTGATTTGTGACCCAAGATGTGATCTATCCTGGAGAATGTTCCATGTGCACTTGAGAAGAAAGTGTATTCTGCTGCTTTCCGATGGAATTCCCTATAAATATCAATTAAGTCTGTTTTGACTAATGTGTCCTTTAAAGCTTGTGTTACCTTATTAATTTTCTGTCTGGTTTATCTGTCCATTGTTGTAAGTGGGGTGTTAAAGTCCCCCACTATTATTTCCCCTTTTATGTCTCTCAGCATTTGCTTTATATATTGAGGTGCTCCTATACTGGCTGCATATATATTTACAATTGTTATATCGTCTTCTTATACTGATCCCTTGATCATTATGTAGTGACCTTCCTTGTTTCTTGTAACAGTCTTTATTTTAAAGTCTATTTTTTCTGATTGAGTATTGCCACTCCAGCTTTCTTTTGATTTCCATTTGCATGGAATATTACTTTCCATCCCATCACTTTCAGTTTGTATGTGTCCCTAGGTCTGAAGTGGTTCTCTTATAGACAGCATATATATGGGTCTTGTTTTAGAATCCATTCAGCCAGTCTGTGTCTTTTGGTTGGAGCATTTAATCCATTTACATTTAAGGTAATTATTGATATGTATGTTCCTATTGTCATTTTATTAATTATTTTGGGTTTGTTTTGGTAGGTCTTTTTTCTTCCCTTCCTCTTTTTTTCTCTTGTGTTTCCTGCCTAGAGAAGTTCCTTTAGCATTTGTCATAAAGCTGGTTTCGTGGTGCTAAAGCCTCTTAGCTTTTGCTTGACTGTAAAGCTTTTGATTTCTCCGTCAAGTCTAAATGAGAGCCTTGCTAGGTAGAGTATTCTTGGTTGTAGGTTTTTCCCTTTTATTACTTTAAGTATATCATGCCACTCCCTTCTTGCCTGCAAAGTTTCTGCTAAAAAATCAGCTGATAACCTGTGGATTCCCTTGTATGTTTTTTGTTGTTTTTCCCTTGTTGCTTTTAATATTTTTTCTTTGTATTTAATTTTTGTTAGTTTGATTAACATGTGTCTCGGTGTGTTCCTCCTTGTGTTTATCCTATGTGGGACTCTCTGCACTTCCTGGACTAGGTGACTATTTCTTTTACCATGTTAGGAAAGTTTGAGACTGTTATCTCGTCAAATATTTTCACAGGCCCTTTCTCTCTCCTTTTTTCTTCTGGGACCCTTATAATTCGAATGTTGGTATGTTTAATGTAGTCCCAGAAGTCTCTGAGACTGTCTTCATTTCTTTTCATTCTTTTTTCTTTATTCTGTTCCACGGCAGTGATTTCCACCATTCTGTCTTCCAGCTCATTTATCCGTTCTTCTGCCTAGTTATTCTGTTACTGATTCCTTCTAGAGTATATTTCATTTCAGTTATTGTATTGTTCATCTCTGTTAGTTCTTTAGTTCTTCTAGGTCTTTATTAATCATCTCTTGCATGTTCTCAATCCATGCCTCCATTCTTTTTCTGACATCTCGGATCATCTTTACTATCATTATTCTGATTCTTTTTCATTATTTCTTCATTTAGTTGTTCTTGTAGGTTTTTATCTTGCTCCTTCGTCTGCAGCAGATTCCTCTGGCATCTCATTTTGGCTAACTTATTGTGTTTGTGGTCTCCTTTATGCATGTTGCAGGATCATAGCTCCTCTTGCTTCTGATGTCTGCCCCCTGGTGTGTAAGGTGGATATTGAGTGGGGCCTCCCCTTTGCTCTGTGGTTGTCACTGCCCTGTCAGGGGCATGGTATTCTCCTTAGTTGTTGAAGTATAGGCCCGCAGATCTGTTTCTTAGCTGTGTTTCTGATCTGCAGTGAGAGGTAGGTGGGATTGAAGCACTTCCACTGGGAGAGAAGCCTCTTGAGTATTCCTCCTCTGGAGATGTTCACCTGTGAGTGTGCTCTGTTATGTCACCTTTTGCCTGTTGTGCGGGCTCACAAGTACACTGTTGTTGGCACTGCTCTCGGTCCCATCATAACCGTGGGTATGCCAGCAAATGGCCCTGTTGACTCTCAGGTGTAGTTTTCACCAGACCACTGGTGCAGATCCACTGAGGTCAGGTCCCAGCACATGCAATAGTTGTTCACCTGGACCTGCTGTGGGAGCTATGGAGGCTGCTCAGACTCTGGCCTGGCCCAACCCTCATGTGAATGTGCCCACAAAGCCCACAGCTGCTAAAGCCAGACCTGTCTCAGTTGCAGGAGCACTTGTCTGTTTGGATGTTCCATAGGTGCTGCATTTAGGAAGCCATCATCACAGGTGTATTCACTGTTTTGTTCCACTACCTTCTGTTTTTCAGGCAACTTCTTAATTCCATCTTCCCAAGTCTTTTTATCTTCTTGAGCAAAGAACTGTTTCAGGTGCCTTTTACAGTCTTCCAGGGAATTAAAATTTTTTCCATTAAGAGAATTTTATTATTGTAGGTTTGTAGTATAGTTTGAAGTTGGGGAGCCTGATTCCTCCTCCAGCTCCATTTTTCTTAAGATTGCTTTGGCTATTCAGGGTCTTTTGTGTTTCCATACAAATTGTAAATTTTTTTGTTCTAATTCTGTGAAGAATGCCGTTGGTAGTTTCATAGGGATTGCATTGAATCTGTAGATTGCTTTGGGTAGTATAGTTATTTTCACAATATTGATTCTTCCAATCCAAGAACATGGTATATTTCTCTATCTGTTTATGTCATCTTTGATTTTTTTCATCAGTGTTTTATAGTTTTCTGAGTACAAGTTTTTCTCCTCCTTAGGTAGGTTTATTCCTAGGTATTTTATTCTTTTTGTTGAGATGGTAAATGGGATTGTTTCCTTAATTTTTCTTTCTGAGTTTTCATTGTTAGTGTTATAGGAATGCCAGAGATTTCTGTGCATTAATTTTGTATCCTGCAACCCTACTTCAAACTATACTAAAAAGCTACAGTAATCAATATGGCACTGACACAAAAACAGAAATATAGATCAGTGGAACAGGATAGAAAGCCCAGAGACAAACCCACACACATATGGTCACCTAATTGACAACAGAGGAGGCAAGAACATACAATGGAGAAAAGACAGTCTCTTCAATAAGTGGTGCTGGGAAAACTGGACAGCTACATGTAAAAGAATGAAATTAGAACACTCCCTAACACCATACACAAAAATAAACTCAAAATGGATTAAAGACCTAAATGTAAGACTGGACACTATACCTAGAGGGGTGGGATAGGGAGGGTGGGAGGGAGATGCAAGAGGGAGGAGATATGGGGATATATGTATAGCTGATTCACTTTGTTATAAAACAGAAACTAACACACCATTCTAAAGCAACTATACTCCAATAAAGATGTTAAAAAAAAAAAACCTTTAGAGGAAAACATAGGCAGATCACTCTTGGACATAAATCAATCACAGCAAGATCTCTTTCAATCCACCTCCTAGAATAATGAAAATAAAAAGAAAAATAAACAAATGGGACCTAATTAAACTGAAAGCTTTTGCACAGAAAAGGAAACCATAATCAAGACTAAAAGACAACCCTCAGAATGGGAGAAAATATTTGCAAATGAAACAACGGATAAAGGATTAATCTCCAGAATATACAAACAGCTCATGGAGTTCAATATCCAAAAAAAAAAAAAAGCCGATTAAAAAATGGGCCAAAAACCTAAATAGATATCTCACCAAAGAAGACATACAGGTGGCCAAGAGGCATATGAACATCTGCTCTACATCACTAATTATTAGAGAAATGCAAATCAAAACTTGCATGAGGTATCACTTCACACTGGTCAGAATGGCCATTATCAAAAAATCTAGAAACAATAAACGCTGGAGAGGGTGTGCTGAAAAGGGAACCATCCTGCACTGTTGGGAATGTAAACTAATACAACCACTATGGAGAACAGTATGGAGGTTCCTTAAAAAACTAAAAATAGAGCTACCATTTGACCCAACAATCCCACTACTGGGCATATACCCTGAGAAAACCATAATTCAAAAAGAGACATGTACCACAATGTTCATTGGAGCACTATTTACAATAGCCAGGACATGGAAGCACCCTAAATGTCCATCAACAGATGAATGGATAAAGAAGATGCGGCACATATGGAATATTACTCAAATATAAAAAGAAACAAACGAAACTCAGTTATTTGTAGTGAGGTGGGTGGACCTAGAGTCTATCATACAGAGTGAGGTTAGTCAGAAAAAGAAAAATACCGTATGCTAATGCATATATATGGAATCTAATAAAAATGGTACTGATGAACCTAGTGGCAGGGCAGGAATAAAGACACAGAAATAGAGAATGGACTTGAGGACACGGGGGTGGGGGGAAGGGGAAGATGGAGCGAAGTGAGAGTAACGTTGACATATATACACTACAAAATGTAAAATAGATAGCTAGTGGGGAGCAGCAGCATAGCATAGGGAGATCAGCTCGGTGCTTTGTGACGACCTAGAAGTGTAGGTTGGGGTGGGGGTAGGGAGGCTTAGGAAGGAGGGGATATGGGGATATATGTATGCACATGGCTGATTTACTTTGTTGTACAACAGAAACTAACACAGCATTGTGAAGCAATTATACTCCAATAAAGATGTATTTAAAAAAAAGAATTTTATAAAGACTGAAATAAATGGAAATCTGAAGGTACAATGTCTGGTGAATATGGCAGGTGAATCAGAACTTCCCAGCCAAGCATCAAAGAAGCATATGGTCCTGTGTTATCCTGATGGAAGATTATGTGTTTTCTGTTGCCTAATTCTGGACGCTTTTCGTTGAGTGTGCTTTCAGTTGGTCTAATTGGGAGCAGTACTTGTTGGAATTAATTGTTTGGTTTTCCAGAAGAAGCTCATAAGGACTCCCTTCAAATCCCACCATATACACAACATCAGCTTCTTTGGATGAAGACTGGCCTTTGGTGTGGTTGGTGGTGGTTCATTTCACTTCCCCCACGATCTCTTCCATTCCACATTATTGTACAGTATCCACTTTTCATTGCCCATCACAATAGATTTTAAAACCGGAATGTTTTGGTTATGTTTAAGTAGAGAATTGCATGTGGAAATATTATCAAGAAGGGTTTTTTTTGCTTAACTTATGTGGAACCCAAACATCAAAGCGATTAACATAACCAAGCTGGTGCAAATGATTTTCAGCACTTGATTTGGATATTTTGAGTATGTCAGCTGTCTCCCACATGGTGTAACATTGATTGTTCTCAATTAATGTCTTGCTTTGATAGTTTTCAACTTCAACTGATCTACCCAACTGTGGAGCATCATCCAACAAGAAATCTCCAGCACGAAACTTCACAGACCACTTTTGACCTGTTGGATCAGTCACCGCACCTTCTCCATACACGGCACAAGTCTTTTTTTGCGTTTCAGTTGTATTTTTACCTTTCTTGAAATAGTAAAGCATAATGTGCTGAAAATGTAGCTTTTTTTCTTCCATCTCCAATATTAAAATGGCTACACAAAAATTCACCAATTTTGATACTTTTTTTTTTAAATTCACATTGATATGACAGCTGTCACAACACAATCTAACAAAACTGTTTCGAATGAAGTTGAAGACAACTAATCACTACTAGAGCCATCTTTTGGAAAAAACTGAACGAACCTTTTGCCCAACCCAATATGTAAGCCAAAAGGTTTCCTATATTACAGGAGAAAATATGGGAAAAACTACATTGAAAATAACATTAGCAGTAGATCTTTGGCATTTTATTGAAGGAAATGAAAGACTTACATAAATGGAGAAACATGAATTTTATGGGAAGATCCAAAATTGTAAAAGTGGCCATTCTCTAATATTTGTATTTTATTTTCAATATACTTTATAAATTTAATGCAATCCCAGTTAAAAGTTTCAGTGAAATTTTAAATGAAGAATTTGACAGGCTATCCCTAAAGTTTATAAATGTGTAAGAAAAACGTTAGACTTTTTAAAAATGTTTATTAAACATTCAAAATGTGTCTTCGCAGATACTAAAATGTATTTAAAAATGGCAGATATTAAGAGTATGGCATTAGCATCAGTATCCACAAAGAGATCAGTGAAACATAATACAGAGTCTAGAAACAAGGCACTTTATATGAGAACTAATATGTAATACAAGAATCATTTAGAGTGAAGTGTAAAAGGAATGTTTATTCATGATCTTAGCTTCATGATACTGGCTTAGTTTTTTGCATTATCCACTCTGCTGTTCTGTGTCCTTGCACATTAATTTTCATGTCTAATAATTCTACTTCTCAGATTGTTCATTCTTCTTCAAGTTTATTCTTTTTCAATGCAAATGTGTTTGCAAATCTTATTGAAAACATGAATTAGAGTATCTTTTAACTAGAGACTATTTACCCTGAGTTCTCAGGTTGCTATCACTTTTAAAAATTGCTTAAAGTTTTTCATTTACTCTGAGACTTCTTGCAGTTTGTATAGCCTAATGGAACACAGGCTGATTTGTCCAGTACAGGTAATTGAGTAAGCTTTTTAAGAGATAATGTGGATCACAGTTGAAATATTTATTTCCAAATAAAAATATGAAAAATTAGTTTTATCTTCATATTCCTTTTGCAGCTTAAAGACTCTGTAGTTATTGGGGAATAGAAATGGGACTCTAGGGAAAGAGAAATAGCTAAATATGCAAGAATTGGTGGTGGTGGTGGTTGTTCCTGTCAATGAAGACTTCTCTTTCTACTTTACAATCCTGCATCTCTTAGATTATCTGACTGGCAAGAGCTGTCATCTGCCATGTCCCTTAGTTTCATTCAGTGAACTCTTATTGGTACTTGCAATCTGCAAGTAGACAGACCTGCAGGTTCTGGCATCAGGTCTGAGACTGGATAAATACAATTTATTTTCCACAGAACAGGTCCAAAGGCCACTCTTTTGTCCAGGGCCTACTATAATCCTGGAAGATGGGAAATAAGAGGCCTTCACAACTCAGGAGAGCTGGCAATTTTAGTACTTTCAGGAGGTTTTTTAAAGGTAAAGTAAAATGTTCTGATGCATGAAGATAGCTTAGTTTTTCTGCTTAAAACTTCTGTGTAGAAGGAGAATGTGGCCAAGAGGTATAGTCACCAACTTACTTGATTTCTCTGTGCTTCAGATTGTATATATGATGATCAGAAAAATTTGGAACCAGACAGGGTAATAGTTTCCAAAACTTTTAGAACAATTTCTTGGCCTTGCGCCAAAACAAATAGACCAGGAACCATGAGACTGGAGTTCTTGTCCCAGTTGAGTAGCTCTGGAATCTTATATTAATTACTTCACCTTCTTGGCTTATCTGCTTCATTTGTAGAATTACAGGACGAAACCGTAAGATGGTTTTATTTATAGTATTTTTGTGTGATTTCTGTTGTATTGATGTTCTGCATCGATTTTTTTTATAATTAGATGAAGTATAATAAATTCTGTTTTGTAAAGAATGGAAAACTTTGTTTCCTAATATAAGGACAAGTTAATGTTTAATTAATGATAATTACTAGAATTAGTGAAACTTTTAAGGCAGTGTAATATAAATAGATGAATAATAGTATTGTGAGTTCTATGCTGATAAACTGGGGTCTGTAGTGTACATAACTGATCACACCTGAAACCTTAAATGTAAAATAAGTGGGTCCATTATTAACAACTCTTTTTGCTTGCTAATCTTCAAACCAAGGAAGTAATCTGCGCTTTTCCCCAATTTGATTAGTATAGGTTTACTTAGCCCCTTTCCCCCAAAACAGCCCTTCAGTTTATTGATGATTTTACTTTTAAAATATTCTAATGATTATAATTATTAATTCTTCTTCATTCTTGATTAATGGATTTCTCATTCTTTGCTTGGGTTTGTTTTCTCTTTCTACTTTTTGAGGTGAAAATTTTTTTTTTATTTTCATTTTTTTGTTGTTTAGGAATAGAGAGTTTTTAAGGAATTAATTTGTCTTACGGTTAAGCTTTTTTCATAGCTCATTAATTTTGATTACATAATGTTTTAAATAATATTCATTACTAAATACGTTGTAATTGTCATTTTGATTTATTAACTTCAACTAAAAGTCATTTAGGTGAGTGCTTTTTAAGTCATAAACAAACATGCAGGAATAACAAAAATGTTTTGACACTTTAGTTACTTGTTCTACATTGTCTTTAGCAAATGTAGAGTAATTTTTTGGGGGGGAAAGTAAAACTAAAATGTAAGTCATTTTTCAAAAAGATTTAAATATTTGCTCTTTTATACATATACTTGTCTGCATATTCACTAGAGCAAACACTGTAGCACTTTTGACTGTCATTGAGTAGGCTGGTTTTGTAGAGACTATAAATATCAGAGCTGGATATTTACCACTATATCATTAATAACAGAGAAATAATTTATTGTGTGAAACATGATAGATATGTTTTGATAGATGTATCATTTTTAGCAAATATTCCTGTTTTCCTTCCCCTCTATGGAAAGAGCAAGTATACCTCATGCTCCACTGTTGTCGGGCTTGGCCTCATGGCTTGCTTTGACTAATGAGATGTAAGAAGATGTCATGTATGAAAACTGTAAGAAAACCATGTCTGAGCAGAAGTATTATATGTGCTTCAATGGTTGTGTTCCTCTTCCATGAGAACAGCATGCCCCAGTGCGCCTTCTGTCTAGGACCCAGATTGACGGACATGTGGAGCAGAATTGAACTTGATCCACAGTCAAGCAGAGCCAGCATAGCCAGTCCATAGACCTGTGTGCAATAAACAAGTGTTTGTCTTTGAAAGCCACTCAGATTGTGGATTACTGTAAAAAACATGACATCAAACCTGACTGAATTAAACCATCCATCTAGGTTAAAGAAAATCAGGATTTTAAGGGAAAGAACTAAGTCACTGGTGGTATTCTTACATTTTAATAAGTTTCGTATCATATTTTAAAAGCAAGTTTTTCCTATTTTATATATAAATCACATTTCTCATAGTATTGATTTCACCATCCATTATTTATTTGGCCTGTTGCTCTAGAGTCACCATAATATCTGCTTCTCAGGCTTCTGCAGATTTTCAACCGTGTGAAATTTGCATGTAGTATGTCTGTGGTTCTTTTTTTTTTTTTTTTTAACATCTTTATTGGGGTATAATTGCTTTACAATGGTGTGTTAGTTTCTGCTTTATAACAAAGTGAATCAGTCATACATAAACATATGTTCCCATATGTCTTCCCTCTTGCGTCTCCCTCCCTCCCACCCTCCCTATCCCACCCCTCCAGGCTGTCACAAGGCACCGAGCTAATATCCCTGTGCCATGCGGCTGCTTCCCACTAGCTATCTACCTTACTACGTTTGTTAGTGTGTATATGTCCATGACTCTCTCTCGCCCTGTCACAGCTCACCCTTCCCCCTCCCCATAACCTCAAGTCCGTTCTCTAGGAGGTCTGCGTCTTTATGCCTGCCTTACCCCTAGGTTCTTCATGACATTTTTTTTTTCTTAAATTCCATATATATGTGTTAGCATATGGTATTTGTCTTTTTCTTTCTGACTTACTTCACTCTGTATGACAGACTCTAGGTCTATCCACCTCATTACAAATAGCTCAATTTCGTTTCTTTTTATGGCTGAGTAATATTCCATTGTATATATGTGCCACATCTTCGTTATCTATTCAACCGATGATGGGCACTTAGGTTGTTTCCATCTCCGGGCTATTGTAAATAGAGCTGCAATGAACATTTTGGTACATGACTCTTTTTGAATTTTGGTTTTCTCAGGGTATATGCCCAGTAGTGGGATTGCTGGGTCATATGGTAGTTCTATTTGTAGTTTTTTAAGGAACCTCCATACTGTTCTCCATAGTGGCTGAACCAATTCACATTCCCACCAGCAGTGCAAGAGTGTTCCCTTTTCTCCACACCCTTTCCAGCATTTATTGTTTCTAGATTTTTTGATGATGGCCATTCTGACTGGTGTGAGATGATATCTCATTGTAGTTTTGATTTGCATTTCTCTAATGATTAATGATGTTGAGCATTCTTTCATGTGTTTGTTGGCACTCTGTATATCTTCTTTGGAGAAATGTCTATTTAGGTCTTCTGCCCATTTTTGGATTGGGTTGTTTGTTTTTTTGTTATTGAGCTGCATGAGCTGCTTGTAAGTTTTGGAGATTAATCCTTTGTCAGTTGCTTCATTTGAAAATATTTTCTCCCATTCTGAGGGTTGTCTTTTGGTCTTGTTTATGGTTTCCTTTGCTGTGCAAAAGCTTTGAAGTTTCATTAGGTCCCATTTGTTTATTTTCGTTTTTATTTCCATTACTATAGGAGGTGGGTCAGAAAGGATCTTGCTGTGATATATGTCATAGAGTGTTCTGCCTATGTTTTCCTCTAAGAGTTTGATAGTTTCTGGCCTTACATTTAGGTTTTTAATCCATTTTGAGCTTATTTTTGTGTATGGTGTTAGGGAGTGATCTAATCTCATACTTTTAAAAGTACCTGTCCAGTTTTCCCAGCACCACTTATTGAAGAGGCTGTACTTTCTCCACTGTACATTCCTGCCACCTTTATCATATGTGCGTGGGTTTATCTCTGGGCTTTCTATCCTGTTTCTATCCTGTTCCATTGATCTATCTTTCTGTTTTTGTGCCAGTACCATACCGTCTTGATAACTGTAGCTTTGTAGTATAGTCTGAAGTCAGGGAGCCTGATTCCTCCAGTTCCTTCTTTCGTTCTCAAGATTGCTTTGGCTATTCGGGGTCTTTTGTGTTTCCATACAAATTGTGAAATTTTTTGTTCTAGTTCTGTGAAAAATGCCAGTGGTAGTTTGATAGGGATTGCATTGAATCTATAGATTGCTTTGGGTAGTAGAGTCATTTTCACAATGTTGATTCTTGCAATCCAAGAACATGGTATATCTCTCCATCTATTTGTATCATCTTTAATTTCTTTCATCAGTGTCTTATAATTTTCTGCATACAGGTCTGTTGTCTCCTTAGGTAGGTTTATTCCTAGATATTTTATTCTTTTTGTTGCAATGGTAAATGGGAGTGTTTTCTTGATTTCACTTTCAGATTTTTCATCGTTAGTATATAGGAATGCCAGAGATTTCTGTGCATTAATTTTGTATCCTGCCACTTTACCAAATTCATTGATTAGCTCTAGTAGTTTTCTGGTAGCATCTTTAGGATTCTCTATGTATAGGATCATGTCATCTGCAAACAGTGACAGCTTTACTTCTTCTTTTCCGATTTGGATTCCTTTTATTTCCTTTTCTTCTCTGATTGCTGTGGCGAAAACTTCCAAAACTATGTTAAATAAGAGTGGTGAGAGTGGGCAACCTTGTCTTGTTCCTGATCTTAGTGGAAATGCTTTCAGTTTTTCACCATTGAGGACGATGTTGGCTGTGGGCTTGTCATATATGGCCTTTATTATGTTGAGGAAAGTTCCCTCTATGCCTACTTTCTGCAGGGTTTTTATCATAAATGGGTGTTGAATTTTGTCAAAAGCTTTCTCTGCATCTATTGAGATGATCATATGGTTTTTCTCCTTCAATTTGTTAATATGGTTTATCACATTGATAGATTTGCGTATATTGAAGAATCCTTGCATTCCTGGAATAAACCCCACTTGATCATGGTGTATGATCCTTTTAATGTGCTGTTGGATTCTGTTTGCTAGTATTTTGTTGAGGATTTTTGCATCTATGTTCATCAGTGATATTGGCCTGTAGTTTTCTTTCTTTGTGACATCCTTGTCTGGTTTTGGTATCAAGGTGATGGTGGCCTCGTAGAAGGAGTTTGGGAGTGGTCCTCCCTCTGCTATATTTTGGAAGAGTTTGAGAAGGATAGGTGTTAGCTCTTCTCTAAATGTTTGATAGAATTCGCCTGTGAAGCCATCTGGTCCTGGCCTTTTCTTTGTTGGAAGATTTTTAATCACAGTTTCAATTTCAGTGCTTGTGCTTGTTCTGTTCATATTTTCTATTTCTTCCTGATTCAGTCTTGGCAGGTTGTGCATTTCTAAGAATTTGTCCATTTCTTCCAGATTGTCCATTTTATTGGCATAGAGTTGCTTGTAGTAATCTCTCGTGATCTTTTTTATCTCTGCAGTGTCAGTTGTTACCTCTCCTTTTTCATTTCTAATTCTATTGATTTGAGTGTTCTCCCTTTTTTTCTTGATGAGTCTGGCTAGTGGTTTATCTATTTTGTTTATCTTCTCAAAGAACCAGCTTTTAGTTTTATTGATTTTTGCTATTGTTTCCTTCATTTCTTTTTCATTTATTTCTGATCTGATTTTTATGATTTCTTTCCTTCTGCTAGCTTTGGGGTTTTTTGGGTCTTCTTTCTCTAATTGCTTGAGGTGCAAGGTTAGGTTGTTTATTCGAGATGTTTCCTGCTTCTTAAGGTGGGCTTGTATTGCTATAAACTTCCCCCTTAGAAATGCTTTTTCTGCATCCCATAGGTTTTGGGTCGTTGTGTCTCCATTGTCATTTGTTTCTAGGTATTTTTTGATTTCCTCTTTGATTTCTTCAGTGATCACTTCATTATTAAGTAGTGTATTGTTTAGCCTCCATGTGTTTGTATTTTTTACAGATTTTTTCCTGTAACTGATATCTAGTCTCATGGCGTTGTGGTCAGAAAAGATACTTGATACAATTTCAGTTTTCTTAAATTTACCAAGGCTTGATTTGTGACCCAAGATATGATCTATCCTGGAGAATGTTCCATGAGCACTTGAGAAAAATGTGTATTCTGTTGTTTTTGGATGGAGTGTCCTATAAATATCAATTAAGTCCATCTTGTTTAATGTATCATTTAAAGCTTGTGTTTCCTTATTTATTTTCATTTTGGATGATCTGTCCATGGGTGAAAGTGGGGTGTTTAAGTCCCCTACTATGAATGTGTTACTGTCGATTTCCCCTTTTATGGTTGTTAGTATTTGCCTTATGTATTGAGGTGCTCCTATGTTGGGTGCATAAATATTTACAATTGTTATATCTTCTTCTTGGATCGATCCCTTGATCATTATGTAGTGTCCTTCTTTGTCTCTTTTAATAGTCCTTATTTTAAAGTCTATTTTGTCTGATATGAGAATTGCTACTCCAGCTTTCTTTTGGTTTCCATTTGCATGGAATATCTTTTTCCATCCCCTTACTTTCAGTCTGTATGTGTCTCTAGGTCTGAAGTGGGTCTCTTGTAGACAGCATATATAAGGGTCTTGTTTTTGTATCCATTCAGCTAATCTGTGTCTTTTGGTGGGAGCATTTAGTCCATTTACATTTAAGGTAATTATCGATATGTATGTTCCTATTCCCATTTTCTAAATTGTTTTGGGTTCGTTATTATAGGTCTTTTCCTTCTCTTGTGTTTCTTGCCTAGAGAAGATCCTTTAGCATTTGTTGTAAAGCTGGTTTGGTGGTGCTGAACTCTCTCAGCTTTTGCTTGTCTGTAAAGGTTTTAATTTCTCCATCACATCTGAATGAGATCCTTGCTGGGTAGAGTAATCTTGGCTGCAGGTTTTTCTCCTTCATCACTTTCAGTATGTCCTGCCACTCCCTTCTGGCTTGTACGGTTTCTGCTGAGAGATCAGCTGTTAACCTTATGGGGATTCCCTTATGTGTTATTTGTGGTTTTTCCCTTGCTGCTTTTAATATGCTTTCTTTGTATTTAATTTTTGACAGTTTGATTAATATGTGTCTTGGCGTATTTCTCCTTGTATTTATCCTGTATGGGACTCTCTGTGCTTCCTGGACTTGATTAACTATTTCCTTTCCCATATTAGGGAAGTTTTCAACTATAATCTCTTCAAATATTTTCTCAGTCCCTTTCTTTTTCTTTTCTTCTTCTGGAACCCCTATAATTCGAATGTTGGTGTGTTTAATGTTGTCCCAGAGGTCTCTGAGACTGTCCTCAGTTCTTTTCATTCTTTTTTCTTTATTCTGCTCTGCAGTAGTTATTTCCACTATTTTATCTTCCAGGTCACTTATCCGTTCTTCTGCCTCAGTTATTCTGCTATTGATCCCATCTAGAGTATTAATTTCATTTATTGTGTTGTTCATGTTGCTTGTTTCATCTTTATTTCTTCTAGGTCCTTGTTAACTGTTTCTTGCATTTTTTCCATTCTATTTCCAAGATTTCGGATCATCCTTACTATCATTATTCTGAATTCTCTTTCAGGTAGACTGGCTATTTCCTCTTCATTTGTTAGGTCTGGTGCATTTTTATCTTGCTCCTTTATCTGCTGTGTGTTTTTCTGTCTTCTCATTTTGCTTATCTTACTGTGTTTGGGGTCTCCTTTTTGCAGACTGCAGGTTCGTAGCTCCCGCTGTTTTTGATGTCTGTCTCCAGTGGCTAAGGTTGGTTCAGTGGGTTGTGTAGGCTTCCTGGTGGAGGGGACTGGTGCCTGTGTCGTGGTGGATGAGGCTGGATCTTGTCTCTCTAGTGGGCAGGTTCACGTCTGGTGGTGTGTTTTGGGGTGTCTGTGGCCTTATTATGATTTTAGGCAGCCTCTCTGCTAATGGGTGGGGTTGTGTTCCTTTTTTGCTAGTTGTTTGGCATAGGTTGTCCAGCACTGTGGCTTGCTGGTCGTTGAGTGAAGCTGGGTGCTGGTGTTAAGATGGAGGTCTCTGGGAGATTTTCGCCGTTTGATATTATGTGGAGCTGGGAGGTCTCTTGTTGACCAGTGTCCTGAAGTTGGCTCTCCTACCTCAGAGGCAGAGCCCTGACTCCTGGCTGGAGCACCAACAGCCTTTCATCCACACGGCTCAGAATAAAAGGGAGAATAAGTAGAGGGAATTAGTAGAAGTATGAGGAAAGAAAGAAGGAAAGGAGGGAAGGAAGGAAGGAAGAAAGAAAGAAAGAAGCAAAGAAGGAAAGAAGGCAAGAAGGAAAGAAAGAGAGGGAGGGAGGAAGGAAAGAAGGAGGGAAAGAAGGAAAAAAGACAGAAAGAAAGAAGATACAGTAAAAATAAAATAAAGTATAATAAAGTTATTGAATTAAAAAATTCTTATTTAGAAAAAAGAAAAAAAAAAAGGGACGGATAGAACCTTAGGACAAATGTTGGAAGCAAAGCTATACAGACAAAATCTTACACAGAAGCATACACATACACCCTCACTAAAAGAGGTAAAGGGGGAAAAATCATAAATCTTGCTGTCAGAGACCACCTCCTCAATTTGGGATGATTCGTTGTCTAAAGGAGGGAAGGAAGGAAGGAAAGAAAGAAAGAAAGAAAGAACAAAGGTAAAGTATAATAACGTTATTTAAATTAAAATTGATTATTAAGAAAAATATTTTAAAAAAAAACATGCACGGATAGAACCCTAGGACAAATGGTGGAAGCAAGACTATACAGACAAGATCTCACACAGAAGCATACACATACACATTCACAAAAAGAGGAATAGGGAAAAAGTCATAGATCTTGCTCCTAAAGTCCACTTCCTTAATTTGGGATGATTGGTTGTCTATTCAGGTATTCCACAGATTCAGGGTTATATCAAGTTGATTGTGGAGCTATAATCCACTGCTTCTGAGGCTGCTGGGAGAGATTTCCCTTTCTCTTCTTTGTTCTCACAGCTCACCGGGGCTCAGCTTTGGATTTGGCCCTGCCTCTGCGTGTAGGTCGCTGGAGGGCGTCTGTTTTTTGCTCAGACAGGACGGGGTTAAAGGAGCCGCTGATTCGGGGGCTCTGGCGCACTCAGGCCGGCGGGGAGGGAGGGGCACGGAGTGCGGGGCGGGCCTGCGGCGGCAAAGTCCGGCGTGACTTTGCACCAGCCTGAGGCCCGCCGTGCGTTCTCCCGGGTAAGTTGTCCCTGGATCCCGGGACCCTGGCAGTGGCGGGCTGCACAGGCTCCGCGGAAGAGGGGTGTGGAGAGTGGCCTGTGCTCGCACACAGGCCCCTTGGTGGCGGCAGCAGCAGCCTTAGCGTCTCCCGCCTGTCTCTCGCCCGTCTCTGGGGTCCGCGCTTTCAGCCGCGGCTCGCGCCCGTGTCTGGAGCTCCTTTAAGCAGCGTTCTTAAACCCCTCTCCTCACGCACCAGGAAACAAAGAGGGAAGAAAAAGCCTCTTGCCTCTTCGGCAGGTGCAGACTTTTCCCCGGACTCCCTCCCGGCTAGCTGTGGTGCACTAACCTCTTCAGGCTATGTTCAAGCCGCCAACCCCAGTCCTCTCCCTGCTCTCCGTCCGAAACCGAAACCCGAGCCTCAGAGCCTCAGCTTGCAGCCCCGCCCGCCCCGGCGGGTGAGCAGACAAGCCTCTCGGGCTGGTGAGTGCCGGTCGGCACCGATCCTCTATGCGGGAATCTCCCCGCTTTGCGCTCCGCACCCGTTGCTGTGCACTCCTCCGCGGCTTCGAAGCTCCCCCCTCCGCCCCCCGCAGTCTCCGCCCGCGAAGGGGCTTCCTAGTGTGTGGGAACTTTTCCTCCTTCACAGCTCCCTCCCACTGGTGCAGGTGCCGTCCCTATTCTTTTGTCTCTGTTTTTTCTTTTTTTCTTTTGCCCTACCCAGGTACGTGGGGAGTTTCTTGCCTTTTGGGAGGTCTGAGGTCTTCTGCCAGCCTTCAGTAGGTGTTCTGTAGGAGTTGTTCCACGTATAGATGTATTTCTGGTGTATCTGTGGGGAGGAAGGTGATCTCCGCGTCTTACTCTTCCGCCATCTTCAAGGTCCCCGCTGTGGTTCTTTTCTAAATGGTTTTTCAGCTCCATTTGAAAAAATGTTTTACTGTCTATGAGCTTTTTTTTTCCTTTTTCACTTATTGTTCTTAAATTAATAATATGAATTTATGGTGAAAATTTGGTGAATATTACCTAAATGGGGTACATAAATGGCAGACCTAGAGTTTAATTTGTTACCTATTGCATGGAAATCATTCATTCACTCCTGCATGCATTCATGCATTCAGGGTCTGCTGTGTGGCAGGTACTGTTGGAGATGCTGGTAGTACTAAGAAGGATAAGATATTTTCTATGCACTTGAGACCTTGCAATCTACTGGAGGTCAGAGACAAACACAAGTATTTGCAGGAGGAGTATGATGGCACATAGGTAGGAAGATCTACCTCAGTATAATTGTAGTGGGGAGTGGAGGGTGTGCAGGAGTGAAGGAGTGAGTGGAGGACTTTGAGAAGGAGAAAAGCATCATCAGATTTTTGCTTAAGTTTTCATTTTATTGAAGTATAATTGACATAAAATTATGTAAGTTTAAGGTATATAACTGATTGGATACATTTATATTGCAATATTACTGTCATTGATAGCTAATACCTCTATCATGATACACAATTACCATTTCTTCTAGTGATGGGTACAGTTAAGAGAGTTGATTAGCAAGTTTAATGTAATACAGTTTTGTTGTTTATAATCAGTTAGATTAGATCTAGATCTCCATAACTTAATTATTTATCTACTAGTTGCAAGTATATATATATATATTTTTTTTTTGTGGTATGCGGGCCTCTCATTGTTGTGGCCTCTCCTGTTGTGGAGCACAGGCTTCAGACGCGCAGGCTTAGCGGCCGTGGCTCACAGGCCCAGCCGCTCCGCGGCATGTGGGATCTTCCCGAACTGGGGTACGAACCCATGTCCTCCGCATCAGCAGGCGGACTCTCAACCACTGCGCCACCAGGGAAGCCCCAAGTATATATTTTTAAACAACATCTCTTTCATTTTCCTACCTCCTAGCCTTTGGTAACCACCATTCCTTTCTGTTTTTTCAAGTTTATTTTATTTTGGATTCCACTATAAGAGATATCATACAATATTTGTCTTTCGTTGTCCAATCCATCTCACTTGGCATAATGACCTCAAGGTCCATCCATGTTGTAAACAAATGGCAGCATTTCCATTTTTCTCATGACTAACTTTTCATTGTGTGTGTGTGTGTATGTGCCACATTTTCTTTATCCATTTATCCATAGATGACTCTTAACATTGTTTTCATGTATTGGCTATTGTAAATAATGCTGCAATGAACATGGGGGTGCAGGTGATTTCATTTCTTTGAAGGAACTACCCAAGGCAAGAAAAGAGGTTCCCTTTTCTCCATATCCTCACCCAACACTTATTTCTTATCTTTTTGATGATAGCACCTCACATCTGTTTTTATGACTATGTCATTTTAGTTTTGATTTGCATTTCCCTTATGATTAGTGATGTTGAGCCCCTTTTCATGTAACTGTTGGCCATTTTGTTGTCTTCTTTGGAAAAAAAAGTCTCCACAGGTCCTCCGCCCATTTTTTAATCAGATTTTTAAAAAGTGAGTTGTATGAGTTCTTTATAAATTTTGGACATTAACCCCTATCCAACACATGGTTTGCAAATATTTTCTACCATTCTGTAGTTACCTTTTCATTTTCATTTTGTTAGTTGTTTCCTTAGCATTGCATAAACTTTGGAGTTTGATCTAGTTCCACTTACATTTTTTAAATTTTGTACACTGTTTGTGCTTTGGATGTCATATGCAAAATATCATTAATAAGACCAATGTCATGGAGCTATTTTCTTCTAAGAGTTTTGCAGTTTCAGGTTTTATGTTTAAATGTTTAAATCTTTAATCTATTTTGAGGCAATTTTTGTGAGTGGTGTAAGGGTAGGGGTCCAGTTTTCTTTTTTTCCATGTGGTTATCCAGTTTTCCCAACACCATTTATTGAAGAGACTGTCCTTTACTCATTATATATTGTTGGTTCTTTGTCAGAGTAATTGACCATCTGTGTTGGTTTATTTCTGGGCTCTCTACTTGTTTCATTGATTCCTGTGTCTGCTTTTATGTCAATACCATACGGGTTTTATTACAATAGATTTGTAATATAGTTTGAAAATGGAGTGTGATGCCTCCAGCTTTGTTCTTTTGTCTCAAGATTACTTTGGCTATTCAAGGTTTTTTGTGGTTCCATACAAGTCTGAGGATTGTTTTTTCTATTTCTGTGAAAAATGCCATTGGATTTTGATAAGAGATTGTGTTGAATCTATAATTGGCTTTGGGCAGTTAATTTTAACAATATTAGCTCTTCCAATTCATGAATATGGCATGTCTTTCCATTATATTGTGTTGTCTTTGATTTCTTCAGTCAAAGTCTTGTAGCTTTCACCGTACAGGTCTTTCATTTCCTTGGTTAAATTTATTACTAGGTATTTTGTTTTTGATGCTACTGTGAATGTGATAGTGGGTTTTTTTTTTTAATTTTTCAGATGCTTCATTTTTAGTGTAATAGAAATGCAACTGATTTCTGTGTACTGATTTTATGTCCTGCAATGTTGAGTCTTTGGGATTTTCAATATATAAGATCATATCATCTGACAATAGTGACTTCCTTTACTGTCTGGATGCCTTTTCTTTGGCCTGATTGTTCTAGATAGGATACTTAAGTACTAGGTTGAATAAGAGTAGTAAAAGTGAGCACCTTGTTCCTGATCTTAGAGGAAAAACTTTCACTTTTTCTTCACTGAGTACAATATTAGCTGTGGGTTTAGTGTATATTGCTTTCAATATAATTAGGTGTGTTTCTTCTATACACAATCTGTTAAGAGTTTTTATCAAGAAAGAATGTTGTGTTTTGTCAGACGCTGTTTCTGCATTTATTGAGATGATCATATGATTTTAATCTTTCATTCTGTTAATGTGCTATATCATTTATTGATTTGCATATGTTGAACCATCCTTGAATCCCAGTAATAAATCCAACTTGGTCATGGTACATAATCCTTTTACTGAATTCTTGAATTTGCTAGTATTTTGTTGAGAATTTTTGCATCTATGTTTTATAGGGATATTGGTCTCTAGTTTTCTATTCTTGTAGGGTTCTTTTCTGGCTTTGGTATCAGGGTAATACTGGCATGTAGAATGAGTTCAGAAGTATTCCCTCCTCTCCAGTTTTTTAGAAAAGTGAAAAAAATTGGCATTAATTCTTCTTGAAATATTTGGTAGAATTCACCAGTGAAACCATCTGGTCTTGGGGTTTTCAGGGTTGGGATGCTTTTGATTACTGATTCAATCTCCTTAAATGTTATTGGTCTGTTCATACTTTCCATTTCCTGGTTCAGTCTTGGATGGTTAAATGATTCTAGAAAAAATCCATTTCTTCTAGGTTATCTAATTTTTTGGCTTATAGTTGTTCATAGTAGTCTCTTATAACATATATTTCTGTAGTGTCAGTTGTAATTTCTTCTCTTTCATTTCTGACTTTATTTCAGTCTTCACTTTTGTTTTCTTAGTTATGCTTGAGGCTTTTCCTTTTTTTTTTTTCCTGAAAAACCACCTCTTGATGTTTTATATTGTTTTTCCGGTCTCTATTTCATTTATTTCTGCTAGGATCTTTATTATTCCCTTCCTTCTGCTAACTTTGGGCCTAGTTTGCTACTTTTCTAGCTCCTTGAGGTGCAAAGTTAGGTTGTTTATTTGTGATCTTTTTCATTTGAAATATTCTTTATTTTTTTTTACTTTTTTAAAAGTTAAAATATAATTGACATGCAACATCTTAATTTCAGGTGTACAAGGCAAAGATATGACATTTAAATATACTGTGAAATGGTTAACTACAATGAGTCTAGTTCACATCCATCACCATATATGGTTCCAAAATTTTTTTTCTTGTGATGAGAACTTTTAAGATCTACTCTCTCAAGGACTTTCAAATATGCAATACAGTATTATGAATTATAGCCATTATTCAGTACATTACATCCCTATGCTATACTTATCTTTTAACTGGAAATTTGTATGTTTTGCCCACATTCCTCCTCCATGCTCTAGCAACCACCAATCTGTTCTCTGTATCTATGAGCTTGGTTTTTTTGTTGTTTTGTCTTTTCCACATGTAGTTGAGATCGTATGGTATTTCTCTGTCTGACTTACTTCAGTTAGCATAATGCCCTCAAGGTTAATTCATGTTGTTGCAAACAGCAAGATTTCATTCTTTTTTTTTTTTGCGGTACACGGGCCTCTCACTGTTGTGGCCTCTCCCGTTGCAAAGCACAGGCTCTGGACGCATGGCTCATGGGCCCAGCCGCTCCGCGGCATGTGGGATCTTCCTGGACCCGGGCACGAACCCATGTCTCCTGCATCGGCAGGTGGACTCTCAACCACTGCGCCACCAGGGAAGCCTATTTCATTCATTTTTATGGTGGGATATGTGTTATATACATACACATCATTTTTTTAATCCATTCATACGTTGATGGACATTGGGTTGTTTCCTTTCTTATCTTGGCTATGTAAATAATGCTGCAGTGACCATGAGGGTGCATGTATCTTTTCGACATAGTGTTTTTGTCTTCCTCAAACATATACCCAGTAATGGATTGCCTGACCATATGATAGTTCGATTTTTAACTTTTTAAGTAACTCCCTACTGTTTTCCATAGTGGCTGTACCAATTTACATTCCCAAAAATAGTGCACAAGGGTTTCCTTTTCTCTACATGCATGCCAACACTTTTTATTTCTTTTTGATAATAGTCATTCTGATATGCATGCAGTGGTATCTTATCGTGGTTTTAGTTTGCATTTCCCTGATGAGTAGTGCTTTTGAGTGTTTTTTTGTGTTTGTTGGCCCTCTGTATGTCTTCTTTGGAAAAATATCCTTTCAGAACCTTTGCCCATTTTTTAATAGGTTTCTGCTACTGAGTTGGAGAACTTTATATATTTTGGATAATAACCCCTTATCAGATACATGATATGCAAATATTTTCTTCTGTTGCTTCTATTTGTTGATATTTTCCTTTGCTGTACAGAAACTTTTTAGTTTGATGTAGTCCCACTTGTTTATTTTTGCTTTTGTTGCCTTTGGTTTTGTTGTCAAATCCAAAAACTTGCAGCCAAGACCTATGTCAATGAGCTTACTGCCTATATTTTCTTCTAGTTTTATGGTTTCCAATCTTATATTCAAGTTAACCCACTTTTAGTTATTTTTTCTATATGATGTAAGGTAGTGATCCAGTTTTCCTAACACCATTTACTGAAGAGGCTGTCCTTTACCCATTGTATATTTTGGCTCCTTTATCATAGATTACTTGACTATATATGTGTGGGTTCTTATGTTTAATTTTGACATTTTAAGTATAATATGTCTAGGTGTGGTTCTCTTTGGGTTCATTTTATTTGGCACTCTCTGGGCTTCCTTGATCTGGATGTATTTTTTTCATCAGGTTGGGGAATTTTTCAGTCACTACTTCTCCCAATAAGTTTACTTCCCCTTTCTCTCTCTCTGCTCCTTATAGGACAACATCTAGCAAACTAACTTTCACACAAGTGTCCCAGAAGTCCCTTAATTTATCTTCACTGGTTTTCATTCTTTTTGCTGCTCGGATTAGGTGAGTGCCTCCTGCCCTGTCTTCAAGTTCAGTGATCCTTTCTTCTGCTGCTTCTAGTCTGCTGTTGAACTTCTCTAGTGTATTTTTCAGCTCTGTGACCTCTTTGTTACATTTTCTCTTTGTTGACGTTTTCACTGTGTTCAACCATTCTCTCCTTGAATTTGGTTAGCATTTTTATTACCATTACTTTTCAACTCTTATCAGGTTACTTACTTATCTCTGTTTCTTTAAGGGTTTTTCCCCCTGAGGTTTTATCTTGTTCTTTCATTTGGAATATATTCCTCTATTTCTTCATTTTGCTTGACTCTGTGTTGGTTTCTATGCATTTGATGATACATTCACCTCTCTCTGTCTTAAAGCATTGGCCTTGCATATGAGATGAACTTTATCATTCAGCCCTTCCCTAGCTCTTGGTTGTCTCAAACTTTTGTAGTTGTCTAAGCAGCCTATTTTATTTTTAATAGCTTCTAGTAGTTGAAGTGTGCTGAGACCAGTCACCGTCCTTAAGGAGAGGATTTCAGGTAGCACCTAGATTCAGGCTGATTAGAATTTAGACCCTCAGCCAGCAGATTTTTACAAGTGCAAATATATTCAGAACTGTAGGACCACAGTGTAAGCCCTGCTGGCCACCAGAGCCAGGTGATCTGGGGGTGTTTGCTGGGTGGCAGTCATAAAAATTGGGGCTCCAGTTAAGTGTTCTTTTCTGGGAGATACCAGTGAGCTATAGCGAGGTAGAGGGAGAGCAAAAAGATGGCATTCTCTGACCTCCATACCCTGAGTGCCTCTGTAGACTCTGGAACTGTGCCAAACCTGAAGCTCCCCCTGACCACCAGAGCCAAATGATATAGAGGCATCCCCTGGCAAGCTACAAAAATCAGGGCACCAGCCAAGGATATAGGAATATAACTCCTTTTCTGAAGACAACAGTGATCTGGAGCAAGGCAGAGAGAGAGTGCAAAGACTGTGCCCACTGTCTCCCTTCCCTGAGAGTACCTCTGTAGGCTCCTATAAGTGTGCAAAACCAGAAGCCTGCCCCACAGACCAAAGCTGCTATAGAAGGAAGTAGGCCTGTTTCTCAGAAAGACTGTGGGTATGTTTCAGTTGGATATCTGTGCAATGCCATAAGAGTGGTACTCTACCAAAAACTGTCTGTTGTTACAGTCCCATAGGACCCAGGACACAAGCTCCCCTGGCCTCCAGGTCCATGTGATCAAGAGGTGTCCCTTTGTGGCAGCTGCAAAATGTAGGTCACCAGGTAGAAGCTCCCCTCTGGGAAATACTGGTGCTCTAGAGCATGACAGAGGAAGAGCTCAACAGTGACACCCACTACATGGAGTGGGGCAGATGGAGAGTACAGGGACAGCACCTGCTGAAAGAAGAAAAAGATAAAAAGGAAAAGAAAGTAAAAAAATGGCACCTGCTGGCTTTAACAAGCAGAGGGTGAACAGGAAGATAGAACCCTCCAGCCTCTTTCCCCATAGAATATCCCAGCAGACCCTTGCCTCTCAGACCAATGCTTTTAAAACTAGCAAATGAGTTTATTTTACGTAAAATCTGGGTGCTCTTTGAAGGGCTTCTTCTGCACTGGTCCTGGGATGGATGAGTCTGCATGCAAGCTCTTTAAGAGCTACATCCCTTTGGCTAGTTTTCAAAGCCAGATATTTTGGCGACTCATCTTTCAGGGGCTTGTCTTAGAAACTGGTATGCCAGATGTGGGATACAAGCTATTTGTTCTTCAGGGAGAAGCTCTGGGTTTTGAGTTCTCTCCTGATTGTATGTCACTGCTGGGATGGGCTTTATGGTGAGATTGTATCTCAGCCTTTCCTACCTGCTTTGATGTGGTTTCCCTCTCGTTTGCCAGATGTGATGGGGTCACTCCACCAGGTTCTTTTTGGAGGAGATTGTTCCATATTTAGCTGTAGATTTGGTGTGTCTATGGGAGGAGGTAAGTTCAGGATCTTCCTACATCACCCTCATCACCAGAACCATTTATTTTTCCTACTAGAACAGAGATATATTTACGTCAATAAAATTATAAAGTAAAACTACAAAGAAACAAAAACAATTGCTGAGACATAATTTTGTAAAGAAAGATAACAGTAATCATCTTACGTACAGTGAATTATAAAGATCTGTTGATATGGAGGAAAATAACCAGAAGAAACACAAAAATAATTGTCACAGCACATGGAAACATTTCCATAAAAAGTTAGCTTCTACTTGGTCATTTAATTTTTCATCCCTGTTTAAATTTACATTCTGAAATTTATGTTCCACTGCAGTTTCTACCTGCATGTAATATCTTTTCCACCCCTTCACTTTGAGTCTGTGTGCATCCTTAAAGCTTAATGGGATCTCTTAAGAACACCATACAGTTTGGTCTTGTTTCTTTATCCATCCAGTCACTATGTGCCTTTTCATTGGTGAATTCAATCCATTTACATTCAGAGCAATTATTAATATGTAATCTTATCAACTGCAGTCTGGTTTTGTATTTCCATTATTTCTTTTTCTCTCTGTCTGCCTACATTTGTAAATTGGTTATTTTTCATGGTGCTATGTTCTTTTCCCCCCTCTTTTGTGCGTCTGCTCTAGATTTGTGCTTTGTGGTTATCAAGGGGGGGTTCCATAATACAGTCCATTTTAGGTTTATAGAAACTTATCTTTAACCCCTCAGGTATCCATTATTTTGCTCCTCCCTTTTGCATATTGATGCCACAGTTTACCTCTTTTCTATATTATTTATTAACTTATAGTAGGTATAGTTATTTTTCCTATATACTATAGTTGAGTAGTTAACACACCATCCTCCTACAGAATTAAAGTTTTCTAAGTCTGGCTGTATGTTTCTCATCTTTACCAGAGTATTTTGTAATTTTTTATGTTTTCATTTCAGCTTGAAGAACTCCTTTCAGCATTTCTTGCAAGGCAGATCTAATAGTGGTGAACTCCCTCAGATTTTGTTTGTCTGGGAGAGGCTTTACTTCTTCATATCTAAAGGATAACTTTGCTAGATAAAGTAGTTTTGGCTGGCCATTTTTATCTTTCAACTCTTCAAATATGTCATTCCACTGTCCTCTGACCTATTGAATTTCTACAGAGAAATCTGCTGATAGCGCTATTGGCAGTCCTTTGTAAGTTCTCTTCTTTTTTTTTCCCTTGCCTGCCTTTAATATCTTGGAGAATGTCTTTTTGCATTGAGATACTAGGATGATCTACTAGCTTTGTGGACTTGTATGTCCAAGTCTTTCCTCAGATTTTGGAAGTTCTCAGCTATTATTCTTTAAGTTAACTTCCTGCCCCTGCCTTCTCTGTCTGGAATTCCGATTATCCTGACATTTGTCAGGATGTATGGATGGATATATGGATATCCATAGAATATCCATAGATCATGTAGGCTTTCTTTGCTCTTTTTCTAAGTTCCCTCTTCTCTTTTGTGTTGTTTCAAAATTTCTATCCTCCAAGTCAGTTTTTCTATCTTCATATGCTCTGCCTTGCTACATATTCTCTGCATTGCATGCTATCCAGCTCCAGAATTTTTGTTTGGTTCTTTTTTAAAATTTCTTTCTCTTTAATAAAGGGTCATTTTGTTCACATATTTTATTCCTGATTTTATTCAGTTGTCTTTCTGAGTTTTCTTGTAACCTGTTGAGTTTTTTTATAACATCTATTTTCAACTCTTTATCAGATAGGTTGCAATATTCTGTGCCTTTGAGTTTGATTGATTGCTAGAAATAGATAATTTTTATGTGATGCCATGTTTCCTTGATGTTTCATAATCCCTTTAGATTTGCATTGTTGTTTTTGCATATGAAGTTGCAAAAACTTTTTTCTTGTTGCCTTCAGCAGATGGTATGTTATATTCTATAGTGTTGATATTATCCAAGTTTTTACTGTTTTCGTGAATTTATACCTGCTCCAGTCTTCTTGTTCCCTCTTTTGGGTGAGTTTTTAAACATTTATGCCATCTCTGTTTCTTACAGTTCACCAGGCTGGCTATTGGAAACCTCTCTTGTTTTCTAAAAGGTTGCTATAGCTCAAGTTCATGGTTTCTGAGCATGCTCTCAGTCTACTGGAGCTTTCTCTTGCATTGGCACTTGGGACCCCACACAAGGAGCAAACAAACATAGAGTGGGGGGAAAGTGGGTTTACCACTGGGTACATTGGGGGCACCTGCAGATCCAGTAGGGTGATCCCAGTGGCTCCTAGGTGGATTTCTGCTAAGAACAATCCCTTTCCCACCAACTGAAGTTCTAACTTGCATCTTTCCTAATATCCTCCCTACCCCTGGTTCTAAAGCTCCCATCTTAGTACTCCAGTTGCTGGTGGAGAAATGATTTTTCCAGTCTAGCTGGGATAGCTGGGCACTCACTCACTGCTTTCCTTTTCCCCTTTCACTGTTTCTTTGGGCAGAGGCATGGTGCCAAGAAAGCTTCTCTACTGCCTTCTGTTGCAACCAAACTAGATTTTTTTTTTTTTGTCTCCAGTTATGTGCTGGAGTTTCCCGTTGGGAGGTCTAGACTTCTGCAAGTTCTCTGTCTTGTATGTGAGTGCCTGCCTGGGTCTTTACTGACACAGTTTTTTGCCTGGCAAGAACAAAAGGGGTCTAGGCAGTTTGGCTGGCTCCTCTGGTTCCCCACCTCGAGCAGACGTTTGTCTCTTACCATCTTTGTGGTGAGTGAGACAACTCCTGTGTTCCTTGGAATAAGACACTAGGTCCCAGAACACCACAAAGGCACTTTTCCTCATGTATGAATGTCCAATTTGTTGATTTAAAAAGGAATAAATAGTAGGAACATTTTATGTCATCATATTGCTAATATCACTCTCCAGGATCATCAGACTTTCACGTTAGGAAGTACACTTTGGGTGCATGGTCAACATTAGAAGCATGAAATGAGGGAACACTTATAGGAGTCTTACTTCCCCATCTAAAGATAATGCAAACATTTGATTTTGTATATAGCATTCTATCATTTTTAAAGTCATTATAGTATATTGGTCTAATAGATTTTTCCAAATGGAACAGTGGAATGGTGATACATCACATTATTTATTCATTAAGCCTACAAGGTAATATTATTGCAATTAATATTTTCCCTCATATTTCTAACTTATTAAGTATTGTATAAAATAGTGGCTTTTTGAATTACTATAAATGTATTGATCTGCACTTTACAAAAAAGAAGGAAGCCATGTAGAGTTTGCAACTTCAAATGCAAATTCATTATAATATAGGATATTTGCTTAAATTTGGTGTCCTTTATGTATAAAATGGAAACTTACTTAGGAAATGTTACAGCTAAAGGGAGATTACCCAAGGTTACATTATATAAGAGTATGAAAATACCTATACCCTTGCCACTTTTCTTTCAATTGAAGTTAAAAAGCACATACATACCAGAGCTACTGCAAAATCTAACTGCCCTAGCCATACTTACAATATACTGCACAAACAAAATTGACCTTACTTTGTTACTAATAAAAATTTTCTTTGTATAATATTACTGAAATCTTATTAAAAGTAGAGAATTATAGTTTCACTAAATGCTGTCTGACTTTATAATTATGTGAAAACTAGTAGCACTGATGAATGTAAAATATATTTCACTTTAATTAGGTGGTTGAAAACAAAGGCATTTTATATTTCAGTAGCATAGAAGTCTCTAATTCCATACATGCTTCATAGAAACTGAACTCTTGTTGACAATATTTTAGTTTATTATATTGCCATGAAGTATTTTAATGGTTAATGGTAAGTTAGTAAAATTAGTAATGAAAGTGAAAATTCTCATAGTTGTTTTTGCAGATCTTAAGTAGACAGTACACACGATATTTCCGTTAATCTACTCCACTAGTTATAAATGACATACAAAATGGTTTTGGTAGCCATAATTAGTTTTTCTTGATTTATATATAACCTTTTTTGGTTACTGCTTTCTGCTATCATGGTAGACATATATAAACCACATCAGTAACAAGCATTCTGAAAACTATTGTCCATTATAGTACTAGTTTTTGATTTTTTAAAGTAATTTTATTATAAATTATTTGAATAAGAGTACATATTAAGTGTAGATTATTTTGTAGAATGCTATTTTAATGGTATAGGAGAATCTGTCATTTTTGCACAGCAAAGGAAACCATAAACAAAACGAAAAGACAGGACTTCCCTGGTGGCACAGTGGTTAGGAATCCACCTGCCAATGCAGGGGACACGGGTTCAAACCCTGATCCAGGAAGATCCCACATGATGCAGAGCAACTAAGCCTGTGCACCACAACTACTGAGCCTGTGCTCTAGAGCCTGCAAGCCACAACTACTGAAGCCCGTGCTCCACAACAAGAGAAGCCACCACAATGAGAAGCCCGCGCACCGCAACGAAGAGTAGCTCCTGCTTGCCGCAACTAGAGAAAGCCCGCACACAGCAACAAAGACCCAATGCAGCCATAAATAAATAAATATATAAAAAAAAATAAAGACAACCTAAAGAATGGGAGAACATATTTGCAAACAATGCAACCGGCAAGTGCTTAATTTCCAAAATACACAGACAGCTCATACAACTCAACAAAAAAGACAACCCAATCCAAAAATGGGCAGAAGACCTAAATAGACATTTCTCCAAACAAGAAATACAGATAGCCAGTAGGCACATGAAAAGATGCTCAGCATCGCTAATTATTAGAGAAATGCAAATCAAAACTACAATGAGGTACCACTTCACACCTGTCAGAATGGCCATCATTAGAAAGGCTACAAATAACAAATGCTGGAGAGGGTGTGGAGAAAAGGGAACCCTCCTACACTGTTGGTGGGAATGTAAGTTGGTGCAGCCACTGTTGAAAACACTATGGAGGTTCCTCAGAAAACTAAAAATAGAATTACCATATGATCCAGCAGTCCCATTCCTGGGCATATATCCAAACAAAACTATAATTCAAAAAGATACATGCACCCCAATGTTCATAGCAGCACTATTCACAATAGTCAAGACGTGGAAGCAACCTAAATGTCTATCAACAGACGAATGGATAAAGATGTGGTACATTTATACATTGGAATACTACTCAGCCTTTAAAAAAAAGAATGAAATAATGCCAGTTACAGCAACACGGATGCAACTAGAGATTATCATACTAAATGAAGTCAGAAAGAGAAAGACAAATATCATATGATATCACTTACATGTGGAATCTAAAATACGACACAGATGAACCTATCTATGAAACAGGATCATGGACATAGAGTACAGACTGGTAGTTGCCAGGGGAGGGCGTTGGTAGATGTAAGCTTTTATATACAGAATGGATAAACAACAAAGTATTACTGTATATCACAGGGAACTATATTCAATATCTTATGATAAACCATAATGGAAAAGAATATGAATATAAAAAAGAATATGTATATATGTATAACTGAATCACTTCACTGTACAGCAGTAATTAACACATTGTAAATCAACTACACTTTAATAAAAAACGCATTCATCTTATATTAAGTTTATTAAAAATATGGAATATGATTTCCTTTTTATTTTTACATCATAATTTTTTCTCTAATCAATATTTTTTGTTTTAGGTCACTTTTCATATTGAACCATATAAGAATCGAGATGATAAAAACATGTACCAAAATATCAGATACATTATAGACAAGTGAGTTTCTTCTGTCCTATAATTACTGTTATATGATCCAATGATAATTACTGTTATAAGAAAAGTATGTTTATATTTGAGAGATTTGAATGACTTACAGTATGACATATTAAAATTAGTTTAAACTAATTTTGTAATGAATACTGCAATCATTTTAAAGAACATTTCTGAATTTCCTTATAATTTACTTTCTGTATGAATAGTTACAGGTTCCTGTTTTTACTGTTTTATGTGTATATTAGACTATGATTTCTGTCATCTGACATTTAAATTAGTATTCTGCAAATCTTATGAATATAGAGTTGTCTTTTTAAAAGCAAGTTCAGAGTATGAAATGTGAATTACTTTTGCAATTTTGAATTGCTATTAGATATGGTAGATCCACAGCTAATATTTTCATTTAGTATGATTACAAGGAAAGAATTTATTAATACAGTTTCATTTTGTTTAAGGGTTTACTAATAATAGTCTGTGACAGCTGCCATATTCTTACAAAACACATGTCAGCAACAGTGGGACATTTATCCCTTATACAAAAAAAACAGTATTTTCATGTAGAAAATGGGCTTTTTATTGTGTTAGTCATCATTTCTAAACCTCAGTATAATTTCTTGTTTGTTAATGTCTTAATGTATCCAGTATCTCATTTTTCAATGTGTAAAATTAAAAATGCATTTTTAATGTTTACACTTACATAGCTAATTCCCCAAAGGTGAACAATGTGCTTAAACTGCACTGATTACCTTCATTTTCAATACATAAACAATTATTGTCTATTGCAACTGAGTTATGAATATTCATTTTGCTTTCATATATGTTTGTATTCTAGATATGGAAATCATCCTGCCTTTTACAGGTACAAGACTAAGAATGGCAGTGCTCTTCCACTGTTTTATGTCTATGATTCCTATATCACAACAGCTGAAAAATGGGCCAATCTGTTAACCAGCTCAGGGTCTCAGAGCATTCGCAACTCTCCTTATGATGCATTGTTTATTGCACTTCTAGTAGAAAAAAAACATAGATATGAAATTCTTCGAGGTGGTTTTGATGGAATTTATACGTATTTTGCCACAAATGGCTTTACTTACGGCTCATCCTATGAGAACTGGGCTAAGCTAAAATTTTTTTGTGATCAGTTCGACCTAATGTTCATCCCAAGTGTGGGCCCAGGATACATAGATACCAGCATCCGTCCGTGGAACACTCAAAACACTCGCAACCGAGTCAATGGGAAATATTATGAGGATGCTCTGAGTGCTGCACTCCAAGCCCACCCCAGTATAATTTCCATCACCTCTTTTAATGAGTGGCATGAAGGAACTCAGATTGAAAAAGCTGTTCCCAAAAGAATCAGTAATACCGTGTACCTGGATTACCGGCCTCATAAACCAAGTCTTTATCTAGATCTAACTCGTAAGTGGTCTGAAAAATACAGTAAGGAAAGAGCAACTTACTCATTCGATCACCAGCTACCTGTTTCTTAATGCATTGATTAAAGTTTAATAATTATAGATATCACCTAATTTCAATACATTCCTTTTGTTTTGAGTTATGGAAAGAAAACTATCAAAGTCAGTATGTACTATTATCTCTAATAAAAATAATTTGTACATTTTTAAAGGTAGTAATATTATCATTGCCACCTTTCACGATGGCGATGTTGCACTGAGAAAAGTTGTGCAAATAACATTCCTTGTGGCATAATTTGGTGAATTTCTGACTGGAATTGAAATCCTGCTTTATAGCTATTTTTGTTTCACAATAGGTAATTGCTTGTGTTATATAGAGTAGTTAGCACACAATTAAATCCTACTTGTATTCTGGGCCCAAAGAAAAAGGACTGTGTATATATCTGATATGTCTATTGAAGACCAAAGACCTAAAAGATAATGTACATGGTTCCTTTTTCATTTTTTTAATGATCCAGTCAACTTCATCATATTAGCATTCAGACTCTGGATAACTCTCCAATAACAATTCTTCAGAAAAATATCATATGCCTTAAGCCTTACTGTGAACCATATTTTGTTAGGAAGGTCTGCTTTCTATAGTACAATATGTATCATCATTTGCAGATTTTTGGTTTCCTAGAGCTTGCTAGGTGTTTTGCATGTCTAATGTTTCTACATTATAATGCTGAATTTCAGGCTTTAGAAGGAAAATCTTTTCATAAAGGTTAAGGATTGCTTCTCAGTTATTAAAATAAAATAGCTGCTTTACAATTATGAAAATACAGTGCCTCAAATGTTATTTTAGGATACCTTGTCAATCTTTAACTTATTTTATTCATATTTTTCAATTTAATGTTAATCAGAGACCAACTGTTAGATAAGAAAAAGTTGATACTATTATTGGATTGCATTCTTTTAAGATTTTAAACTGTTTTTACTAAAACTAATAGAGAAAATTTACTTACCATTTCAGATTTTAAGGATATGGAAATGAAAGTTCATTACTAAGTTTGACTTTTTATTAGGTATAACACTTAATGATGGAAATATTTAAGACTTTATTGTCTATAATATAACATCCCCATCTAAAAACATTATACTTTTATGTTACCTAACAGGTTAAAGAGTTGTGATCAATTGTCAGTGTGACAAATTAATCATCTGTAAAAATGAATCTCTTTACTTTAAAAACTACAGAATAAAATACACTCCATTATTATAGTTAATATTTGTAACTAGAACTATAGTAAAAAATCTAATCTATATGCTATTACATGAATTTTTTTAGATATTTATCAAATGTAAGCAATAGGGAAATACTAAACAATACATATAAATATTCTGAATATATGGACATTCAGAAACAAATTAGCAGTGGAATTTATCATAAAATAACTCATTAGACAATGAAATTTAATTTTAAGCAGTGCTTTTGAAGTTAACTATCATGTCTTTGAAAAGAAGCATGATTAATGTTAAACTTACTTATAACTGAGAATTTGCCATTTCTCAGAATGTTCAGACCATGGGAAACCAGTATAATAGTAATTTGTAATTCACCTTGTAGAGGAAATTACAAGAATAAATCACTATAATGTTACAACTAAGTATCTTCATAGGAACACTCATACAGATGTAACCTGTGGATTTTTTTTTTCTTACATCCAGTTAGCCACTATATGTTATCTTAGGGATAAACTCTAAATATGTTATACTTAATAATATTTATAACATACCATATTTTATTAAAGTTTAGTTAGAGAGATCTCTAACACACAGGAATTTTTGTCATTGCTTATGTTGTATGTTTGAACCCGTAATGACAGACAATTTTATGAAATAGTTCTGAGATTAAGAGAAAGTGTATAAAAACAAGGTCAGCAAATCCTCAACACGGACACCACCATTTCTCTCTTGCTCCCATTGCAGACATATAGATAGATCATCTAGGACTGCAGAATTTCCCTCTGAGCTTTGTTCTAATGCACTACCCCAACCAGCCACTGACAGTTGGTTTCAAAGTAAGATAAAATAGATTCTGTCTTCATTGCAGAAAGTTAATTAATTCTCAAAGGAAGAATGTTTGGAATCAGCTCTAATGATAGTTTACTGATTTATAACTATTTGAATATGTTTCTTTTCTCCTGTTCTTAAAAAAACAGTTATTAGAAGGAATTATCTCTAATAATTTTGTTATTCTTAGGGAAGAACGCTTTCAAAATCTTCCTCAGGTATTCATTACACCTGCCTTTACCATTTGACTTACAAGTTTAGATTGCATAATCACAAGAAATCAATTCTTTGCTTTTATTTAATTCAATAGACTAAAGTAACTGTTAAAGAAAAACAGTATAATATATGCAATGCATGAATCAAAATGAATTATTTTATGGTTTAATCAGTCTAATTGTTTTGACTGTATAGAAATCAAATCTTTCTTTTACTACTCTCTTTAAGGACTGATATTGTCAAAAACTGCTGTAATTGATGTTGATCTCAGCTGTATATTAACTTTTTTGTTTTAAGAGTAGTTTAAAAAGGACTATTTTGTAACATGAAGTAGTTAACTTTCACCTAATAAAAGCATACAGGGAATAAATTGTATCTTAGATATAAAAATCTGTTTCTTTTTTTATGAAATGTTTTATTTAATTTCTGATTAACAGTTCAAAAGTAGTATTCAGTCGCCACTCTATATATCTTCTCTATTTGAAATATACAGCATTTAAAAAGTAGATATCTTTTAGCTGTACTTTTAAAATCTGTGAATTTGTGTTATACACACAAAAATATGAATTTTTTTAATTTGGAAGATGGTTTCTTATTTTTTTATTCTTTGGGCATAATCATATATGAGCTGCAACATCCGTTAGAAAATTGATCTTACCCTAAAACAGCAAAAGTAACAAGCCACTAGAGAACCTACCAAGTTCATAACCAAGCCCTTTTTGAAACGGATCAGTTATTCAATTTAAACATAGTGACTGCTCCTAAACTCTATAGTGCCTACAGTAGTCCTTAAAAGTCTGTATCTAAATTTTGAATTAAGGTCGAACACTCTCATGTCCTATAGTGTAGAAGCAATACTTTATTTACGACCAGCAAAATTTATTTTTATAAATATTTACAATTTCAAAAGGAAAAATGGAGCCAGAAAGAGTTTTTTGGCTCAGCTATTCCTTTTTTTTAAAAAAAGTAAATTTAAATGTACTTTAAATTTAAATTATATACTGACTGTTATATATCCGCATAAAGGCTAAATGTTATAGTATGCTTAATACAGGATTATTATCCTTCAGAATGCAGGTACTACTTTGGCTTACTTACAGAGTCATCCTTAGTCAAGTCAAAGAACTTAGTGGTAGTGCTATTATATTCCAGCTATCAATGAAGGGGAGAACATTTTTCAATGTTACTAGATTTTGTTGTTATAATTACCATTTATTATATCAAAAGAAAAAATAATTTAAGACCTAATAAGCAAATAAACATAGATCTAAAATTTACTGAAGTCAAAACATAGTGGCACTTTTTATATTGTGTGTTCTAAACTTCATTTAAAGCATCTTATATATTGAAGTTCAGATTTCTCACTTATATAACCTTAAATGTAACCATAAAGTTAAAAAGCCTTAGAGTCTATCTCATTGAAATAATTATTTCATGAAACAAAATAATGATGTACCATGGTAGTGATAATTCTGTATACAACTCAACTTATAGTATATGATTGTATTGTCATGCTTTTTATGGTTTTACTTTAGATTTTTTTAATTAATTTTTATTGGAGTATGGTTGCTTTACAATGTTGTGTTAGCCTCCGCTGCACAACAGAATGAATCAGCCATACATATAGAGATATCTCCTACTTTAGATTTTTAACCTATTTAAAAAGTCAAAACAACAATCATTATAAACAACACAAAGTGGCAGTCTTCTGCTACTCAGTAGCATTTAAAATACATTAATTATGTCCATGCATAAAAGTATTTTTCAGTCCATTTTGTAAAAGCCATTTTCAAAGCACTATATATCACCATGTTAATTTATTATAGTATCTAACTATGTGACTTTTATATGGATCTTGAAAATATCATATGCAAAAGAGAAAAATACTTAGAAGAAATTCATTTGTAATACATGCAGTACCTTTTAGAAATGTATATGTTTGAACACAGTCACCTAAGAATAGCAGCCACACTTTTTTTTAGTTTATACACACTAAATTTATATTTGAGTACTGCCGTTAATTACCCAAACATATTATCCATATGGCAGACTATTAAGCCATTACTATTAAAATTGTGCAGTCCAGTCTGGCTTCATGTAAAAAGTCAACTGCAAATCTGATAGCTAAATTCTTACTTGAAAATTTGCTGCATTGTTATATTTAAAGTACATTCTTGAAAATTATGCTCTTGGCTTTTTAGGTATCTTGTAAGAACAATATCTAGTGACAGTCATTATATGAACAGTAGTTGAGCTGAAATTCTGTTTTATTTTTCCTCATGAGTGTTTGTAGCTAAAGGCTTAATTTAATCCTCAAATAAAATATTCCATTAATGCACATTTTCTCATTTCATTTTTTTACTTGAGTCATTCTTAAATAAAATTTAGGTAGTGTTTCCTCCTATAAGAATATGTGCATGCTGATTCTTTGCAAAAAGGATTTGACATATTTTTCATAAGAAACTGTTACAAAATTAATATATATAAACGAATGACAGAATTTTAAAAAGGAACATACATATATGATACTAGCATATATGGTTGACTACACATTTGGTATTGAGAGCTTCTGAGTAGCTAATGCAAGATGTTATATGGCTCTTGTTGCCAGAAAAGAAGCACCTCCTTTCCTATGCAAGGCAAACTTTGCCTTGTCAATACATTTTAAAAAACATTTCTCAAATAGGTGTTATACCTAGGATCAAAAATGCAGAAACCTATAGGAGACTGTCAGGCAATATAAGTAAATGCATCAGGTTTAAACCCTATAGAGTCATAGCGACTGTGGACAACTGTCTTCTAATAAGAGTAGTTGCTAACAGCTCCTGTCAGTGTTGCCCCTTCTGTAGCTGTGGGTCCCTAAAACGAGGAAGTATGTATGCCTGTGTGTTTGTAAATTTTTCTAATTATAACATGCTGGCAGATACTGCAAAAGATTTTTAAAATACTCGCTGGTTGGCTCAGTTCATTGGTCATTAGTTTGTGACTGCTGATGTAAAGAATGTAAAACTGGATTATGAAAAATGTCCTGAACGTTTTATAATACTCAAGGGGATTTCACATGACTAGTTATTGTGATGATTATTGGATATATTCCAAGTATAAAACAATAAAACACAAGTCAGTGAAAGTAAATCCATGTGGCTCTGATGATGTGATAGCTTTCCCCAGGTCTTATCTCAGAATAAGATATCAGAAAATAAAGCACCAAAAAAGTGAGTTAGGTGCATATCTCTCAGCCAATCTTCTCTATTATTCCTCCTAATTTGACTTTTGAATAGCTGATTTGAATTAATACTCACTGAGAGGGACTTGGAATGCTTTTTATTCTGTTGCTTTTTAGATATGGATCCATTGTTGAAGCCTGGCAAGTAGGTAGGAAAAAAACTGTAGGTAATTGTGTTTAATTCTAGTCTCCACTTCTGCAACCTACTTTCTGTCCTTTTGCTGCCTGCCTGCCTGCCTGCCTCTGCCTACCTACCCACTATTCAGCCTTCCTATCTTTCTTAGTCTCAACTCACCTGCCTTTCTTATCTACTTTGTTTCAAAAAGGATGTTAGTGATTTGTTAGAATACATAACATGTAACAATATAGTCTTAAAAGGAGAGCAAGAATAAAAATACACTTATTGAGCCCAGCATTAAATAAAAGCTGAATAATGTGGTAAATACACTGCTATACTGGTGGTCACAAATTTAAAATCCAAGCTTTGAGTAGCCAGTATGAAAAATAACATCTCATCATGTACACATTGTGCATTGTCCATAGTATAAGATAGAAATTAATTTCTCAAGAAAAGTATAGCTGCTTTGCTATTAAGAGAGGAATTTCTTCTGAGGAGTCTCATAAAGAGGATACTAATAATATAATACAATAAAGATTATATTAATCTTTTTATGGCTGAGTAATATTCCATTGTATATATCTTAATAATGAGTGTAGTGGTGAAGGGGATATACATTTAAGTCAGGTGCTAGCTTCTTTTAAGATACTTACATTTTTTAACTTATAAAGCATTATGTTTTAGGTGATACAGTTTACATTTTTGGATTCCTTATGTCTAATCAGCTATATCCATGACAGAGCTTTTCTCATAAATAATCAAAATGAAAGGCAACTGAGTCAAATAGTTCCAGAAAGGAAAATGAAATTAACTATATAGCTCAGAATTTTATATAGAAAAAGATTTACATTTGCTGAATTGGTAGTATATTAACCATAGCTCACCATTCATTAACAAAAAATAAACCAAAATGTTTACTATAAATTGATCTGTCCAGTTTCCGTATCTTTAAAAGGAGGGGATTGGATTGGATGATGGCTCAGATTGCTAATCAGCACTAAAATTATTTTTATATTAATGTTATTAACAGCATCAAAAGAAAAAGTCTGCATTTCTATAATTAAGACAAAAATCTGCCAGGGGTCGGGGGGAAGAATTCTATAAGATTATACCAACCTTAAAATTAACATTTGTCATCCACTCTATATTTTATTACTCTAATCTCTTCCTTTCAGATCACATTGTTGTGAATATTAAATACGTTAATACAAATAAAGTGCCTAAAACAGCCCTGAAACATGGTAATGTTCAACAAATGTTGGCCATTACTGTCATTTTTATACTCAAAAGAGGAACAACCCAAATGTCCTTCAGTGGGTAAAAGGATAAATTAACCTGGTACACTCATGCAGTATTGCTTGGTAATAATAAGTAACAAAACACTGATATATACAACCACATGGATGAATCTCAAATGCATTATGTTAAGTACAAGAAGTCAGCCTCCAAGGATTATATAATCATTTCTTATGATTCTATTTATATGACATTCTGGAAAAGACAGAACTACAGACAGATTAGTAGCCACTAAGGTTTAGGAGTGAGGGAACTATTCTATATCCTGACTGAGGTAGTGATTACCTGAGTCTGTACATCTGCCAAAATTCAAAGCTATACAACTCCCCCACCAGCATACCCAAAACAACAAATGAATTTTTTGAATATTAATATTTTTAAAAACCCACAATGTGGTATTACTACACACTGATACAAATGGCTAAAATTAAAAGGACTGTCAATGCTAAAGCTCTCATACTTTTCTGGTGTTAGTATAAAACACTTCACCTACTTTCAAAAACCATTTGGCATTTTCTTGTTAAGTTAATCATTATCTTTACCATATGACCAACAATTCCTCTTCCACTAGTAGTAGACTTTCTTATCTTCCCTCCTCATTCTCTCCATTCATGACACTGTCATTCATGCCACACAACCAGAAACCTAAGGTCATTCTTTGCCTTATCACACTTTCTCATGCTCTAAATCCCATCAACCATTAAGTACTACTTCCTTTTTTTCCCCTAGCTATTTCCTAAATATGTTTGCTATTCTGTGTGTACTGTTTCTGATCATATCCAGGACATCATCATTTTTCACTTGGCCTATTATATATTCTCAATTAGTTTATATACCTACAGTATTGTCTAACTCAAATCAACCTCTAGACTCAGAGTCTAGGCCATTCTCTTGCTTCAAATTATGTAAGTGACTCCAAATTGCCTGCCTACAGAAGAAAGCACAAACTTCTTCAGAAGGTATACAAGACGCCCCATTACTGTCCTATACCTACAACAACAGTCTTCTCTCCTCTTTTTTTCCTCAGAATTTCTGCTACAGTAATATTATCCCTCAGATTATACTTCAGAGGGATAACCAAGACTTATAACCTCATGAAGACTTGGGTTCTTGTGGGTTTTTTTTTTTTTTCCAAGTGATGTCTTTCCCATTGTTCCTCACTTAGTTTACTCCTACTGGAAAGAGGATGAGAATGGGACAGAAAGGTAAAGGAAAAAAAGGAAATATAAATATTTCTAACAAGAATCTAATGTGTATCAAACACTGTTAAGTGCTGTCCATGTTATTTCACAGAATACTCATCCAACATTCTGAGGTAGCTTTTGTTTATTTTATACTTAAGAAAACTATATGTACCAAAATTGCCAATGTCCCACAGTTGAGTAGACATAGAGCTGAGAAAACTATGCCATTTTACTATAGTGTCAACTTATGTGGTAATATTTCCCTACACCCAAGGTTTTTCCTACACTCATACAGGTTAGGCAAAGTACACTTCTATTCTAGCACCTGCTACTTTGTTTTGAGATAAGTTTTATACATGAGTATCTTTCTTTCTACTATAAGCACATTGAGGGTAGGAAATACCTTTGTTTTAATTTCTTTTAAGAATATAAAATACAAATAGAAAAGAGAACAATATAGAAGTTTCTTTAAAAAATACAGTCATAGATCCAACACTAAATTTAATGAAATGCAGCATTCCCTGGAACTTTGAAGCCTGGCCCTAATTAGTGAGTGTGTCTTTTCCCCCTTTATATTCACAGTGCCCGGCACAGAGCAGGTGTGAATTAAACATTTGTTGAACTGAAGATAGATTCATATGAAGCTTTGCATATACAAAACAATGTGTTACACAAGATTTCTGTTCATGAACATTTCTTATTGTTATTCTGTTACCCTTGGGCTACTTGCAAGAAAACTGTAGACGTCTTCCATGATTTCATGGTTGTAGCCAAATAATATTGGCATATATAATTTCATTTTATCTGCATTAACTAACATTAAAAATGCAGCTGTAGGAGACCTTTAAGATGGTGGAGGAGTAAGACGTGGAGATGACCTTTCTCCCCATAAACACATCAGAAATACATCTACATGCAGAACAACTCCTACAGAACACCTTCTGAACCCTGGCAGAAGACCTCAGACTTCCCAAAAGTCAAGAAACTCCCCAGGTACCTGGCTGTGTGGCTGACAGGGTCTTGGTGCTCCAGCCGGGTGTCAGGCCTGAGCCTCTGAGGTGAGCGAGTGAGTTCAGGACATTGGTCCACAAGAGACCACCTGGCTCCACATAATATCAAATGGTGAAAGATCTCCCAGAGATCTCCATCTCAATGCTAAGACCCAGCTCCACTCAATGACCAGCAAGCTACAGTGATGGACACCCTATGCCAAACAACTAGCAAGACAGGAACACAACCACACCCATTAGCAGAAAGGCTGCCTAAAATCATACTAAGTTCACAGACATCCCAAAACACACCACTGGATGCGGTCCTACCCAACAGAAAGACAACAGAAAGACAACATCCAGCCTCATCCACCAGGCACCAATCCCTCCACCAGGAAGCCTACACAACCCACTGAACCAAACTTACTCACTGGGGACAGACAACAAAAACAATGGGAACTATGAACCTGCAGCCTGTGAAAAGGAGACCACAAACACAGTAAGTTAAGCAAAATGAGAAGACAGAGAAATACACAGCAGATAAAGGAGCAAGGTAAAAACCCACCAGACCAAAAATATGAAGAGGAAATAGGTAGTCTTCCTGAAAAAGAATTCAGAATAATGGTAGTAAAGATGATCCAAAACCTTGGAAATAGAATGAAGAAAATACAAGAAACTTTTAACAAGGACCTAGAAGAACTAAAGAGCAAACAAACAATGATGAACAACACAATAAATGAAATTAAAAATACTCTAGAAGGGATCAATAGCAGAATAACTGAGGCAGAAGAACAGATAAGTGACCTGGAAGATAAAATAGTGGAAATAACAACTGCAGAGCAGAAAAAAGAATGAAAACAATAGAAGACAGTCTTAGAGACTTCTGAGACAACATTAAACACACCAACATTCGAATTATAGGGGTCACAGAAGAAGAGAAAAAGAAACGGATGGAGAAAATATTTGAAGAGATTATAGTTGAAAATTTCCGTAATATGGGAAAGAAAATAGTCAAGTCCAGCAAGTGCACAGAGTCCCATACAAGATAAATCCAAGGAGAAAAACACAAAGACACATGCTAATCAAGCTATCAAAAATTAAATACAAAGAAAAAGCAGCAAGGGAAAAGCAGCAAATAATATACAAGGGAATCCCCATAAGGTTAACAGCTGATCTTTCAGCAGAAACTCTGCAAGCCAGAAGGGAGTGGCAGGACATATTTAAGGTGATGAAAGGGAAAAACCTAAAACCAAGATTACCCAGCAAGGATCTCATTGAGATTCGACGGAGAAATTAAAACCTTTACAGACAAGCAAAAGCTAAGAGAATTCAGCAACACCAAAACAGCTTTACAACAAATGCTAAAGGACCTTCTCTAGAAAGAAAGTGTAGAAGAAGGAAAAGACCTACAATAATAAATCCCTCAAAATTAAGAAAACTGTAATAGGAACATACATATCAATAATTACCTTAAATGTAAATGGATGAAATGCTCCCACCAAAAGACACAGACTGGCTGAATGTATACAAAAATAAGACCCATATATATGCTGTCTACAAGAGATCCACTTCAGACCTAGGCACACATACAGACTGAAAGTGAGGGATGGAAAAGGATATTCCTTGCAAATGGAAATCAAATGAAAGCTGGAGTAGCAATTCTCATATCAGACAAAATAGACTTTAAAATAAAGACTATTACAAGAGACAAAGAAAGACACTACATAATGATCAAGGGATCAATCCAAGCAGAAGATATAACTATTGTAAATATATTTGCACCCAACATACGAGCACCTCAATACATAAGGCAAATGCTAACAGCCATAAAGGGGAAATTGACAGTAACACAATCATAGTTGGGGACATTAACACTCCACTTTCACCAAAGGACAGATTATCCAAAATGAAAATAAATAAGGAAACACAAGCTTTAAATGACACATTAAACAAGACGGACTTAACTGATATTTATAGGACATTCCATCCAAAAACAACAGAATACACTTTCTTCTCAAGTACTCATGGAACATTCTCCAGGATAGATCATATCTTGGGTCACAAATCAAGTCTTGGTAAATTTAAGCAAACTGAAATCATATCAAGTATATTTTCTGACCACAATGCTATGAGACTAGATATCAATTATAGGAAAAAAACTAAACAATACAAACACATGGAGGCTAAACAATACACTACTTAATAACCAAGAGATCATTGAAGAAATCAAAGAGGAAATCAAAAAATACCTAGAAACAAATAACAATGAAACCACGATGACCCAAAACCTATGGGATGCAGCAAAAGCAGTTCTAAGAGGGAAGTTTATAGCAATACAATCCTACCTCAAGAAACAAGAAAAATCTCAAATAAACAACCTAACTTTACACTTAAAGCAATTAGAGAAAGAACAAAAAAACCCCAAAGTTAGCAGAAGGAAAGAAATCATAAAGAACAGATAAGAAATAAAGGGAAAAGAAATGAAGGAAACAATAGAAAAAATCAATTAAACTAAAAGCTGGTTCTTTGAGAAGATAAACAAAACTGACAAACCATTAGCCAGACTCATCAAGAAAAAAAGGGAGAAGACTCAAATCAATAGAAATGAAAAAGGAGAAGTAACAACTGACACTGCAGAAATACAAAGGATCATGAGAGATTACTACAAGCAACTATATGCCAATAAAATGGACAACCTGGAAGAAATGGAAAAATTTTTAGAAAAGCACAACCTTCTGAGACTAAACCAGGAAGAAACAGAAAATATAAACAGACCAATCACAAGCACCAAAATTGAGACTGTGATTAAAAATCTTCCAACAAACAAAAGCCCAGGCCCAGATGGCTTCAAAGGCGATTCTATCAAACATTTAGAAAAGACAAACATTTAGAGAAGAGCTAACACCTATCCTTCTCAAACTCTTCCAAGATATAGCAGAGGGAGGAACACTCCCAAACTCATTCTACAAGGCCACCATCACCATGATACCAAAACCAGACAAAGATGTCACAAAGAAAGAAAATTACAGCCCAATATCACTGATGAACATAGATGCAAAAATCCTCAAAAAAAATACTAGCAAACAGAATCCAACAGCACATTAAAAGGATCATACCCCATGTTCAAGTGGCGTTTATCCCAGGAATGCAAGAATTCTTCAGTATATTCAAATCAATCAATGTGATACACCGTACTAACAAACTGAAGGAGAAAAAACATATGATCATCTCAATAGATGCAGAAAAAACTTTTGACAAAACTGAACACCCATTTCTGATAAAAACCTTCCAGAAAGTAGGCAAAGAGGGAACTTACCTCAACATAATAAAGGCCATATATGACAAACCCACAGCCAACATTGTTCTCAATGGTGAAAAATTGAAACCATTTTCTCTAAGATCAAGAACAAGAAAATGATGTCCTCTGTCACCAGTATTATTCAACATAGTTGCAGGAGTTTTAGCCACAGCAATCAGAGAAAAAAAAGAAATAAAAGGAATCCAAATCAGAAAAGAAGTAAAGCTGTCACTGTTTGCAGATGACATCATATTATCCATAGAGAATCCTAAAGATGCTACCAGAAAATGACTAGAAATAATCAATGAATTTGGTAAAGTAGCAGGATACAAAATTAATTCACAGAAATCTCTTGCATTCCTATACACCTATGCCAAAAAATCTGAAAGGGAAATTAAGGAAACACTCCCATTTACCACTGCAACAAAAAGAATAAAATACCTAGGAATAAACCTACCTAAGGAGACAATAGACCTGTATGCAGAAAACTGTAAGACACTGATGAAAGAAATTAAAGGTGATACAAACATATGGAGAGATATACCATGTTCTTAGATTGGAAGAATCAACATTGTGAAAATGACTATACTACCCAAAGCAATCTACAGATTCAATGCAATCCCTATCAAACTACCACTGGCATTGTTCACAGAACTAGTACAAAACTTTTCACACTTTGTATGGAAACACAAAAGACCCCGAATAGCCAAAGCAATCTTGACAAAGAAAAACGGAGCTGGAGGAATCAGGCTCCCAGACTTCAGACTATACCTCAAAGCTACAGTAATCAACACAGTATGGTACTGGCACAAAAACAGAATATAGATCAATGGAATGGAATAGAAAGCCCAGAGATAAACCCACGCACATATGGTCACCTTATTTTTGATAAAGGAGGCAAGAATATACAATGGAGAAATGACAGCCTCTTCAATAAGTGGTGCTGGGAGAACTGGATAGCTACCTGTAAAAGAATGAAATTAGAACACTCCCTAACTCCATACACAAAAATAAACTCAACATGGATTAAAGACCTAAATGTAAGGCCAGACACTATCAAACTCTTAGAGGAAAACATAGGCAGAACACTCTATGACATAAATCACAGCAAGATCCTTATAGACCCACCTCTTAGAGAAATGTAAATGAAAACAATAATAAACAAATGGGACCTAATGAAATTTTAAAGCTTTTGCACAGAAAGGAAACCATAAACAAGACCAAAAGACAACCCTCAGATTGGGAGAAAATATTTGCAAATGAAGCAACTGACAAAGGATTAATCTCTAAAATTTACAAGCAGCTCATGCAGTTCAATATCAAAAAAACAAACAGCCCAATCAAAAAATGGGCAGAAGACCTAAATAGACATTTCTCCAAAGAAGATATACAGACTGCCAACAAACACATGAAAGGATGCTCAACATCACTAATCATTAGAGAAATTCAAATCAAAACTACAATGAGGCATCACCTCACATCCGTCGGTCAGAATGGCCATCATCAAACAGTCTACAAACAATAAATGCTGGAGAGGGTGTGGAGAAAAGGGAACCCTCTTGCACTGTTGGTGGGAATGTAAATTGATACATCCACTATGGAGAACAGTATGGAGGTTCCTTAAAAATCTAAAAATAGAAATACCATATGATCCAGCAATCCCACTACTGGGCATATACCCTGAGAAAATCAGAATTCGAAAAGAGTCATGTAGCACAATGTTCATTGCAGCTCTATTTACAAAAGCCAGGACATGGAAGCAACCTAAGTGTCCATCGACAGATGAATGGATAAAGAAGATGTGGCACATATATACAATGGAATATTACTCAGCCATAGAAAGAAACGAAATTGAGTTATTTGTAGTGAGGTGTATGGACCTAGAGACTGTCATACAATGTGAAGTAAGTCAGAAAGAGAAAAATACTGTATGCTAACACATATATATGGAATTAAAAAAAAAAAGGTTCTGAAAAACCTAGGGGCAGGATAGGAATAAAGACGCAGATGTAGAGAATGGACTTGAGGGCACGGGGAGGGGGAAGGGTAAGCTGGGGCGAAGTGAGAGAGTGGCATGGACTTATAGATAACTAAATAATATAAAATAGATAGCTAGTGGGAAGCAACCACATAGCACATGGAGATCAGCTCAGTGCTCCCACTCTCCCTATCCTACCTAGAGGGGTGGGATAGGGAGGGTGGGAGGCAGACGGAAGAGGGAGGCAATAATGGGGATATATGTATAGCTGATTCACTTTGTTATAAAGCAGAAACTAACACACCATTGTAAAGCAATTATACTCTAATAAAGATGTTTTAAAAAATAAGAATAAAATGAAAAAAGAAAAAAAGACTCTCCAGTAAGACAAAAGAAAAAGAATGGGTTAAAAAGTAAAATAGGTAGCTATTGGGAAGCAGATAGGGAGATCACCTCGGTGCTTTGTGTCCACCTAGAGGGGTGGGAGGGAATCGCAAGAGGGAGGAGATATGGGGATGTATGTATCTGTATAGCTGATTCACTTTGTTATACAGCAGAAATTAACACACCATTGTAAAACAATTATACTGCAATGAAGATGTTTAAAAAAAATACAGCTGTAGCTCTATTTCATAAGTTATTTTTAATGAGCCTTTTATACAAAGTCAAGTTTAGGGAAGTTCTGTAAAGCAAACAAAAACGCTAAACAAACAAACAAAAACCTCCATTGCTTACATAATAGACTCTTGTGTTGATTTAACATATTAGTGGCAGAAATTCTAGACGTGTCCCAGTTTAACAGACTTTTAATCAGTCATTTATTCTCACAGTATAATGCGTGAGTCATAACTTCTAAGTTATTTGCATAATCCCTGTGCTTTTTCCACTAAATGTTTTGCTAAATTTAACACAGCTATTAAAACAGAGCATGAACCACAAATTTTTAAAAATATCGACATGCTTTTCAATCAATATTCAGATTTAGAAGATCATGAGTTGACTATTAACCTCATTTCTTCATTAATCATAATTCCTCATAGATCAGTAAATCTTAAGAAGGACAGCAGAATTAATTCTTACTATTTGTGACAAAGCCCCACAAATATCTTTTGGAATATCTAGTAATTGTCTACAGTGTGAGAATTGGGTTTAGCAGTTATCCTAGGAGACCACATGCTGGAGAAGCCCTACAAATCTTGAAGAGATTGTTCAGAGTCAAAATGTACACACATTCTTAGATACATTTCATCCTTTCCCATTTCCTCAAACTTCCACTACCTTCTCTTCTGTCCAAACAATTTGTTATTTTGCTTCCTACTTAACTAAGAAAGTAGGAGCCATTGAAGATGATGCCCACTGAGCCATGCCCTTATAAAATCCCTTTCCCTTGTGTATGGGCAAGATCTATAATTTACCTCTAACAGAATAAGGCAAAGTTAATGGGCTATCATTCCTGTGATTATTAAATGGCAAAGGTGAAAGGATTTTGAGGATGTAATTGAGAATCCTAATCAGTTGACTTTAAGTTAATCGAAAGGTGGCAATCCTCAGTGGACTGACCTATTCAGGTGAGCCCTTTAAGAGAGGTCAAGAGGTTAGAGATAGAAGACAGATATTTTCTTGCTGGCCTGAAGAAGCAAACCACTGTAAGTCTAAAGCTTCTAGGAAATGAAATTCCCTAACAACCAAGTGAGCTGAGAAGCAGACTGAACTTTATGTGTCTTCAGCACCAGCTGACACCTCGATTATAGCCCTGTGAGACCCTGAGCAGAGAAGCAGGTTAAGCCATGCCAGGTATCCTAACTCATGAAAACTGTGAGACAATAAAATATATGTTGTCTTAAGTTGCTAAATTTGTGATCATCTGTTACACAACAATAGAAAACTAATACACAATCAAAAGAAAACATGCCCAATCTTCTAACATTGCACTCTCTTGCATGTATCATCTGTGCTCATAAGCTCTGTCAGCCCTTCTTTTAACTATGTGTAAACTGTCCTTGTTTTCATCTAAGGCTAATCTCTCCCTCTGGGTTCTAAACCCTATTTCCTCTTGTTTGCTCAAAGACATTCCTCTGACAATGGTCCTCTTTCACTCCTACATCATTAAATCTACCCCTTTCTAGTGAATCATTCCTATCAGCAAACAGTATCTGTTTTCTTCCGACTTCCAAAAGCATGCTCCCTCTGTGGTATTCTTTCCAACTATATAACCCCAGTCTAGTCATGAGAAAACACATCAGATGCACTCTAATTGAGGGGCATTCTGAAAAATACCTAACCAAAACTCCACAAAACTGTCAAGGACATGAAACAAGGGAAGACTGAGAAACTGTCATAGACCAGGGGAGACTAAGACAACATAGAAACGAAATGCAAATGGTATCTGGGGTTGGATCCTGGAACGGTAAAAGGACATCACGGGAACAACTGCTGAAATCTGAATGAAGTCAGAAGTAATCCATGTTACTTCTTAGCTTTAATACATATACCATGGTGGTTCCTCAACTTCTTGAGGTCTTTACTCATATCATCTTCCCAGTGAGGCCTTCTTTGACTACTCTATTTTATTTTAGATTACACTCCCTATTTCCATTTAACAGACACATATAGTATGCTTACTTTTAGATAATGAGGAAATTATTTAAATGCAATATATCCATGTACAAGGAGTTCACAGATTAAAAGCAAAGGAATAATTTCTTCACAAGATATCGGTTGTTTCTGATTGCCCAGTGTCCCTTAACTCTCACTGATAAAAATTCCATGCTTTATATTTAAAGATCCACCCTGTATGGCCCTCATAGCATTATTAATCTCTGTATTTTGGGGTTGGACATATGGTATCAACCGGCAAATGACTTTCCTCCCTTTGCTCCAGGGCTAGACATGTGAACCAAGCTCAGCTGAGCTCTAATAATATAGACTTGGAACACTTCATAGATATATTTTGTCTAACATGGAAAGCTTCTGACAAAAAAAAAAAAAAGGCAACACGTGGAAGGAAACAGCAAGAGGTTAAGAAACAGAGCCTTGATGGTGTATTTCGAACCTTCAAATTCTACCCTGAACCCAGCCAGCCTTTTGGCTCCACTCCATTAGCCAGTAAACCTTTTGAATAAAGTTAATTTTAGTTGGATTTATTTCATGGAACTGAGAGAGTCCTGCTTAATACAACTGCATATAGTGTTGTAAGTTTCAAAATTGAGGTAGATATGAAGAAGGCATTAGGAAGAAAAAGTCAATCATCTCTGAAGCGTTACAGAAACATTTACAGAGGAGTCACTCTTAAGGTTTAAAGTCTAAGGGCTCAACATACGGGCAAACAAGGGAAACACCTCACTGAATATCTGAGTTCTCACTGTGTGCCAAGCATTATCTTAAATACATTACATACATTATGAAATTGTCACCAGTTTCCTAATAGAGGAAGAAATCAATACCTTGCCCAAGTTTACATCTGATAACTGAATCATCAGCTGAATTCCACACTATGCCTTTCTTCATTTTTTTTTTTTTAGGAAAACAAGTTTTATTATATGTAGGTTTTGAAATGTTTGCCATGTGTTCTGAGAACTCAAACTAATACACAATTTATTTATTGTGGATTGGATTTCCTTACAAAGGGGTATAATTTGAGGCCTGAAATCATCTAACTTTGGTTTAGTTAAGATTAACAATATACTAGAGACCAATGGGTAAAACAGAAATGTGGCTTAAGAAGATAAAAATAACTCTATTTTTATAAAATCTTATTTTATAAGACTGTAAGTCTACTACCTGTGGGCTGCTAACTCCTGAGTGGAGCAGTGATTGCTGAGTACGTACAGTTATGTACAATTTCTTCTGGGAATCAAGTATTTCCCCTACTGTGGCTGAAACACTGAATCAGACAGTATTGGTGACAACTTCTTGGATGGGTTAGTGGATGGCCTCTCCATGAATACAACTTAGGCAAAGAAAAAAAATTTTGAGTCACATTAGTGTGATGCTTTTCAAATGCTTTATTTCTGAGTAGAAGTAGGGTATTTTTACAAAAAATATATATATTAATTTCTATGGGGGAAAGTAAATATTTTTGAGGATGGATGAATAGTCCTATATGAGCTGACAGTTTTAAGAGAACTTCAGATTTATTTGCTCACAAAATCTAGTAACATTTAACACCAATTGATATAGATGTTTTCTATATGCTACAGCTTCTTAAACTTTCCCTCTCATAAATACCCCTTATAAAATATTCATTTTATTCAAATAATATCTGCTTTTCTGCAGACGTGATTATAGTGCCATGTAGATGGATCTCAGTCATCTCTTTATCATTAATGAAACACCCCAAATTTTTCTTTAATTAAGGTATCTCTGACTAATTGACACCGTTCTTTTGTTGCTTAGCATTTTGGCATCATACTTTATTAAGATAGCTGAGAAAATACTGATTTTCTTTAATGATGCCCTGTAACACTTCAGTCTTTTTGAATTTTTAACTTCTGTAGGCATAAACCCAAGCATTTATAAGCTGAGATATTTCTTCTTTATTGTGCACAGATTTCCAAGAAGTCTAGAAAATATGTTTTTATTCACCATTTAGAAGCATCATGCCTTCTTAATGGTAATTACTGTGCTCTAGGAAATAAGTTATTATCTACTATGAATATGAAAAACCTATTTTACCTAACTACAAGTGAGCTAACAATTCATTAGTGGCACTTTCACTAAAAACATTGATAAGCACTTTGGAAATAAGCTTAAATGCATTTTCAAACTCTAAAAACTTTCTCTTTTTATCTTTTACTTTATTTCTCTTCATTCTTTCCTTGCTTTCTGCTTTTTCCCCTTCTTTCCTCTTCTTCCCTTCCTAGTTTCCTTCCTTCCTTTATTAAAGGGAAAAAAAAAAAAAAAGCTTAATGTTACAAATGACATTTCTCCAGATCAGATTTCTTACAGACAGAACTATCAGGATCCAAAGTAGGATGCCGTCAGAACTACAGTGAGGTACAACCTCACACAGGTTAGAATGACCATCATTAAAAAGTCTACAAATAACAAATGCTGCAGAGGTTGTAGAGAAAAGGGAACCCTCCTATACTGTTGGTGGGAATTTAAGTTGGTGCAGCTACTATGGAAAACAGTATGGAGGTTCCTCAAAAAACTAAAAACAGAGTTGCCATATGATCTAGCAGTACCACTCCCAGGCATATATCTGGACAAAACTATAATTCAAAAATAAACCTGCACCCCTATGTTCATAGCAGCACTATTCACAATAGCCAAGACGTGGAAGCAACCTAAATGTCTATTGACAGATGAATGGTTAAAGAAGATGTGGTACATATACAATGGAATACTACTCAGCCATAAAAAAGAACGTAATAATGCCATTTACAGCAACATGCATAGACCTAGAGATTATCATACTGAGTGAAGTTAAGTCAGCAAGAGGAAGACAAATATCATATGATATCACTTATGTGTGGGACCTAAAAAAAATAAAATAAAATGAGCTTATCTACAAAACAGAAACAGACTCACAGACAGAACAGAGCTGTGGTTGCCACGGGGGAGGGGGAGGAGGGGAGGGATGGATTGGGAGTTTGGGATTAGCAGATGCAAACTATTATATACAGAATGGATGAACAACAAGGTCCCACTGTAGAGCACAGGGAACTATATTCAATATCCTGTGATAAACCATAATGGAAAAGAATATAAAAAATAATGTATATATGTGTATAACTAAATCACTTTGCTGCACAGCAGATATTAACACAACACTGTAAATCAACTATGCTTCAATAAAAAAGTAAGATGACATATCTTTTAAAATTTTCTTTTCAATTCTTAAATTGTAAACACCAAAATAATTTTTACATTTTATAGTTTATAATCTGCCTTGAACTTTATGGGCTATGAATGGTCTATTACATATTTTCATGAATTACAAACTCTAAATAAGATAATAGTTGAAATTGCATATATTTTGATTAGAGCATGTCAGTTTATCATAGATAAGGACAGCATTTCCGGCTAAAATTTTCTGAGTATCTATGGTTGTACTTTAACTTTGTTGTCTCATTAACCTTCAGAACATCCTGTGGGGTAGGGGAGCTATCTTTAACTCCATTTTTAGTTTCCTCATCCATAAAATGCAAATAATAGTAGCACATACCTCCTGGAGTTATATGCTATTAGTTGAAATAAGTGATACACAGTAACCTACTTAGGGTTGCAAAGCTAACTAGGGATAGGACCAGGATTTAAACCCAGACCTGTATAACTTTAGAACTTGTGTATTTAATTGTGCTATAATGCCATACTGAAAGCTAACTGCTGCTGAAAAGAACACCTTCCCCTAGCTCCTGTACTGCTCCCTCTCAACTGAACTGTGAGGAGGACGACAGAGCTTGGCTTACTTTCACTATGACTATGACTTCCCGTGCTCCAATCACCCCACTTTACGTTAAACCAAATCCAAGAAAGGTCTACATTTCAACTTAATCATCCATCTCTCCATAAGATAACATCATTACCACTAACACTGTGTCCTATATTCCTGTTTATGTTGGTCCCCCTGATAAGAAGTCCAAACCCCATATCCTTTCTCAATTTAGCTCCATATGGCACTGAACTTTTGTTATTCAAGCTCCCATTCTTTCCTGTAGTTGACAGACTCTAAGACAACCCTAGTTTTCCCAGCCTCCTGGTACTCAAGTTCTTGTGTAATCTGTTCCCCTTGAGTGTGGGTGGGGACTGTGACTTGATTCTAACCAATAGAACACTACAAAAACAACTAGACCTAGACATCACATCTGTGCTTATGATATACAAGACTGTAGTGTCTGTTTTGCTAGAAGACGCTCTCTCTTGCTGGTTTTGATGAAGCAAGCTGCCTCATTTGGAATATGTGGCAAAGAACTGAGGGTGACCTCCAGCTAACAGCCAGCAAGAAACTAAGGCTCTGAATCCATCAGTCTGTAAGTCTGAATTCTGCCAACAATCACGTGAGTTTGGAAGGGAATCCTTCCCTGGTCAAGTCTTAAGAACAGCTTTGGCTGACAGCTTGATTGCAACCTTTCAGAGGGCCAGATTAACCATGTTTAGACTCCTGACCCACAGAAATTGGGAGATGACAAATCATTGCTTTAAGCTGCTACATTGTGATGTTATCCAACAATATGCAGCTAATACATGCTTGAATTCCCAACTCTTTGTCTGTGGCCTCTGGAATTCACTGAGGAAATAGAGGCCATCAGAAGAGAATTTCTACATCCATCAGCAAGTATTCCAATCTACCTACCTTTCTTTCTTGATTTTTCAGCTGACTCTCCTATTAAAATGGATGAACTTACCATGCTCCTAAGATCTTCTGACTTGTGCATTTGATTCAATTCCCTCTCTCCATCTCAAAGACTTTTCTCCTGTAATTATTTTCCCCTCACCATCATTAATTTTTTCCCCTTTCTACTGGATAGTTCACATTTGCAAAGAAGTCCATGTATGATACTCCCATCATAAAACCACAACAAAAACTTCCCTGGACTTCATCTCTCATTAGTTACAGACCCTTGTTCCCTGATACAGGAAATATTTCAGAAGAGTCGTTTATACTCTCTTACCTACTTCTTCTGCTATTCTCTTTTGGATCCAATTAGTCTTTCTTTCCTCCCACTCCACTAAAAGTGCTCCTATTTGGGTCCCTAATGACCTCCAAATTGACAAATTTCAGATGTAATTCCTAGTCTCCATCTTATTCAAACCCTCTGCAGTGACACAGTCGATTTTCCTCCTCCTTGAAGCACTTTCTTCTAGTTTTGGTGATATCACCCACTTCCGGTTTTCCTTCTAACAATGACTGTTCCTTTTCAACACCTTGCTGTATCCTTCTGCCTTTCTTAACCACTAAATCTTACAATTCTCTGAGCTTTGTCCTTGCACATCTTCTCTTCTCTATCCACATCCCCTTCCTAGGCAACCTTGTCTAGTTCCATGGCTCTAAGTCTCATGGACATGTGTATCACTTCCCAAACTATATCTATAGCCCTGACTTTTCATCTGAACTCTAGGCTCATATATCTAATCTGCACTTGGATTTCTAACAGGTAACTCAAGCTTAACTTTTAAAAAATTGAACTCTTACTTTCTTGCATCCCGCAAACATTTGCTTTCCCAGGAAGTGAAATCAGCATACTTCCTGTTCCTCATGCCAAAATCCTTGGAATCAATCTTGATTCCTCTCTTTATTTCCCATACCACACTCATTCCTTTGCAGAGAATCTGCCAATTCTATCTTCAAAATGTGTTCTCAATACGAAACTTTCTCATTCCATTCACTAAGACCACTTTGGCTCTAGCCACCATCTTTTTCTTCCCTGGCAGTACCTTCTCACCTTTTTTTTTTTTTTTTTTTTTGGAACCTTACAGCTTATCCACCCCTTTGTAGCTGACTGAGTGATCCTTTATAACATGTTAAAGTACATTATGATATTTTATTTCTTAAAACCATCCAGTAGCTCCTTTCAACACTAGGAATAAAATCCAAAGTATACACGGTAGGCATGTAAGCCTGCATGATCTAGCCCTCCCTTCTGCCCTGCATTCTTCCCTCACTCTTCCCTTGTGCACTCCACCCCAGGCACACAGACCTCTCGCTGTCTCTGGAGCACTCTGTACACTGTTGGTGGGAATGTAAGTTGGTGCATGCCTCAGGTTCCTCCTTCCTTGGTCCCTGCTCTTTCCCCTTCCTAGAATGATGCTCCACAAGACATCTGCAAGGCTCACTGCTACCCTCATTTTAAAAGACAAATATCATCTGATACCACGGATGTGTAAAGTTTAAAAATGGATGCACATGAATGTATTTCCAAAACCGAAATAGACCTACAGACATAGAAAACACACTTATGGTTACCAAACGGGAAATGTGGCGGGGAGGGGTAAATTAGGAGTTTGGGATTAACATATACACACTAACATATGTGTGTGTATGTGTGTGTGTGTGTATATATATATATATATATATATAACAGATAATCAACCAGGACCCACTGTAGAGCACAGGAAACTCGACTCAACACTGTCATAACCCATATGAGAAAGGAATCCGAAAAAGAATGGATATATGTATATGTGTAACCGAATCACATTGCTGTACACCTAAAACAAACACAACGTTGAAAATAAACTACACTCCCATATAAAATGAAAATAGAATTTAAAAAAAAACAGAAAAGAGATGCCTTCTATATTCTCCTCAGGCCTCGGGGACCTAGGCTGTGGTCACATCCCTGGAGCCTGAGCAGGCTGGGTCCCAAGGCTGGACCGTCGTGGGGCTGAGGGAGCTGGGGAGGATGTGCCAGCACACGAGACCCCCCTTGGACCTGGAGTGCCTCGTCCCCTGTGGAGGGCACCACAATCTCCAGATCCAGGCGGGCCCTCCTATGGCTAAAGCAGGCCGAGTACACCCAAGGATGGTGGACCCCCTGGGCTGGAAGAGCTCTGGAAAGTCCCCTGGGGTCCCCGTCTCCTGATGGTGGGCTTCCCACCTGCAGCCTTTTTCCTTAGAGTCGCCGCCCCACCTATGTCCGACAGGACCCTCAGGATCGAGGTGTTGCAGGTGTTGGGATGCGTCTGGGGGTGGTGAAGTGTAACGGGGGAGAAGTAATGAGACACAAACGTTTGGATGTCTGTGCTGGCATATTCCACCCTAATTTCCAACCCAGGAACACCACTTCGGCTAAGGCTCTGGTTGCTCCAGGAACCAAAACTGGGCATGAAGAAATGCTGCTGCCCTGTGGCCACATCCCATAATGACAAGAGGAGATATGGGAACATATGTATATGTATAACTGATTCACTTTGTTATAAAACAGAAACTAACACACCATTGTAAAGCAATTATACTCCAATAAAGATGTAAAAAAAACAAAAGGAGCTCCAGAGATGGGCGCGAGGCGCGAGCCACGGCTAACAGCGCATACCCCAGAGACGGGCATGGAAAAACAAAACAAAAACAAAAAAAAAAAAACGGTGCTTATGGACACTTCATATTCACAAGGCCTCAAGAAATGCCCTGGGGTGGGTAATCGCAAACGAATTCAAAAGAGGGCCGACTTTCAAGACACCAGTTTCCACAGGTACATTTCATGGGCCCCCTCTGTCCAAAAAGGAACATAAAAACATCGCTAATTATTAGAGAAATGCCAATCACAACTACAACAAGGTTATCTATCACCTCCCAACAGTCACAATGGCCATCATTTAAAGTCTACAAACAACACATGCTAGAGGGAACGTGGAGAAAAGGGAACCTCTTACAGTATTGGGGGGTGGGGTGGTGTAAGTTGGTAGAGCCGCCATGGAGAAAAGCATGGAGTTTCCTTAGAAAGTCCTCAAAATTCCTTCCCCGAGAAAACTATGTAAAATAGCAGCCATATCTCTTTCTCCTCCCTTGCACGGCTTCATTTTTCTTCAAGGCTCTTTCACAAGAGACAAGGTTTTATCGCTGTATTTAGAGTCTGTCATCCTTTCTGGAATGTAAGTTCCGTGTCCTAGTGGGTCCTTTGTTTACTCACTGCTGTTTCACAATGCAGACAGGTTCACCGGGGAGAAATGAAGCATGAGCACATCAGCAAATCATGAAAATGAAAATATCAAAATATCACCACTGGTTGAGTTATAGAAAAGGCAGTTTTCCATTAAAATGTTTGTATCTTGATGAAGAATTTGCTGTTATACAATAGATTCATCACCTATGTGCTATAATTTATTTGTAGCTATTTATGTATAAATGACCTTATCACATATCTGATAGGTTCATTTTTTTCCTTCTGGGCAATAGGGGGTTTTGTCTCCATTCTCCTTGTCCCTGACTACCATGATTCATTTAAAATAACCCTTCATTTAAATTTCATAGCACAATTTATCCAGGCTTTTAAGAAATTCTCATCAATTGATCCTTTCCTTCTCCAGGATTTTCACTGAGGAAAAATAATTGGTTAGAACATTTTGTAAGATTCATTCCCTAACCAGTAATCCTCTAGTTAGCTTTGACCTTCCCCAGAAGGTGAAAAGATCAAAAAGATTTTTCAAAACTTTTTAAAGACTTTTTCTTTGTCCTGACTGGCAATACCTCTTACCTCCTTCCAACTTCCTCTTTGTATGTGCCAACATACCCATGAATGTTTCTGAAATTGTCACAAAGCTTTTCCTTTGCCTCCCATTTATTTTTCATTGTAAATATTACAAAAGACTTCTGCTCGCTTATTCTGAGTCTTTGTTTAACATACTTCTCACACACCTGCCCATCCTCATAGGTTTAACACACAATTTGCCATTTAGTACCTAGGAATAGTGTCATGCTTCCACAGAGATGAGTCTATGCCAAACTTTCATAACCCATCGTACATAATCACAAAACTATCCCTTCATCGTACTCTTCCTTTTAAATGGCTTTCTCAAATTCCCCCTAAAAATGAAGATGAGAGCCTCTTACTAAAAATGCTTCATTTTCAATGAGCCTGGACCGCTGACAAAATCAAATTTGTGCACACTATTGGTAAACTATACACACACAAATATAACTTTAGGATAAAGTTTTAAATTTGCAGAAAACAATCACTCTGTGCCTTCAAATTAGCATTTCTTCCATTCCTCTTCTCCATTTAGAATGTGTAATGCTGTGCTTCTTGAATTTGAGGTTAAAACCTAAGAGTTTTTCTTAAAACTGCAAGTCATTTCCATGGAAACGCAGCGTGGTTTCTCAACTGTCAGCTTTCTCAAACTAGCACTTTCAGCTTATGAAGGATCCTCCATTGAAGTGTGACAATCTCTTCCACCTTTGTCAAGTAAGTAGGGAATACTGGAACAAGAAGGGATATTAGGGACGACTATACGATTAAATAGTATTTCCACAACTAAAAATAGAAGATAAAATCTCATCAATTAAAATTGGTGTTCTAAAAATGAATAATTACTCTCCTGCATACTCGTCAAAAAGCAGTGCCAGAGAAACAAACACAGGAAGCATATTGATTTCTTTTTCCACAAAATATATTAGCAGAGCTGTGTCCTGCCTCTTCTACTGGCTGTCGAATCTACTTCACAAAGCAGAGGGGCTACTTTACACAGCATGGTCTCCTCCCCCAGTTGGGGGCTCCTGAGTCTGGTCAAGCACTGGGCTAAAACATGGAAACTGGTCATTGACAAAGCAGAGAGAAAAGTGGGCAACTGGGCCTGCGGATGGCACACACTGAGCAGGGCCCTGTTCTGTAGAAAGGACAGAAAGTGATGAGCTGGGCCTGGCTCCTGTTTCTCCTGGATAATGATGCCCCAAGGAGGAAGATCAAACACGTGGATCCACGTACGCATGAATTTCCTTTCAGGAGCACAGTCAGAAGCTCCCCAATGGGGTCCCAGACCACAGAGTGAGCCTCTTCTCTCCATCTGATGACCGTACTGTTGTCTCAGACAGATCTGCCAAGATCAGATGCTGCTTCACACCTCCAACACGCCCTTCACCACAGAGTTCTAGAAAGGACAAGGGGTAAATCGGTGGTTTCCCCAACGTAGGTGTAGCTCTAGCCTCTAGGATTTCCGCTGCAAGTCCCCCAGAGGACCTCTAGATATACAAAAGGGTTGTTTGGGGTCTTCTTCTGGATCAGTTCCAAAACAAGCAAAAGAAGAAAGAATTCAGCATGATTGTGTCACTGTAGCCAGAATTCTGCTAGCAAAATTGAGTGGCAAATTGAGACCATGAGTCCAAATAACCATGACAAAAACAGGTCTTTAAATAAAAGTTCGTTATCAGTTCTTACTTTAGGAGTTTCTCTGAATATTCCTTGAGCCTGAAATGTACCTACTTGGTTATACTGTTTCTTGATTTCTTCGCATTAATGAAAGAAGTGAAATGGTCAATTAACATAGAAAATTTTCTTTCTGGGCATTGGTTGATTGAAATTTGGCTCCGTTTACTATGTTACCCAGAGAGTAGTCTCCTCTCTCCTTCCCCTATGCCCCTCCTTCTCCTCCTTCACATTCTTCCATCCCTACACTTCCTCCTTATCTTTCCAAATCTTTTTGGTCATTCTTTGTCACCTTGCTTTTTTTTTAATTTGTTTTTTTTTAATTTTATTTTTTTAATGTTTATAGAGTTGAGCATGAAGAAGTTATCTTGATTTTTTTCCTCATTGTCTAGTCTCTGTTTTCTCCAAGCTATTTTTTCACTCAGTTTTTGTGTTCCTTTTTGGCCTTGTCTTTCATATTAAATGCACTCCTCAAATGTCAGATTACCCTTGGCTGTCCACTCATATCACAGAATGGGCAATAAAAACCTGATAGGAACATCTGAGTAGGACATATTGAGTGTATTTTTAATGTGAGATGTTCATCTGGACCATTTATTGAGAAACTTCCTGTATGATTTGGATTTTCCTATGATCCAGGCTACTTGGAAAAGATTCTTTCAACCACCTGCCTAGCTGCTAGCATTCTAGGGGCCAAGTGTGAAGAAAGTTGGAGGACTCAACAATCAGTGTGTACATTTTTACTTCCTCCCTCTTTTCTATATGGATCCCAACTTTCACCTTGGTCTGCTGTCCCCCAGTCCAGAAACCCTCAGTTTGACCCAATCCAAAAACTTAAAACTTCAATCACTATCTGGATAAAGGAAGAGTCATTGCCCGGTTGCAAGAGTGGGAAGGTATGCAGAGGTCTACCAGTACCTGAAGAGATTTTCAGTCAGCCTTGGATAGCCCTATTTTCACCCTATTTCCAGAGTCAACTATTAAATTCTGGAGCCTTTTGAAGTTTCCGTGGTATGAATATAATTGTTCCTCTGCTTTCCCCACTGTTAGCTTTGGGTTCAGTTTTCTTGGGTGTACCAAGTCAGTCCCTCCTTGTGCCTCTGCTTTCCAGCTTCCAAATTTTGTTGCCCGTTCTCATTGTTTCTGTCATTTTCTACCTTATAAACATCATTTTGGTGTCATTTAATGGGATTTTAGGAAGGAGCAGAACATAATGCATATATTCAATGTGTCATCATGTGTGGTTTTATTCTTTATTTTGCTGCTACTATATATGAATCTAGTAACCTATAATCCTTAACGTGACCTGGAAAAGCCTATGGATATCAGATACTCTCCCTTGTTTAACAGATGGAAAGCCTAACCCGAAGGAGGTTAATAGCCAGTAGGTAGTCTGTCAGAGTAGATTTGGGATTTGGACATGGGTCTTTTGACATTGAAATTTCAGCCCTCAGAATCTCATAATTTTAAAAGAAGACCCTATAAATGATCTCATGCAAACCCTTACATTATAAACCAAATACCAGAAAAGCTAAGAGACTTATACCTGGACAGACTGCCAGGTAGAACTCGGGTCTCTTGACAACCAATCCATATTGTCACAACTGCTTTTTAGAATATTTTCTTCAAAGTTAGTAAAGATGGATTTGGAAGAGAAACTAGACATGGTTTATGTTTTAGAAAGTAAATGGTATTTGTGCTTTGGAGTTCCCCTTGAGTCTCTAAAGTTAGTAAGATTGGTTGAGTCAATACTGGTGTTAGCCCTTAGCAAAGTGCTGGTAAGGTTCATTTCCATTGCAAGAAGACCACTCAGAAATAGTTGGATTATTCAGAACTCACACAAATCATGAGATAGTAGAGATGATTTAACATCAAAGGTTTTGATACAGAAAATGTAGCTTCAAATATATGTAACCCAAACTGCTTGTAGCAATGACAAAACAAGTGTTAATGAAACGGCTCAATCATTGTAAAACTGGAGTAAACTTCAACTTGAGGCTAAGAAATGAAAACAAAACCAAAATACAGAACTTTCCAAACTTTTTACCATTCCCAAGCTTAGCGAAAATACACACACACACACACGCAAATACAGAAACACATACACATGTATATCTCAATATATAAAAAGGAAATGCAAATAATTGGGTAGGTTAGTATTAGCTTCATGGAATATTTACTGTCATGCTATAAAACTTAAAAACTAGGATTTTATAATGAAGTGCTAACTTTAATTATAGCAAAGAGAATAGTAGTATAATACTTAACATGTGAAACATAGGCAAACAGACTATTATGTAAAAAATCAAGCTAAGGTTCAGTGCTAAACATCTGCATGTTTAGTGAAAACAAATTTTAAAAATTATAATTAGGTCACTGTAGCCTCAGAGTGCTTCAGAAAATATCCTAGAATTTCAAAGAAATGGAAGGAAAAGGAGTGGGCTTGACGGCTTGTTTTAATAAAAGGAAAACTCTAGCTTCTGGATGCAACATGTAAAACTGACCCAAGTATGGCTTAAGAAATAGAAAGCGACTTCTCAAATTGATTAAATCCTTAAGTTGAAATCAATATCTTAAATACATTATTCTTCTGGTTAATAAACATTAGCTAATAGTGTGAGAGTTTCCTGCCTATTTATTAAATTTGTTTACCCCAGGTGACTTGGTAATCATTCCTGCTGAACAGAAAAGGAAACAAGTTAGAGGTCACCCAGCCTGGTTCCTGCGGCAGCCCTTGTCTTGGCCCCATCTGGAGCACTGAGGCTGTGAAGAGATCAACATGTAGAGTCGAGACTGATGCAAGAGAGATGTATGTTACCTATCGTGCTGTTCATTAAAAAACATTCTGTTGGCACTTGCCAAAAAATATATTGGTACCTGAGCAGGACTGATTTTTTCTTTCCTAGATCTGAGATGAAGATGCTGCTATTGAGAGTGAAGTACGAGCCAGTCAAAGAAAGCATTCAGGAAAATTCTGATTCCTTTTCTTCACCTCTTGGTTCACTCTTTCTTTAGGTCTCTATTATTTGTTGCTATTTCAAGTGGTTAAAATGGCTTTCCCTTTTACTTTTTTCTTGTCTCTCTAGTCAGAAATTCTTATTTGTAATCTTTTCTAAACTCCAAATTAGTGAAACTTTCTGAGTCATTTCTATGGTCTGAATGTTTGTGTCTCCCCAAATTCATATGTTGAAAACCTAATGCCCAAAGATGAGGGTATTAGGAGGTGGGGTCTTTGGGAGGTGCTTGGGTCATGCAGGTGAAACTCTTGTGAAGGGGACAGTGCTCTCATAAGAATTCTCAGCGAGCTCCCTTGCTACTTCTGCCATGTGAGGACACATGAGAGTCTGTGATCCAAAAGAGAGCCCTCACCAACCATGCTGGCTCTTTTATCTCCAACTTCCAGTTTCCAGAACTCTAGAAATAAACTTCTGTTGTTTATAAGCTACCCAATCTGTGATATTTTGTTATAGCAGCTTGAACTAAGACAGTCATCATAATACTGGTGATTATGATTAGAAAATAACATAAGTCTGTTTCTACCCTCTTACTAATGCCAGGCACTGGGCTTATGGTATTATATGTATGATGGAATTATATCCTGAAGTATTAATTAATCTAGTTAATTCTCTAATTCTCTATCCCTCTTTTCTTGTACTTGTACCCCAAGGGCTATTTTCCCTCCATCTATCTTACACTAAAGGAAAAAAAAAAATTGAAAGAAACAGCCAACCTAAGGGGAAGAAAATGATTTTCTTTTCAGAGACAGGCTTTAAATCTTAAAATTTGTATGGAAACACAAAAGACCCTGAATAGCCAAAGCAATCCTGAGAAACAAAAACAAAGTTGGAGAAATCAGGCTCCCTAACTTCAGAACTACACTACAAAGCTACAGTAAGCAAAACATTATGGTACTGGTACAGAAACAGAAACATAGATCAATGGAACATGATAGAAAGCCAATGAACCTATGGTCAATTAATCTATGACAAAGGAGGCAAGAATGTACAATGGAGAAAAGACAGTGTCATCAATAAGTGGTGCTGGGAAAACTGGACAACTACATGTCAAAGAAAGAAATTAGAACATTCTCTAACACCATACACAAAATAAACTCAAAATAGATTAGAGACCTAAATGTAAGACCGGACACTATAAAACTCTTAGAGGTGGGGCTTCCCTGATGGCGCAGTGGTTGAGAGTCTACCTGCCGATGCAGGGGACACAGGTTCATGCCCTGGTCTGGTAAGATCCCACATGCCGTGGAGCAGCTGGGCCCGTGAGCCATGGCTGCTGACCCTGCGTGTCTGGAGCCTGTGCTCCACAACGGGAGAGGCCACAGCAGTGAGAGGCCCGCGTACCGCAAAAACAAACAAACAAACAAAAACTCTTAGAAGAAAACACAGGCAGAACACTCTGACATACAATGCAGCAATATCTTTTTTGACCCAGCTTCTACAGTAATGAAAATAAAAACAAAAATAAACAAATGGGACCTAATTAAAAGCTTTTGCACAGCAAAGGAAACCATAAACAAAATGAAAAGACGCAGGATGGGAGAAAATATTTTCAAACAAAGCAATGACAAAGGATTAAGCTGCAAAATATACAAATAGCTCATGCAGCTCAATATCAAAAAAACAAACAATCCAATCAAAAAATGGGCAGAAGACAGAAATAGACATTTCTCCAAAGAAGACATACAGATGGCCAAAAAGCACATGAAAAAAATGCTCAACACTGCCAATTATTAGAGAAATGCAAATCAAAACTACAATGAGGGCTTCCCCGGTGGCGCAGTGGTTGAGAGTCCGCCTGCCGATGCAGGGGACATGGGTTCGTGCCCCGGTCCGGGAAGATCCCACATGCCGTGGAGCGGCTGGGCCCGTGAGCCATGGCCGCTGAGCCTGCGCGTCCGGAGCCTGTGCTCCGCAACGGGAGAGGCCACGGCAGTGAGAAGCCCGCGTACTGCAAAAACAAAACAAAACAAAACAAAAAACTAAATGAGAATCACCTTACACCAGTCAGAATGGCCATCATCAAAATTCTATAAACAATAAATTCTAGAGAGCATGTAGAGAAAAGGGAACCCTTCTATACTGTTGGTGGGAATGTAAATTGGTAGCCACTACGGAGAACAGTATGGAGGTTCCTTAAAAAACTAAAAATAGAACTACCATATTATCCAGCAATCCCACTACTGGGCATATATCCAGAGAAAACCATAATTTGAAAAGTACCCCAATGTTCACTGCAGCACTGTTTGCAATAGCCAAGACATGGAAGCAACCTAAATGTCATCAACTGATGAATGGATAAAGAAGATGTGGTATATATATACAATGGAATATTACTCAGCCATAAAAAATGAAATAATGCCGTTTGTAGCAACATGGATGGGCCTAGAGATGATCGTACTAAGTGAAGTAAGTCAGACAAAGACAAATATCATATTATATCACTTATATGTGGAATCTAAAAAAAATGATACAAATGAACTTATTTACAAAACAGAAACAGACTCACAGACTTTGAAAACAAACTTATGGTTACCAAAAGGGAAATGTGTTGATAAATTAGGAGTTTGGGATTAACATATACACACTACTATATATAAAATAGATAATCAGCAAGGACCTATTATAGAGCACAGGGAACTCTACTCAATATTCTATAATAACCTATATGGGAAAAGAATCTGAAAAAGAATGGATATATGTATATGTATAACTGAATCACTTTGCTATACACCTGAAACTAACACAACATTGTAAATCAACTATAATATAAAATAAAAATTAAATTAAACAAACAATAAATAAAATAGGCCTGTCGAAATGAGAGGAAAAAATGATATGACATTTAAAACCTAAAGGAGAGACTGGGTGGTTTGGAGAGTCATCCAAGATGGAACTGCAGTGGATCATGAATCCCCCAACAACCTGGTCTTCCACAGTTAGAAGTTTATAAGCTCCCCCTTGAAGACATGGTAGGAAATTTGAGCATCCTGATAGAAATATGGCTGAAGAAAAAAACCTCACTCCTGGCCAAAGCAGTGCTAAATTAAACCAGTGAGGTATGTCCTTGTGAGCATAGCTGACATTAGACCCACTATGATTACATACAGGTTAAGAAACTGAGACTAAATAACTTGTGCAAGATCGCTATCCAGTTAGTTTTGGAGCTGGGGTAGAAGCCCATGTACTCTGGCATCAGAACTTTCGTTTATCATATTATTTTACTGCTTCCAGATATCTACTGCAAAATAATTTACGATAAGGATTTATCAATACAGTGATGTTTCATTGCCTCTAAAAAGTATCCCTATGCTCAGAGAACAATGTTGGGCTTTATTTTTTACTCTATTATGTACTTATTTTCTTCATAGAAAGATCTGGATTAAGGGCATTTCTGACAATGAAAAATAACTCACCAATTCCTATGCAACCTGGGCTTTAGAACCATATCAATATCACTTGCAGGTGTTCACGTTTCAGGTTTGAGGGAAACCTAATACAATTTAGATAAATGGGTTTTTAATTAACAAAAACTGAAGTCCAGCCCAAGGGAGAGTACTTCAACTTTAGAATTAGCTGTATAACGAATCTAGTTTTTAAAATGTCAGCCATGCCCACCCGCCTGCCTTTCTTATAACTGTGCTATGGTTTCCAAGGAGCCGTCTATGAATCTGGCCATCAGCAATCTCCTGGTATCAATTGCTGAAGTAAAATTTGCATAAGAACAAAGTAACTTTAGTTTATATAATCAAATCAAGTTACTTTGTCTTTCTTTTAGCATAAAATCCATGTTACAGGATTGAGCCTCAAACATTATGGCACCTAAGAATTCGAGAGTATGCCATGTGCAACCTATCAACTTCTGCCTTTCCTCTCCATTATACATTCTCACACAAAAAACTTAACCTATAAAAGAAAGAAATTGGTAAGTTGGTCTTTAATAAAATTAAAAACTTTTCCACAAAACATAATATTAAGAAAATGAAAAACAAGACACAGTCTGTAAGAAAATATTTGCAAAACACATATATGATAAAGGACATATCCAAAATACACAGAGAATTGTTAAAATACAAAAAGAAGTTAAATCAGTAAACAATGGGCACAAGAGCTGAACAAATACCTCATCAGAGAAGATATAGTGATAGCAAGTAAGTATATGAAAAGATGCTCAATATCATATGTCATTAGGGAAATGCAAATTAAAACTACAATGAGATACCACTATATACATATAAGAATCGTTAAAATCCAAACAGAGACATTCACAAATGCTGGTGAGAACGTTAAACAACAAGAACTCTTATTCATTACTGGAGGGAATGCAAAATGATACAGCTACTTTGGAAAACAGTTTGGCAGTTTCTTACAAAGCTGAACATAATCTTAACATGTGATTCAGCCATCAAGCTCTTAGATATTTACCCAAATGACTTAAAAACATATGTCCACACAAAGCCCACACACACATTTTTTATAGCAGCTTCAATCACAATTACCAAAGATTGGAAGTAACCAAGATGTCCCTTAATAGGTAAATGGTTAGACAAGCTGTTTTACATCCATACAATGGAGTACTATACAACAATTAAAAAAAGCAATGAAGGAACAAGCCATACAAACACATGGATTCATCTCAAATGCATATTGCTAAATGAAAGAAGCCAGTCTGAAAAGTTTACATACATATGCTTCCCATTATAGGACATTCTGGAAAGGGCAAAACTAGAGACAATAAGCAGATCAGTGACTTCCAGGGGGTTCAGTGGTAGCAGGGGAAGGATGAATCTTTGAAGTACAGAGGATGGGAATTTTGAGAAGGCAAAACTGTTCACTATGATACTGCAATGATGGACAAATGAAGCTATGTATTTGTTAGAACCCACAGAAATTTACAGCACAGAGTGAACCTTTATGTATGCAAATTTTAAAAAAATCATTTAAAAGGATACCACAGGATAGAAAGCAGAGTGTGGCCAAAATTATCTAAATCTATCAAACAACCTCACTGAAGGGGATGGAGTAGAAGGTGCTGACTGAAGTAATTCTGGAAATGGGGGGAGTCTGTATGCCTAAAGGCAAAAGAAATTGCTTATAAGCACTGTTCCCTAGTTGATAAAATTGTTTCACACAGCAGAACTTGTTAACAATCCTCATAATGCTTTACATGTACAGTTGTCCCTCCCTGTCCATGGGGGACTTGGTTCCAAGAACCCCTACGGATACCAAAATCTGTGAATGCTTTAGTCCCTTATATAAAATGGCATAGTATTTGCATATAACCTATGGACAACCTCCTGTATACTTTAAATCATCTCTGTATTACTTGTAATACTTAATACAATGTAAACACTATGTAAATAGGTACAAATACAATATAAATACTATATAAATAGTTGCTGGCACATGGCAATTTCAAGTTTTGGGTTTTTGGAACTTTCTGGAATCTTTTTTCAAGTATTTTCACCTGAGAAATATTTTGAATATTTTGAATTCATGGGTGTGAATCCCGTGGATATGGAGGGCCAACTGTCTACTGGAATTGAACATTTAAATTAATGAATGGCATACAGTGGGAACCAGGTTTCTCATTGTTCGAGTGGGAGATAACAGATAAGCAAGGGGAAGATGCTAGAAGAATCCATGGAGTAATGGGTTCAAGTTTGCTACATCTGTGTTAATTCATATTCAGCTTAATATAGATATAGGTGATGACATACAGAAGCACAGATATATGTACATACACGGGCTTAGTATACACATCCATGTATTTTCTTGGTCTGTCAGCTGAGAGGGCTTAGAATCAACAACTTGCTAGTAGCTATAACCACATCGCCCAGACCTTGGTGTTACCATTGTCCTATACAAAGAACCAGTTGCTCCTTAACAGAATGTCTGATTCTGGGCTAAGGGCAGAAAATAGATAAGATTAGCCTGGGGCATTTTGCAGTGCCAGAAAGGAAGGAAATGCTTACCAAAACAAACAAGCAAATGAACAAATGCAGCAAAAACAAAAAGACAATGTAAGAATGTGCCAAAAAGGCACAGAAACCAACTAAAATGGCTCGCAAAGGCCGAAGTTGGAACAATTTGAGCAATATAAAGTAATATTATATTTAATTCAAAGTATAATATATTTATGAGTTCTTGTTGATATAACTAAATGATAGAATAAACAGAGGAACATGGACAAATCTCTTGTGCAGAAGAATTCTAAATATTTTATGCAGGTATTTCAACCTCAGATAGGTAGTGAATAACTTCCCACTTATTAAGTATGAGCTGCACACAGTGACTTCCTTTCATAGAGCACAGTATAGAAAGGGAGAGAAAAAAAGGAACTTTTCAGAGAAGAAATCTGACAATCACTATCTTAGGCAGGTGGTGAAGGTCAACATCTAGTGACATGTCATGTTGATGGTATATACTCTTGATATGATGTGATGCTGGCACTCCCTCCCTATAACCCATGACCCAGTCTAATCATGAGAAAAATATCAGACAAATCCTAGTTGACGGACATTCTGCAAAATACCTGACCAGTATTCTTCAAAACTGTGAAGGTTATCAAAACTCAGAAAACTCTGAGAAACGGTCACCGCTAAGGAGACATGACATCTAAATGTAATGTGGAATCCTAGATGGAGTCCTGGAACAGAAAAAGGGCAATAAGCAAAAACTAAGGAAATCTGAGTAAACTGTGGCAAATGTAAGGTCTTAATAATAGGGGAAACTGGATGTGAAGTATGTGGGAAATCTCTGTATGACCACCACAGTCTTTCTGTAAATCTAAAGCTATTCTAAAATTTCAAAAAATTATTTTAGAAAGTACATGTCCTAAGTACATAGCTCAGTGAATTTAAACTTTTGTACATCCAGCTCCCAGATCACTATCAGTGCCACCAAAGCCCCCTCATCCTCCCCAGACCCCCATCCTCAGGCACTATTGCCCCTCCACCAAGGGCAAGGACAATCCTGAGCTCTAAAACATAGATTTGTTGTGCTCGGCACTGAACTTAACATGTAGATGGAATCACACAATAGGAAGAAGATTCTTTTTTAAAAGTCAAATTGGCTCAAGCCACTTGAGGCTCCTATAGGAACGTATTTCCCTTGATTATGTGCATTTATCGGTATAAAATTAAGGTGCTTGTCAGCAGTTGGGACAGTCTGGTATTTGACTTGATATAATTTAAGCTATTTGGAAATGAATTAATTAGGGAGAATGGAAGAATAAAATATATGAAATGTTGTCTTCTTTTCTTTGTAAGATTCCTTTTCCCTAAACTTTTTGATTATACAGAGCTTGCATTCTCTAAAATGTTTCAACATTTTCTGGTTAACAGTTAATACAACAAATGTTGCTTACCAGGTTTTCAGATCATAACTAATGGCATTTGTATTTTCAATGATTCACTCCCTTCTTTCCACGCAGTCTGAAATCTAGGAGTCTTACTCTCCTGTGGAATGACCCTATGAAGGCTCCTTCTTGATTTGTCGTAACTACCAGTTTGACAAATCTTTAGGACATAGAGTGTTATTTAAATTTAGTCCTCATACAGCTTGTCATATAATTAATCATTGAACGAGATTTTAAAATGCAGATTCTAGGCCCACTCAACCCTACTGAATCAGACTCTTTGGCTTTAAAGTCTTCAGGTCTGTAATTGTGCAATATCACCATGTAATTCTTTTGTCCACACAAGTTTGAGGACCACTTCCTTGGTGTCAGACATGGCATAACTTGGTGAATTTCTTCACAGTATTTTTTTTAATGCTATTCACAACCATTTTAAATGAGTATGTATGTGTGTGTGTGTAATTTCAAAATGTATACACTATAACTCAGATTCATAGAATCTGTCATTTTCTAATACTCATTTCATCTTGCTGTTCAACACTTGCTGTTTAGCTTATCCATTGCTTCTGGTTTAAAATTGTGTTTTTCATCTGTACAAAGCCTCTTTTGAAAAACTACCCAATCTTTCCATGCGTTAATGTTAGGAAATTCTAGCATTTATCCACCTTGCCCTTTCTTTCGGAGAATCTTTCACGTCATTATGGTGCCGTATTCCATGAAGGTCAATCACTGCCTCCTAGACATTTTTCTTAGCCATTTCTAAGTCACCACATGATCATGGCCAGTTTTTTCAGGGACCAAAATGAAGGAGAATTTAAAATTTCTCTTTCTACATAAGAAAGCAAAGAATATCTACTGTGACTCTCCTCCTCTCTCCCCTCCAAATACTAGAGTCCCTCACTTTAAAAATGAGTGGTAGAGATTCAGGCAGCTTTCATCTCATTAAATAAGACTATGCTGCTCTTTTTCCATTTTTGAAAAATCGTCCTGCCTGATAATAACTAATGCTTATTGAGTGCTTATTATGCTGGACTGTGTTCTAAGCATTTTTTTTTTTTTAGCATTTAACATAACAATTTTATGAGACTGGTCCTTCTATCATTTGCATTTTACTGAGGCACAGCGAGGTCAAGTAAGTTGCCCATGGTAGATAGCTAGTGGGCAGTCAGGCTGATATTCAAAGTGAGTCCGTCTGTCTCCAAAGCCCCATGCTTTTCCGACCATGCTAGACTTCTTCTCATTCATTCATTCAACAGAGATTTATTGAATACGACCTTCTATGGTCAGGTCACTAGGGATTTAGTAATGCATGCAGAAGACAGATCCTAGCTCACATGGACCTGGTCGGGGCAGAGAGAGACAAGGAAAGCTGATAATAAACAAATGAACATATAATTTAATGTCAGCATGTAAAACGTGCTGTGAAAAAAGTGGTCAAGTCTGGTTTCTTTAGATGTGGTTGTCAGGGAAGAATTATTCTAAGGAGGTAACACTGAGCTGAAACTGAAGATGATAAGGATGCAGACATACAAAAAGATAGAAGAGCACTCCAGATAGAGGGAAGTAGGGTGGAGACCCCTAAATGAGAAACAGGTGGAATGTTAGAGAGCAAAGGACTTGTGACTAGCACAGTAACCAAGACCGAGTATGGTATGAAAGTGGGATAGGCAAGTAAGGGTCAGAACATGCAGGGTTGTTTAGGTCAAGACAAGAAGGTGGATTTGTTCTAACATCCCCTGCTTTAAGCAGGGTGATGATATGATTTGATGTACATTTAGAAATATTTTGGTTGCTATGTGTGGGAAATTAATTTTAACAAAGTCAAGTGGGAACAGGGAGAACTATACCTTATAATCCTTTAAAATGAAAACTGCTAAATTTGTGGAAATTTAGGGAAAGATCAACCAATAGATAAACAGGATGTTTTACAAGGAAGTCTCCCTCGCTACTACAGAACATTATAAAGTAAAGACAAAGGGAAATGATGGGACTGCTTTCTATTTTAACATAATATTTTTCATTTTATATTAATCTGATTATTTGCTAAGTTATTATTTTCCTGATGTCATATAGATACAGCCTCAGGTGATCCTCCCAAGATGCTTTGGGCTTCATAAGTCCATAAAGTTCCTGAAAGTTACCCATAAATCTATGGCTCTAATCTTCCAGATGAGAGGCCTCCAAAAACTCAAATTGGCACAGTTTGCATCTCCTTTGAGAATTTAATTTTAAATCTGAATTTGATTTGTATCATTGACCAAATGTTTATGGGCACATTTCACAAGGAAGATACTTATCTGGTTTTGCAGACAACAGGCATATGTATTCCGCTATATCATCTACTTTTAAGAAATTTAAAAGTTATGTCTTCATTCAAGAAATGTTTGAAAGCCTATGATGTGGAAAACCCTGGGGTAGGCATCACGGCTATGCAGATGAATTGCACATAGTTTCCACTTTAAAGAATCTTACAGACAAGTACAAGAAGACATAATAAGAGCAACATAAAAGGCCTACTCTGATAGAGAAGAAAGAAGTGATTGTTTTCTATCGATTGTCAGGGAGAATGTCATACTCAAGGTATCCACCCGGAAACAGAGGCTGCAACTGTCGCAAGTAGGCAGAAATAATCCCAGGGAAGAGGAGCGGCAGATGAGGCAGAGTGAAATAGTTGAGGAAAAGCTAAATCTAGACTACATTCTTGAATTGGTCACCACTGGTAAAAACTTGGCTTGATTCTACCTGGACCTTTTGTGGAGCCATGAAGGTTGTGCCTCAGAACTGCCTGCCTGAGGGACAAAAAAGATCAGAACTTAATAACAGCTATCCTCTCTCCACTGATCAATAGTTGTCCATTGGGACATTAACTCCCTAATACTTCCAGATTACACATGAGGAAGTGGCCAGATGGGTTCCCATAGATGTCCTTTATCAGAGAAGCTTGGGACAGAAAGTAAAAAATAACTGTTACAGCTAAGGGAATGTGCTATCAGGTCATACCTGTGTGAAGCTGGTTGCTAAGGCAATGACTGAAGTAAAAGGTAGGCTAAGAGTATGGGAAAATGGAGCGAGATATTCTTAGTACAGAAAACTTTCACATGAGGTAGGCTTTGAGCTAGAACTCAAAGATGTATCAGGATTTTATATACAAAGATTAAGAAGATGTAGTAAGATGGGGAAATAATTTAGAAATGTATTTCAGGCAAAGAAAATCTGGTGAACAAATATACAGATTCGGGAGAGCAGAGAGTGTACTTATAAAGGGATTATGACAGATAAGAGTGGATGTATCTCTTGGGTTGAAGAGCGAAAGATCTTCAGTAGTCGACCCTGGAATGGACCACCATTGTCCAGTGCATGAAGGTCATTGGCTTAGTCCAATCACATGTTAACCCCTGGGTCCAGGACAGGACTATGAAAGTCAGATGCATTATTATGGCAGAAGAGTAGTTCCCTGTAGGAAGGTGTTGTGGTTTACAATATAACCACAAATTATGTGATTTTCTTCCCTTCAAGAGGTAGAGTTTAATCTTCCCTTCCCCCTTAAGTGTGGGCTGGACTTAATAATCTGCTTCTGACAAACAGCATGTGGTGAAAGTGATAGAGCTATTGATAACTAATACAGAAATCATAGTGAACAGACTGAAAAACATGTATGACCAGTATAGGTTACAAGAGACAAATTTAGGGTGAAGATGATGGATAAAGAAAATATAGACATATGAGAAACTAAGGAGACTAGATTTCTATAAGAACAGTATCAAAGAAATGTAGACAATTAATAGATGGACTTTAATAAAATCCTTCTGCACATCAAAAAACTGAGTGTTAAAATTTGTTTATTTTCACTGTATCGTTAGTGTATCATCCCAGAGTCACATGTTCTCAAGAATAACTCATGTTACATAGAGACTCAATTCCAGATTTGGCCTGAGAAATGCCTAGATAATAGGGAAGTGATAAGATGTGAGCCCTGCTTGCTTGGTTTTCTTAATTCAAAAGAAGTTAGTGGAAAGTCCAGAAGAAATTGGTAGATAATAGATTCCAAATTCAAATAAATTCCACCCTAATCTTACAATTTCCTTTTTCAATGTAATGAATCTAATATTTTGGCATATTTTAAGGCATTTTTTTTTTCTTTTTCTGTAATGTGTTCAGGATTGTCTCTCTAGTCTGTCAGAAGTGTCCCTTTGGATTTGTATGTGGAGACTAAGAGTTGACATAGCAGGAATGCAAAGAGAATAAAAGAATTAATGGCTGTACTCAGTTTGTGATGTTTAAAATAGTATTTTGATGAAAAACAATTATCTAGATATCTAAGCTTTTTTTAAAGAGATATGAATCTTCTAAATTCTTTTAGTACATGAAGAAATAAACCTTATAGACTCCAGCCATAGATTTCCTTTCATATTGCAGAGAAGACATTCCATCTGCCTATGATGATTAGGTCATAAGTCTTATTCTCCTAAGGTAGATAAGATAAAGTAGTTTCAGGGTCAAAACTTCTTTCTTCTATTCCCACTCAGTACCAAAACTTTAAGCTGAGGGTTTTGAGAAACATCCATACTTGTAGGTTAGAGCTGGGAAACACTGTGGCAAGTGGCATAATTCCATGGGAACTGTGTCACTGAGGCTGCAAACCCCTGGGAAAATTCTCTGGAACCAATGTGGTATAAACGTGGCTCCGAGGTGGTGGCCAGAGGCAGGTAGACATTCATGTTCATTCCTCTAGGCCTTTACTTGTCAGAGGCTCTGGGAGTCCCTGCATCCCCTGTGAGGGAGGCAGATATGATAAGAAGAACAGTAGGTAGTTTGTAAAACCTGCAAGTCCATGATGGAGCTATTGCAGATAGGAACGTGAAGACCCAGGACAAATATCTGCAGCCAGAGTCTTCAGCAGAGGCTGCCAGCACATGACACACAGGGAGCGAAATACTGTCAGTCACACCTCACCAGACCAGAGAGCTGACGAGTCCAAGGCCCTACACAGCCAAGATCCTGGAGGACACAAAGGATTCCATGTGGGTCTCAGCCTGAATCTCTTTTGCTGACAAGAGATTGCCTAAGTCATTGCCCTCTCTCGAAAGGGAAGAGATAGCAATCTGGAAAAAAATATTTGTATTCCGAAGACATGAATTACTTAAAGAGTGGTTTAACATTATTAACTCAAGTTAAGAATACTGAATTGGGTAAATTTAGTTTTCTTTCTTTCAGCTGCCTCGTGGGAGTAGAGGCCTCTGAGGGAAAACAGATCACAGAGAGAGAAATCAGGGTTGACATGCTCTTTATGCCTCTGAACTGCAGTGGAAGTGAACATGTGTTTCTGCTGAATTTATCTACTTGTGAGTGTGATGAGGTACCAAACTCTTCTAATTCCAGGAAACCACAGATAAAAATCTGTTTATCTGTTTCAGTTACAGTATTTTGTAATAGAGTGAGAATAGGCAACATGGGCACAATATAATTTTTGAACCTAGATCCTACTACTATCATTATGTAGACATGACCTTGTGAGTTTTCAGACTTGCTGACTGTATTGTGATTTTCTATCATTTAGTGTGTCTATATTGCAGGAACAAAGAGGCTATCTCTCTTAATAGGAGGTGTCTGTAATTTTTTTTCCAGTTTAAAGTATATTCTTATGAGTGAATAGCATTATTTACCACACTCTGAATGCATATCCCCTAAAATAATTTAATTTTATGACAACAATTTCCATGCATTGAGGCATTTTGTATTTTCAGTTAGCTTGCATTTTCTGAGACATAGTTAAATCAGCTTTAATCTTTTCCTTTAGGTCCGTTTTTTCTTAGTTTTTGTAATAGTTATTAAAGGATTCCTTAGAAACAAATTAACTTTCCTAAGGCTGTGTATGTTCAGCCTATTAAAATTTACATCAAAAGTTTATACTGAAAACCACTCAGATCATTCAAAGATGAGGCATTGTTATAGAATTAAAATAACCCGTTAGTTCCTACTATTGTTTATTATGTGAGCAGGGGCACTAGAGAGACAGGAAAAAAAATAGGTGATTACGTCTATTAATGTCAGCTACTTGATATTGGTTCCTCTCTCACTCGTTTTCCAGTGAAATTAATCTACTTTCTTTTATTTACCAAATCTTTGAGGGAGCTTCCCTGATGGCGCAGTGGTTAAGAATCTGCCTGCCAATGACGGGGACATGAGTTCAAGCCCTGATCCGGGAAGATCCCACATGCCACGGAGCAACTAAGCCCCTGCACCACAACTACTGAGCCTGCGCTCTAGAGCCCGCAAGCCCTAACTACTGAGCCTGCGTGCTGCAACTACTGAAGCCCGCGTGCCTAGAGCCTGTGCTCTGCAACAAGAGAAGCCACCACAATGAGAATCCCTCGTACAGAAACGAAGAGTAGCCCCCACTCGCCACAACTAGAGAAAGCTCGTGCGCAGCAACAGAAGACCCAACACAGCCAAAAATAAATTAAATAAATTTATAAAAAATAAAATCTTTGAAATTTGTTAATGTTATTAGAATTGTTTCTTCTGAAACACAAGAACATTCTATCCCTATTATTTTTCCAGCATTCCACCCAACACTGCTCTGAATACAATTTTCCTGTTTTCAACCTCCCATTCATTTCTTCCTATTCAACCTTCTCCACATCAGCATTACTTTTACCTCTTTTTTGTTCCCCGCATCACTCCTCTTCTCATTCATTTGCTTTACCACTTAGCTGGAGCTGCACTGCTTGTTTTTTGTAGTAAGAACAGTTACCACCAGATCTACCCTCTTAAAATTTTAAGTGTACAATACACTGTTGTAACCATAGGCACAGTGTTGTACAGCAGGTCTCTAGAGTAATCATCTTACAAAACTGAAACTTTGTACCCACTGATAGCAACTCCTAGCTTCCGGCTCTCTCCAGCCACTGATACCACCATTCTACTCTCATCTATGTGTCTGACCATTTTAGATACCTCCTACAAGTTGCTAAGTGAAATAAGCCAGTCACAGAAGGACAAACTCTTTTCATTTTTTGAAAATGGCCTAGCAACCTACTGTACAATAAATGCTGAGACCAACTGGCATGATCTTACTCAATTTCTCCTCCCCACAACTTAAAAAAAAAAACAACCCTGCAAACTAAGTCTCCTTATCCCCTTTTCTTCCTAAGCCTTTTCCTTAAAATGCCCTTCACAGATTTTTCCATCAGCCATATCTATTTTGTCTTTGCATTAGCACCTTCTCCCACTCAACTTAGAACACTCTGACCTTTGCACTCAAAAAGAAAATATTCCTTTCAGTCCTGTAATACTCTCAAATGACTTCATACATGTCTTCTTCTCCCATTCAACTACTCAATCTAAACCCTTCACATTCAGTCTGCTCTCTCTGTCACACTAATAAACAATTTTATGAATTCCATAGCTTATGTTTTAAAATCCCTTTCTCTTTGATTGCTCTAAAATTAATTGTAGATATGTTTCATTATGCTTTGCTTTAAATGTTTTTCTTTCTCCCCTATTATGTCAAATTGTGTCCCCTCAAAATTCATATATTGAGCCCTAAACCCCAAGTACCTCAATATGTGGCTATATTTGGAGATAGGTACTATTAAAGAGGTGATTAAGTTAAAATGAGGCTATTAGGTTAGTCCTAATCCAATTCAACCAACGTCCTTATAAGAAGAAGATATGAGGACACACAAAGAGACCCTAGAGATCCTTGTGCACAGAGAAACGACCCTGAGGGACACAGTAAAAAGGCAGCCACCTGCAAACCAAGAGAGAGGCCTCAGAAGAATCCAAACCTGCTGACATCATGATCTTGGACTTCCAGCCTCCAGAACAGTGAGAAAATAAGTTTCTGTTGTTTAAGCCACTCAGCCTATGTATTTTGTTATGGCATTCTAAGAATGCTGCATCCAATTGCAGTGTGGAGGGGTTTCCCCACACCACCACCAGTTCTCTGACACCAGCAGGGTGTACGACTCAACTTAATTCTGACACTCCCTACCCAGAGATAGCACCATATTCTACAGGTTAAGGGCTCAGGCCTACAAGATTGCCTCCCTCCTCACTTCAGATGCCAGAGGCAAACCCAGCCTGTTACTTCTGATCCACTTAGAGACTGGAGATTTCCGGGACCTCCCCCTGGTGTTTGATTAATCTGCTGGAGTGGCTCACAGGACTCAGAGAAACATTTTACTTCCTAGGTCATCAGTTTATTACGAAAGGATGTAACTCACGAACAGCCAGATGGAAGAGATGCAGAGGGCAACGTACAGGAAGAGGGCCTGAACTTTCATACCCTCTCTAAGGGCGCCACTCTCTGAAGCTCCATGTGTTCACCAAGCAGCTAGCTCTCCAAAATCTCTCCTTTGGGGATTTTATGAAGGTTCATTACATAGGCAATAGTCATGAAATCATTGGCCATTGATGATTAACCTCAATCTCCAGCAGCACCCCGCACCCCACCCCATCCCCAGGTCAGAGGGTGGAGCTGAAAGTTCCAATCCTCTAATCACTTGGTTGGTTCTCCTGGCAACCAACCCCCTTCCTTAGGTGTATTCCAAAGTCACCTCATTATCATACCAAAAGACACCTTTATCTCTATGACCACTTAGGAAATTACAAGGGTTTTGGGGGCTCTGTGCCAGGAATGGGTCAAAGACCAAATACACATTTCTTACTATAAATCACAGTATCACATAGCCCTAGCAAGCTAATATACCCACTGAACCCTGGGAATCTCACTGCTCTCTGACCACTCTTCAGTTTTTTTTGCTGGCTCTTCATCCATTTCACTCAAATGAGATGTTAGATTTGCCTCACAATTTTATCCTAAACTTTGTACTTCCTTCAATGTTGACTTCTTCATTAATTACTTCCTAAGGTGTCTACAGGCACCTCCAAGCAGATATCTACATATTTAAATTATATATATAGATATAAAATCACGTTGCAGCTCACATGAAACATGTCTCTTTTTGCTGTGATCATCTGCACAGCTTCACCTCAGTCCTATACCAGCACTTCGGATTCAGCAAATACAAAATTAGACTTGCCTCCACATGTTCAAATTATTGCCTACTTTTTGTATCCCTGCGTATTATATCCATGTCCCATGTCCTATTAATGATGTCGTCATTTTCTTTCTTTTTAATCCTTGCCTCTCCAGTCTTTATTTATTCCTCTGCAGCATCTCTCAGTTCATTTCCTTCCCTTTCCATGTGCCATCACTGGAGTTTAGGTCATGGTTATTAATGGAAAACTTTGATCTCTCACACTGAATTCAAGTCCTCTGTATTCTCCTTCCAAGGAAAAGAAGCACTGATGGGGGTCACAGTTGAGAACATTAATAGACCATGGTGCTAAAGGGTAGGAGCTTTTGTAGTGAGTATGAAAGTGATTCAGAGCTCTTGCTTTTATAAAATGTGTTTCTTTCCCTTTGTGTATGTATGTGTGCGTGTAAGGGTCTATCTTTTTTGTATTTATTCCTCATGTAAGAGGAGGGTCACAACCCCACTTCATTTCTGCAAAAGTTTATCCTTATCCCATATCCAATTTTAGAAAACAAAAAGGGAACAAGAAGGAAGAAGGGAGGGATGCGGGCTAGATTGCTTAAAGACTATCTACTATATAGTAAATTCTCTACTGAATATTGAGAATGTTCAACAAAATACCTCTATATATTTCACCCTTGAAAAATTTCATCTGGTAATTTTTCAGTGAATAGTTCTTGGAAGCTGTCCTGTCCCAGTAATTGTCCTTTGCATATCCTCACGGAATCTTATCACATGTGACAGTTTCACAAAGACTCAGTGGAACTCCCTCTGTAAATTCTGGCACTCTGTGCTGCTCCCTCTCCTACAGTTCTACACTGCAAATTCCAGCTACCTTAGCTTCCTCGATCTCTGCTTGCAAACTCATCAACTGAGCAAAAATGCCATCCTTACATAGATTCCCTCCCCCTGTTCCATAGTCTGGAACATGCATCCAGGCAGAAAACTGAGACAACTATAGGGCTCAGCAGGGTTTTCCCCTTCTTTAAGGGCAAACCATTCCACTCCGGCTATTGCCTAATATCTGAAAACAGTTGTCTCATGGAGGTTGTTCATACACATTTATCTAGTTCTTTACATCAGAAGGAAAGTCTGGTACCAGTTACTCCATCATGACCAGAAGTGGAATTTACTCAGATAAAATTTTTATTCCCATTTCACAGATGAAGAACCTGAGGCAAAGATAATTAAAATAATTTGCCCTAAATTACACAGATATTGAACGTAGAGCCAGAATTCAGTATTAATCTCTGTAACACAAGGACGATTTACTAACCCTCCTGTCATGGACAAAAGAACGTTTAAGGCTTTACAAAATCCAAATATTAACTGTGGTGGTAGGAATAGTAGTAGTAGGAGTAAGAGTAGGAGTAGGAGTAGTAATAGCAGCAGCAGCAGTAATAAGAAAAAGAAGAAGAATGGCAACTTTTATATGTAAATAGTAGTTTGTAATTTAAAAATTTCATGTTCATTTCTCATTGATCCTTACAAGGTTTCCAAATTTCTACACTTCTCCTTCATTATCACCTCCAGTGTTCTACCTGTGCTGGGGAAAAAGCTGTAACTTTTGCTATGATTCCAAGAAGAGGTATGCATGCTGTCACTGATGTGACACTTAGTTCAAAGATTGTAGGATGGGAAGGGGATGATCCATCTTTGAAAAGGGAATTTTTACATTTTTAAAAACTACTCATGCAGAAAAAAGACTCCCATATTCCTCTGAGGAAGAAATAAACTAGATCAAAATGAACTAAGTTTGATAGCTTCTGAAATTTGGTCAATAGAACAGTGGATTTTATAGACTCTTAGAATTTTATGTTTTTTTTTAACATCTTTTTGGAGTATAATTGCTTTACACTGTTGTGTTAGTTGCTGCTGTATAACAAAGTGAATCAGCTATACGTATACATATATCACCATATCCCCTCCCTCTTGTGTCTCCTTCCCACCCTCCCTATCCCAACCTACTAAGTGGTCACAAAGCACCAGCTGATCTACCTGTGCTATGTGTCTGCTTCCCACTATCTATTTTACATTTGGTAGTGTGTATATGTCCATGCCACTCTCTCACTTTGTCTCAGCTTACCCTTCCCTCCTCCCTGTGTCCTCAAGTCCATTCTGTACGACTGCGTCTTTATTCCTGTCCTGACCCTAGGTTCTTCAGAACGATTTTCTTATTCCATATATATGTGTTAGCATACGGTATTTGTTTTTCTCTTTCTGACGTACTTCACTCTGTATGACAGACTCTAGGTCCATCCACCTGACTACAAATAACTCAATTTCGTTTCTTTCTTTGGCTCAGTAATATTCCAGTGTATATATGTGCCACAGCTTCTTTATCCATTCATCTGTCAATGGACACAGCTTGCTTCCAGTCCTGGCTATTGTAAATAGTGCTGCAATAAAGACTGTGATACATGACTCTTTTTGAATTATTGTGTTCTCCGGGTATATGCCCAGTAGTGGGATTGCTGGGTCCTATGGTAGTTCTATTTTTAGTTCTTTAAAGAACCTCCATACTGTTCTCCATAATGGCTGTATCACTTTACATTCCCACCAACAGCGCGAGAGGGTTCCCTTTTCTCCACACCCTCTCCAGCATTTACTGTTTGTAGAATTTTTTTTTTTTTTTTTTACAATTTTTTTTTTAACATCTTTATTGGAGTATAATTGCTTTACAATGGTATGTTAGTTTCAGCTTCACAACAAAATGAATCAGACATATATTCCCATATCTCTTCCCGCTTGCGTCTCCCTCCCTCCCACCCTCCCTATCCCACCCCTCCAGGCGGTCACAAAGCACCAAGCTGATCTCCCTGTGCTATGCGGCTGCTTCCCACTAGCTATCTACCTTACGTTTGGTAGTGTATATATGTCCATGCCTCTTTATCGCTTTGTCACCGTTTACCCTTCCCCCTCCCCATAGCCTCAACTCCATTCTCTAGTAACTCTGTGTCTTTATTCCTGTTTCACCCCTAGGTTTTTCATGACATTTTTTTTTTTAAATTCCATATATATGTGTTAGCATACGGTATTTGTCTCTCTCTTTCTGACTTACTTCACTCTGTATGACAGACTCTAGGTCTATCCACCTCATTACAAATAGCTCAATTTCGTCTCTTTTTATGGCTGAGTAATATTCCATTGTATATATGTGCCACATCTTCTTTATCCATTCATCCGATGATGGACACTTAGGTTGTTTCCATCTCTGGGCTATTGTAAATAGAGCTGCAATGAACATTTTGGTACATGACTCTTTTTGAATTTTGGTTTTCTCAGGGTATATGCCCAGTAGTGGGATTGCTGGGTCATATGGTAGTTCTATTTGTAGCTTTTTAAGGAACCTCCATACTGTTCTCCACAGTGGCTGTATCAATTTACATTCCCACCAACAGTGTAAGAGGGTTCCCTTTTCTCCACACCCTCTCCAGCATTTATTATTTCTAGATTTTTTGATGATGGCCATTCTGACTGGTGTGAGATGATATCTCATTGTAGTTTTGATTTGCATTTCTCTAATGATTAGTGATGTTGAGCATTCTTTCATGTGTTTGTTGGCAGTCTGTATATCTTCTTTGGAGAAATGTCTATTTAGGTCTTCTGCCCATTTTTGGATTGGGTTGTTTGTTTTTCTGTTATTAAGCTGCATGAGCTGCTTATAAATTTTGGAGATTAATCCTTTGTCAGTTGCTTCATTTGCAAATATTTTCTCCCATTCTGAGGGTTGTCTTTTGGTCTTCTTTATGGTTTCCTTTGCTGCGCAAAAGCTTTTAAGTTTCATTAGGTCCCATTTGTTTACTTTTGTTTTTATTTCCATTTCTCTAGGAGGTGGGTCAAAAAGGACCTTGCTGTGATTTATGTCATAGAGTGTTCTGCCTATGTTTTCCTCTAAGAGTTTGATAGTTTCTGGCCTTACATTTAGGTCTTTAATCCATTTTGAGCTTATTTTTGTGTATGGTGTTAGGGAGTGATCTAATCTCATACTTTTACATGTAGCTGTCCAGTTTTCCCAGCAACACTTATTGAATAGGCTGTCCTTTCTCCACTGTACATTTCTGCCTCCTTTGTCAAAGATAAGGTGACCATATGTGCGTGGGTTTATCTCTGGGCTTTCTATCCTGTTCCATTGATCTATCTTTCTGTTTTTGTGCCAGTACCATACCGTCTTGATGACTGTAGCTTTGTAGTATAGTCTGAAGTCAGGGAGCCTGATTCCTCCAGTTCCTTCTTTCGTTCTCAAGATTGCTTTGGCTATTCGGGGTCTTTTGTGTTTCCATACAAATTGTGAAATTTTTTGTTCTAGTTCTGTGAAAAATGCCAGTGGTAGTTTGATAGGGATTGCATTGAATCTATAGATTGCTTTGGGTAGTAGAGTCATTTTCACAATGTTGATTCTTCCAATCCAAGAACATGGTATATCTCTCCATCTATTTATATCATCTTTAATTTCTTTCATCAGTGTCTTATAATTTTCTGCATACAGGTCTTTTGTCTCCTTAGGTAGGTTTATTCCTAGATATTTTATTCTTTTTGTTGCAATGGTAAATGGGAGTGTTTTCTTAATTTCACTTTCAGATTTTTCATCATTAGTATATAGGAATGCCAGAGATTTCTGTGCATTAATTTTGTATCCTGCCACTTTACCAAATTCATTGATTATTTCTAGTAGTTTTCTGGTAGCATCTTTAGGGTTCTCTATGTATAGGATCATGTCATCTGCAAACAGTGACAGCTTTACTTCTTCTTTTCCGATTTGGATTCCTTTTATTTCCTGGACATTCTGACTGGTGTAAGGTGATACCTAATTGTAGTTTTGATTTCAATTTCTCTAGTGATTAGTGATGTTGAGCATCCTTTCATGTGTTTGTTGGCAATCTGTATGTCTTCTTTGGAGAAATGTCTATTTAGGTCTTCTGCCCATTTTTTGATTGGGTTGTTTTTTTGATATTGAGCTGCATGAGCTGCTTGTAAATTTTGGAAATTAATCCTTTGTCAGTTGCTTCATTTGCAAATATTTTTTCCCATTCTGAGGGCTGTCTTTTCATCTTCTTTATGGTTTCCTTTGCTGTGCAAAAGCTTTTCAGTTTCATTAGGTCTCATTTCCTTATTTTTGTTTTTATTTCCATTTCTCTAGGAGGTGGGTCTAAAAGGATCTTGTTGTCATTCATGGCATAGAGTATTCTGCCTATGTTTACCTCTAAGAGTTTGATAGTGTCTGGCCTTACATTTAGGTCTTTAAACCATTTTGAGTTTATTTTTGTGTATGGTGTTAGGGAGTGTTCTAATTTCATTCTTTTACATGTAGCTGTCCAGTTTTCCCAGCACTACTTATTGATGAGGGTGTCATTTCTCCATTGTATATTCTTGTCTCCTTTATCAAAAATAAGGTGACCATACATGCGTGGGTTTATTTCTGGGCTTTCTATCCTGTTCCATTGATCTATATTGCTGTTTTTGTGCCAGTACCATACTGTCTTGATTACTGTAGCTTTGAGGTATAGTCTGAAGTCTGGGAGCCTAATTCCTCCAGCTCCATTTTTCTTTGTCAAGATTGCTTTGGCTATTCGGGGTCTTTTGTGTTTCCATACAAAATCTGAAATTTTTTGTCCTACTTCTGTGAAAAATGTCATTGGTAGTTTGATAGGGACTGCATTGAATCTTTAGATTGCTTTGGGTAGTATAGTCATTTTCACAATACTGATTCTTCCAATCCAAGAACATGGTATCTCTCTCCATCTGTTTGTATCACTTTTAATTTCTTTCATCAGTGTCTTATAGTTTTCTGCATAAAGGCCTTTTGTCTCCTTAGGTAGGTTTATTCCTAGGTATTTTATTCTTTTTATTGCAATGGTAAATGGGAGTGTTTCCTTAATTTCTCTTTCAGATTTTTTATCATTAGTATATAGGAATACAAGAGATTTCTGTGTGTTAATTTTGTACCCTACTACTTTACTAAATTCATTGATTAGCTCTAGTAGTTTTCTGGTAGTATCTTTAGGATTCTGTATGTTTAGTACCATGTCATCTGCAAACAGTGACAGTTTTACTTCTTCTTTTCCTATTTGGATTCCTTTTATTTCTTTTTCTTCTCTGATTGCTGTGACTAAAACTTCCAAAATTATGTTGAATAATAGTGGTGAGAGTGGAAAACCCTGTCTTGTTCCTGATCTTAGTGAATATGGTTTCAGTTTTTCACCCTTGAGAATGATGCTGGCTGTGGGTTTGTCATATATGGCCTTTATTATGTTGAAGTAAGTTCCCTCTATGCCTACTTTCTGGAGGGTTTTTATCAGAAATGGGTGCTGAATTTTGTCAAAGGTTTTTCTGCATCTACTGAGATGATCATATGGCTTTTATCCTTCAGTTTGTTAATATGGTGTATCACATTCATTGATTTGCATATATTGAAGAATCCTTGCATTCCTGGGATAAAACTCACTTGATCATGGTGTATGATCCCTTTAATGTGCTTTGGATTCTGTTTGCTAGTATTTTGTTGAGGATTTTTGCATCTATGCAAAAAATTTTTGCATTTTGTTGAGGATTTTTGCATCTATGCAAAAAATTTTTGCATCTATGCATCTATTTTTGCATCTATTTATCAGTGATATTGGCCTACAGTTTTCTTTTTTTTTATTACATCTTTGCCTGGTTTTGGTATCAGGGTGATGGTGGCCTTGTAGAATGCGTTTGGGAGTGTTCCTCCCTCTGCTATATTTTGGAAGAGTTGGAGAAGGATAGGTGTTAGCTCTTCTCTAGATGTTTGGTAGAATTCACCTGTGAAGCCATCTGGTCGTGGACTTTTGTTTGTTGGAAGATTTTTTATCACAGTTTCAATTTCAGTGCTTGTGATTGGTCTTTTTATATTTTCTATTTCTTCCTGATTCAGTCTCAGAAGTTTGTGCTCTTCTAAGAATTTGTCCATTTCTTCCAGGTTGTCCATTTTATTGGCATAGAGTTGCTTGTAGCAATCTCCCATGATCCTTTGTATTTCTGCAGTGGCAGTTGTTACTTCTCCTATTTCATTTCTAATTCTATTGATTTGAGTCTTCTCCTTTTTCTTGATTAATCTGGCTAATGGCTTATCAATTGTGTTTATCTTCTCAAAGAACCAGATTTTAGTCTTATTCTCTTTGGTAGCATTTCATTCCTTTTACTTCTGATCTGATCTTTATGATTTCTTTCCTTCTGCTAACTTTGGGGTTTTTTAAATTCTTCTTTCTCTAATTGCTTTAGGTGTAAGTTTAGGTTGTTTATTTGAGATGTTTCTTGTTTCTTGAGGTGGGATTGTATTGCTATAAACTTCCCTCCTAGAACTGCTTTTGCTCATCCCATAGGTTTTGGGTTGTCGTATTTTCATTGTCATTTGTTTCTAGGTATTTTTTGATTTCCTCTTTGATATCTTCAGTGATCTCTTGGTTATTAAGTAGTGTACTGTTTAGCCTCCATGTGTATTTTTTACAGGTTTTTTCCTGTAATTGATACCTAGTCTCATAGCATTGTGGTCAGAAAAGATACTTGATATGATTTCAATTTTCTTAAATTTACCAAGACTTGATTTGTGACCCAAGATATGATCTATCCTGGAGAATGTTCCATGAGAACTTGAAGAGAAACTGTATTCTGTTGTTTTTGGATGGAATGCCCTAAAAATATCATTTAAGTCTGTCTTGTTTAATGCATCATTTAAAGCTTGTGTTTCCTTATTTATTTTCATTTTGGATGATCTGTCCATTGGTGAAAGTGAGGTGTTAACGTCCCCTAATATGATTGTGTTACTGTCGATTTCCCCTTTTATGGCTGTTAGCATTTGTCTTATATATTGAGGTGCTCTTATGTTGGGTGCATAAATATTTTCAATTGTTATATCTTCTTCTTGGATTGATCCCTTAATCATTATGTACTGACCTTCTTTGTCTCTTGCAATAGTCTTTATTTAAAGTCTATTTTGTCTAATGTGAGAATTGCTACTCCAGCTTTGATTTCCATTTGCATGGAATATCTTTTTCCATCCCCTTTCAGTCTCTATGTGTTCCTAGGTCTGAAGTGGGTCTTTTGTAGACAGCATATATACGGGTCTTGTCTTTGTATCCACTCAGCCAGTCTATGTGTTTTCGTTGGAGCTTTTAATCCATTAATTTTTTTTTTTGGCCCTGCCTCCGCATGTAGGTCACCCTCTGGCATCTGTTCCGCACCCAGACAGGAGAGGGTTAAAGGAGCGGCTGATTAGGGGGCTCTGGCTCACTCAGGCCGGGGGGAAGGAGGGGTGCGGATGCAGGGCGAGCCTGCAGTGGCAGAGGCCAGCATGACGTGACAACAGCCTGAGGTGTGCTGTGTATTCTCCTGGGGAAGTTGTCCCTGGATCACGGGACCCTGGCAGTGGGAGGGGAGGTGTGGATACTGACCTGTGCTTGCACACAGGCTTCTTGGTGGCTGCAATAGCAGTCTTAACATTTTATGCTGTTCCCTGGTGTCTGCATTGATAGCCAAGGCTTGCGCAATCTCTGAAGCTTGTTTAGGCAGTGCTCTGAATCCCCTCTCCTCATGCACCCCAAAAAAGTAGTCTTTTACCTCTTTTGCAGTTCCAGACTCTTTCTTGGATTCCCTCCCAGGTAGCTGTGGCACACTAGCTCCATTCAGGCTGTGTTTATGCAGCCAACCCCAGTCCTCTCCCTGGGGTCTGACCTCCGAAGCCCGAGCCTCAGCTCTCAGCCCCCACCGGCCCTGGCAGGTGAGCAGACGAACCTCTCAGGGTGGTGAGTGCCGGTCTGCACCGATCCTCTGTGCGGGAAACTCTCCACTTTGCCCTCTGCAGCCCTGTTGCTATGCTCTCCTCCATGGCTCCAAAGCTTCCCTCCTGTCACTCCCATCGCTGCCAGGGAAGGGGCTTCCTAGTGTGTGGAAACTTTTCCTTCTTCACAGCTCTCTCCCAGGAGTCCAAGTCCCATCCCTATTCTTTTGTCTTTTTTTTTCTTTTGCCCTACCCAGGTACATGGGGAGTTTCTTGCCTTTTGGGAAGTCTGAGGTCTTCTACCAGCGTTCAGTAGGTGTCCTGTTGGAGTTGTTCCACATGTAGATGTATTTGTGGGTAGGAAGGTGATCTCCATGGCTTACTCCTCCACCATCTTGTAGGTCTTCCCCCCGAATTTTATGTTTTGAAAGTTTGTTCATTGTGATTTTCTCCTAATTGTTTCAATAATCACATTATTGAATTCAAACAAAAGCTAAAAATTAAATGAACTGGAAAAATATCTAAGGCTTTGGATCTGAGATTATGCACACAGAATCAGACATGTTGAGTTTCCCAGATCCAGAAATGTAGATTAAAACGGTACTAACAAAGGGATGAGCTGATATGAAAATCATGGTGGCATGAAAATCATGGTGACACTATGTGTCTTAAATTAAGGTATTTAAAATGTTCTCAATCATGTACATTGTACTGTCTAAATGTATCCATATTTAAATCATTACTTTGAGGTTACAGTTACTAAAGGAGAAAAATAATCAATATTAAAATAACAGTAACACAAGTAGAAAAGTAAAATATTACCATTCTAGCTGAATAGAAGATGATTATTTTAAAATGCAGGTCTTTGAAGAGAGGAGGTATATTAAACAATCTGTTCTAATCACAAAGGAGCACAATGATTGCTCTTGTTTTTCTGTTGTTGCTGAACTTGAGTTTATAATACTATTTAGTCCCTTAAAATCAACCTTATTTATCTGCCTCTTCCTTTTTGAATACAACACTATTTAAAAAAAAAAAAAGTGGCCTGCAGAAGAGAAATAAAGCTTCCATTTTGACTTCTTATGAGAAAGTCTCATTTTGAATCAAATACTCATCCCCAAAATGTGGAACACTGTGAATCCCCTACATTGTATGATGTATTTTCATTAATAAAAAGTTAATTGATTATTCTAGAAAGAGCCGTTTTATTGCTTACTTGAAGGTGTCCATGTCCTCAAAGGAAGATTAAGCACTTGTTTCTAATGAGAAAACATAGGATAACAAGAAGGGTGCAAGTTTGGGAGTCACAGCCATGGATGCAAATTCTAGCTTCGTCACTTACTAGCTTCATGATCTGACCATAGCATACTTATTAAAAATTACATTAAAATCTAGGGTATAGGATTGTAGAAGGGTGAAAATAATAACCACCTAGTACGAGATCAGTTTTCATCTCTCATGCTTCTCTAATTAGGGCCACACTTCACCCATCAGATGTTATTGCATTTTCAGACCATAAATTGACACATCAGCTGAACTGAGCTCACCATAGGGCAGATGCACATGTCACAGAGAAAGAGAGGGACTGTCTTCAATTTAACAATGTGAGCTAGGAAAAGCATTATGGTTACAGTGTAGGTACTGTTTTCTTCCAATATGATCATAAACCTTTGGAGGGCTTTTCTGTCCTTTCTTTTTCCTCTTCTAGGCTGCACTTCTTCCTCTTTCCAGTATGTTCCTGAGTTCATCTTTGTTTAAAAGCAGCACTGTCCAAATTGAGGCATTATATATACCTAACTGGCATGTGATTTGCATCACTTTATGCACTGGAGGAATGTGGTCAAAACATCTGTGACTATTTCAGTGTGTAAAAAACCTCGACGTATATACCTATGCAAGGTGCAACCACTGTGAATAACAGGGCAAGTCTAGCTGCCAGTCACTGGAGTACATCTTTTCATGCACCATCAAAGGCCAATATGGAAAGAACATTTGAAAAAGAAAAATACTGCTCATTTCACCCTAGATTGCTAAAAAGAACACCACAGACTGTGGTACATGGAAATTTCTGTTGAATGGTGCTGATTTTTCTCTCTTGCATTAATTTCAGTTCAAACTGCCTGGACTGCTTCAGTAAAAAAAAAAAACAATGGCAATTCATATCCTTTCCAGAGCATAAAAATTACTGCACTCTTAAGGACATAATTTTAAAACAAAGAATTTGCTGTATAAAGTGACATTCTGAAACAAAATAAAGTTGTTCTTCTATGATGAATTAGTTTAATATTTCTTAAAAACATGACCTTAGATCCAATATTTTCTAATATTGGAGAATGTAATGTGTTTTTCTTAATATTTTGCCCAGTTTAATGGTTTATTTAATATCATTTCTGACGTTCATATTACTGATATATATTTTAACCACATATGGAAGAATATTTAAATATAAAGGCTGAATTATCATTATTATTATTATTTTTGTACAATGTCAAGGTAATGAGTCAAGCAATGGTGCCTTTATTCTGGCTAATTCTAGTGATATATGATGAAATTACTCCATTGGCACAGGGTGTAGCTATATTAATTGATGATTAATTTTATTCTGTTTTCTTATAAATATTTGAGAAGTTAAATTCCATTTGGAAACAAAATTCTGATGAAAATAACCATATCAAAGAGATTTATGTTTTGTTCTCTGCATATAATTAGGTCTTCAAATATTCTGTTTTTCTAATCTAACATCTATTCCATAAGTCTATCTGAATAAGAAGAATTATCTATTATGGTGTAGTAAGTAGCAAGTATATATCATTTCCTTGAAAACTTAATAAACAATTGGGCTTCATGATACTGAAGAGCTATAATCAATGTTGGAAGAAATTCCAACAATGCTGTTATTGTTGGAAGAAATTCAATCTGCTTTTTGCTAACCAAAGGCATATATTAAAGGCATATATATAAAGGCATATATATTAAAGGCATATATATAAAGGCATATATATTAAAATGGTTGTAGAAATAAGGTGAACATACAAATAATAATTTAAAAATTAGTACATAAACCTTCATCCATCCTCTCATTTATCTGTGTAAATAAGTTCCTTCCTATGAAATGTCAGAAGTCTTCTCTACAATCAATTTAAGGGAATGATGTGAACTAGAACATAAGTTCCAAATGAAAGTACCCCAAACTTTCTTAGTTCTTCCTACTTGCTTCCTATCTATAGACCTCTAATGAGAAGGATATTCAATACCATAGAAATCACAAGTGGCTGTAAAAATATATGATTCTAATAGTTTTAGAGTAGAAATGTAAGAGTTTTTTGAAAAGGGAGATTAAGTTTATGCCTTTTTCTGCTTACTTATGTGAAACAACATATAGTAATTAAGTGGTAAATATTACGTAAAATTTTATATTAATTCATTAATTTGCTCAATAAATATTTTTTGAGAAATCACTGCCTACTCTGCATTGCTTCAGGGCCTACAACTGTGAATATGAAACTGTAGTTCCTACCCTCAAACAGTCTGCATGTCAGTGCTAGGGGCAGTCAAATACAATGATCATTACAACACAGAGAGTACTCAGTGCTATGATAGAACTAAGAAAAAAGTGATCCAGAAACACATCATGGGATCCTGGAGACAGGGCATAAAAGTAAGGGAGGTGGGTGTCAAATGGAGTCATAAAATCAAAAAGCTATGCACACTGCAAAAAAGTCAATGGATAGTTAAAAACAATTAATATAATTTCCAATAATGATTATTTTAAATAAGAAATAAAACAGTGTTAAGTGATAAACATGGATTGGAGAGTAGAGTTGGAAGCTATTTTAGGCCAGAGACTTTGTGAGGTCACCCTTTGAGGTGGGATCTAAATAATGAGAAGAAACTATAAGATATGTAGGAAAGGCATACCATGTAGAGGCAACAGCTAGTGCAAATGTCCTAGGGTAGGAAAAAGCTTGAGATGTTCAAAAACCAAGATAAGAACTATAGAACACTGTGTCTGCAGCAAAGTAAGCTCAGAGGATCTTCTACAACTTAAACTCGTAGACACAGGCAGAGGCTGAAGTGCTGATTTGGCCTTGTAGGCAATGGAAGAATTCTACTCTAATTATAAGGGAGAATTTTAAGTGGGAGAGTGAATGTCATTTCAACTGTTCACTTCTGTACCATGGTACCTAGAAGTAGGCCAGCCACAAAATAGCTGCTCAGTACATACTTACTGAGTGAATAAATGACTTAGGGCAATGTTCAAAGAAAGATGATTGAAGTGTCATGAAAATAGGACTGAGATTCATCACTTATATCTTCTATGTGTCATTATTACATAATGTAAAAGAAATGACATTTTTAAAAAGAAAAATCATGACTCTCAAGTTGATCAGAACAATCCAATTTCTTTTCTACAATCATAGTTTAATAGTTCATGGTTTCTGTCTTTACATGTAAATACTAGTGGTAGCCTTGCCATTGCTCCAAAGGAGTATTTTCTTCAAAAGACGATACATCTAAAAAAATTCAGATTCTTGGAATGGGTGAGACTCTGAATATAATGGATAGTTATTAAATTTTCATTTTTGAAGAAATGGAAAGAGCACAAGGATAAGGCTGGTTCATCACATTAATGCTCTGCTAATCTTAGGAGAGCATCTCAAACAACAAAAAGCATTCAGAACACCCAAATCTTCTGAAACTTTCTAATCCCTGCATGCAGTGCTGTTCAAAATTGGATTTCTTTGGAATTGTTCTGTTGTATTTATGTCAAAACAGGTAATATTTTTCTGGTCCACTAAACTAAACCTTATTTGCACTTTGATGGATATAAAATAGCTCCCTTTTATCTGGGGAGGATATAGCCCAGAGTGCTTATGATTTGCCCTCAGAGAAGCTTATTTTGTTCATGTTGTGGCACAAATACATTGAATCTGCAAGGTTTTGACATGAAAATCTCCTGTAGACTCCTTTCTTACCTATACTAAGTGGGATTATTGAATTAAATAAGTGCAATTACCTGCAGTGACAACAATGAACAATGGGGAATAAGAGCAAGGAAGGGAATATAAGCAATGAGAAATATCCATGAACAGTTTTTAAACACTACTTTTAGAGCAGTTTTAGGTTCACAGCAAAGCATATTTTTTTTTGTTCTTTTGTTTTTTTGAGAAAAGAATATATACCAAAGATGCAAGAAGGAGTTATATAGGCAAGAATAAAACCAAGAAAGAGGCAAAATATGTAAGAATATGCCAATAATAGTGGTAACTATTTATTGAGTCTCTGCTATGTTTCAGATGCTAAGTACTTTATATGCATTATTTAACTTAACCTGCACAATAACCCTATGTTAGCTACTGTTATCTTTCTCATTTTACAGATGAGGAAGCCAAGGACAAAGAGGTTAAGTACCTGCCTTACAATCTACCAGTTAGCAAGTGGAGGAGTCAGATTGGAATGAGCACAGTAAGTCTTGCTCCACAACCCTACAGGGCAACATGAGAGATACTGCTTGGATCCCCCTTCAAGAAAGAGTTTGCTATCTGGCTGCAAGAAATGCAGTTGACTGACAATGTCTAATTACAATGTCTGAGTTTGTAAACAAAGACTACACTCTTCCTGGGCTTTCTGCAGCTTCCTGCCTGATGAGTGGAGCAGAGGGACTAGGGTTTGGTATTTCTGCCCATTGTGAGTCTCCTCTAGTGGGTAATTATGCTCTAAAGCCCCTTTGGCCAGATAAAAATTTGACAGATCTCTATCTCAGCGTGAGACTCTTTTTTCTGTTCTCAGAAGACAGATATGGATTGAAGTCTGAAGGCTTTTGCCCTCCTTGATAAAAATTTTACACTCCTAACTCTAGTTCAGAGCCACTTCCCAGAGTCACAAATTTTACACAAGCACTCTTACCCACTCTCTGATAATGACCATCTGAAAACAAAGTACTGTGACTCAATGAAATTAACAATCATATATATGCCAAACACTCTGCTAAATGTTTTACATTTACATCTCATAGCCTTTAAGTCCCTATCACAAACCCTGTATGATACATATTTTTTTCAGAATTAGGAATAAAGAAAAGAAAGCTTCTAGACTTTAAGAAACTTGCCCAAATCAATGAATGAAACAAAATTAGAATTTGCATTCATGTCTCCTTGTCACCAGTAAATCATCCTATTTCAGTAGAAAACAATGCATAGCCTTCTAAAGTTATTTGTAAAGAGGTAAGAATAGACTTACTCCTTAGTTAAAATGGTATTATTACAAATGAAAGGAAGAACAACCACATATTCTTCAGATTGCATTTTTTTCAGGCAAAGAAAAGTATCTTTGAACTAAAACAGCTAGAACAATATAAAAAAGATATTGCTGCTTGAGAGAGTATATAAATTGTCTGAGGCAGTCCCTAGTTAAATTAATCCAAGTCTCAAGACTCTGAAGATTTATATTCTAGGAAGCTGTAGAAATGTACAAATGTGATCTCAGAGTCACTGCCAGAAATATTTTATTTTAATTTTGCAGGAAAGGAGAAGTGTGGGACACCCATAAAGGAACAAATGTTTCCATTTTCAAAAAGAGGAAATGTGTGGCTACATTAGATACTGATTTCCAGATTTAAAAAAATCTGGAATGGCTATCAGTTAGATTTAATTTGTATTTTTTATTTGTATAAAGTCCAACTAAAAGATAAAGAAACATACATAAAGACTATAAAATGCACAGAGACTAGAAATGTGCTATTACATATGTATACCTTAAGAGAGAAATTTGTTTTTCCTCACAAATTGTTTTATAATTTTGCAAAATCTGCAGAGTGAATGGTAGCTTCGAGTCATTACAGTCTGGATATCAGCAAGAAACCACACAGGCAGGACCTTTTGTTACCATTTTCTATTATCACTTCCCTGGGTCCTTGGTGACAAAGCAGGAGTTTAGGTACCGTCTTAGTCTATTCAGCTGCTATAATATACCACAGACTGGGTAGCTTATGAACAACAGAAATTTATTTCTCACAGTTCTGAAGGCTGGAAATCTGAGATCAAGTCATCAGCATGATCATGTTTTAGTGATGGCTCTTTCCCTGGTTCATAGCCAGCGCCTTCTTGCCATGGCTGGGGATCTCTCTTTAATGAGAACACTAATCCCATTCATGAAGGCTCTGCCCCCATGACTTAAGGACCTCCCAAAGGCCCCACCTCCTGATATAATCATTTTTGAGGTTTTCAACATACAAATTTTGGGGGGACACAAATATTCAGACCATAGCAGGGGTCCTTAGGAGACTGGTAGTGGAGCTTCCATTAACTCAAGCACAAAATTCAGACACCCAATGTTATGGGAAAGAGAAAAGGAGCAATATTTTTGTTGAATTGATACGTTTTCAAAATAATTAGGTGATTCAGATTTTTCTCTTCTTTTCTTTGTTTTTTAAAAGTAAGAATCTCTAAGGATAAATTGGGAGTTTGGGATTGACATGTACACACTTCTATATTTAAATAAAAATAAAATACCTAAGGAAATAAGACTTCAAATTTCTGGGTTTAAATTCTAGGCTGTCTCTCTAACTTGTAGTGTGACAAGTCACTTCATTTCACTACAATTTTCTTATATGTAAAATAAATATATTTTAAGGTTACTTGGGAAAGGAAACTTCTCTGCATATGTAGGAGGTCTATTGATGAGTATATTACAATTATAGTGAGGAGAGATAGCTATGGGCAGAAGCACATCATTTAGTTTAAATCTATTTTTTTAATGTTTGTCATCTGCACATGGCAAGAAAGCTTAATAAAAATTAGCAGATCAGGGCTTCCCTGGTGGCGCAGTGGTTGAGAGTCCACCTGCCAATGCAGGTGCCCCGGTCCGGGAAGATCCCACATGCCACAGAGCGGCTAGGCCCGTGAGCCATGGCCACTGAACCTGCGCGTCCGGAGCCTGTGCTCCACAACGGGAGAAGCCACAACAGTGAGAGGCCCGTGTACCGCAAAAAAAAAAAAAAAAAAAAAAAAATCAGCAGATCACCAAGGAGGTATCATCACAAAGCACAATGAGGGGGGACAGAGACAGAAACCATTTTATTATACCGCTTCTCACTGAGTTGAATAATTAAATAAATAAGAATAAATAAGTTAATAAAATATTTTAAACTATTTCAACAACTCTAAAAGAAGAAAAAGCCATTTAAAATGTGAATGTTCATAGTGGGCACTAATTGCACATCATGTCACTTTTTAAAAATGGTTTTCAACTTTAGAATTTGCCTAGAATTTATGATAAAGGTGATGTTACAGTGGAATAAAGATAAACTTTTCAACAGATGGAGCTGGAGTCAATTGGATATCTGTAAGTAAAGTAAATGTGTCTGGACACTTACCACAGAAAAATAATCAGTCCAAAAATGCAGAGCCAAAAGTTAAAGGTGATGGAGGAGATCAACATGGCAGAATAGGAGAACACAGAGTTCACCTACTCCCATAAATACATCAAAAATACATCTACACGTGGAAGAGTTCTCACTGAAACAAACTGGAGATAGCAGGACTCTTATACAAACAAGGTTGTAAGAAAGATCCACATGGAGTTGGGCAGGAAGGGAATAGAAACAAGCAGGTCAGGAACTTGGAGGGGCACAGAAGAGGAGGGAGATTACACAGGCTCAGAGATCCTCCTTGGGAAGCTAGCAGTTCAAACCACATATTAGGGGCCCTAGGCCTGGGGTCCAACACCTGGAAGACAAGTCCTGTTAGCTGGTTTGAAGAACAGTGGGACTAACAACTGGGCTATAAGAAAACTAGACTTTGCTAAAGAAGAGCAAACATACATACTTGCTTACTCCTGAAGAAAGGCAGAGGAAGCAGATTAAAACTGCCCAGGGACTCTGGCTGGTTTCTCACAACAACCCAAGTGCATGCCTCAGCCCACACTGAGCACCACTCCAGACCCTCTTGATCCTCACTGCAGCTCCACACTAGGGTGAAGGCTGCTGGTACTGAGGATAGCATGCAGGTGTGGGGAACAGAGCTAGCTAGATTCTACCATGGCCCCTGAACAGGGTGAGGGCAGCCATTACTTGTGTTCACGGGGGTGCAGCAGATCAGAAGCAGCCCAGAAAACTGACTGGTATGCCAGGACTTCCCCCGCATGTTCCCCTCCCCATACTAGGTGCTTGCTCTAGGCCCTCTTGTGCTGCTCCCCTCAGGCGAGAAAGTGCGAATGCTGAGAACAGGGAGACAACACACTTAGAGGGAGTGGACCCAGCTCAGACCTGACCCTCAGGGCTTCTGCTCCAGCAACTTGGGACCTGACTCTACCCTCAACAGAGTGGTGTTGGCTACTGAGCAGAAAGGAAGACCCAGGTCACACCTGGCTCTGGCACTAAATCCTTCATCTCCAACCCCACCTCCCACCAAGGTGATAGCTGCCAGCACACCCTGGGGGAAGATGTGATGCTCACTTCAGATACAGCCATTCCACAAAAGCCACTGGACACATGCAGATTGTATATGGATGCTCCCACACAAGGACACCCCTTCAAGATGGACAGGTAACTGTTTCACTTAATTTCAAAGAGACAGAGAAAGTTAAGCAAATGAGAAAACAGAAAAATATGTTTCAAGTGAAAGAACAAGAAACAAAAGAAAAACAGAAAAAACTAAAACCTGAGATAAATAATTTACCAGATAAGGAGTTCCAAGCATTAGTAGTAAGAATGCTAACTGAACAGGGAAAAGAATAGATGAACACAGTGAGTATTTTAAGAAACTAGAAAATATAAAAGAGAACTAGTCAGAACTGAAGAAAACAATAACTGAAATAAAAAACAAACTAGAAGCAGTTAACAAGCAATGAGGTGATACAGAAGAGCACATAATATGGAAGATGAAATAATAGAAATCAGCCAATCAGAACAGCAAAAAGAAAAACAAATTAAAATATGAGAACAGTTTAAGGGACCTCTGGAGTAACATCAAGTACACTAACATTTGCATTATAGGGACCCCAGAAAAAGAAGAGAGATAAAGTGATCAAAAATGTATTTAATAAAATTATGGCTGAAAATTTCCTGAACCTGAAGAAGGAAACAGATATCCAGGTACAGGATGCACAGAGAGCCCCATACAAGATGAATCCAAATAGATCCATATCAAGACACGTTGTAATTAAAATGGCAAAAGTTAAAGAGAGAATTCTAAAGGCAGCAACGGAAAAACAAAGAACCACATAACCTTCAGAAATCTGCAGGCCAGAAGGGAGTGGCATGGTATATTTAAAGTGCTAAAAGGGAAAAACCTATAAAATAGGATACTTTACCCAGCAAGATTATCATTCAGAATTGAAGTAAAGATAAATAACTTCTCAAACAAAAACTTAAAAGAGTTCATCAATACTAAACAGCCCCTAAAAAAGTTAAAGGGTTTTCTCTAAGTGGAAAAGAAAATACAATGAGAAGTAAGAATCTATGGGAATGGAAAAATCCCACTAATAAAGGCAAATATGTAGTGAAGGCGGTGGATCAACCACTTAAATAAGCAAGAATGAATATTAAAAGACAAAACATTGTAAATCAATAATAATTACAATAAACAGTTAAGGGATAAACATGAAGGTATAAAATGCAACATCAAAAACAAATGTGGGGCAGTGAAGTAAAAACTGTAGACCTTTTAGAATGTGTTTGAACTTAAATGACTACCTTTTAAAAACAAGTAGATATAGTCATAGGGCAACATATATGAATCACATTGTAACCACATATCAAAAATCTACAATAGATACACAAAAAAAAAGAGAAAAGGATCACAAGCTTACCACTAAAGAAAAGCATCAAACCACAAGGGAAGAATCTAAAAGAAGAAGAAAAGAACAGAGAACTACAAAAACATCCTGAAAACAAGAAAATGGCAGAAAGTCTGTACCTACCAATAATTTCTTTAAATGTCAATGTACTAAATGCCCCAATCAAAAGATGTCGGGTGGCTGACTGGATAAAAAAAAAGCAAGACCCATCTATTTTTCTGCTTACAAAAGACTCATTTTGGAGCTAAAACACACCAGAATGAAAGTGAGGGGATGGAAAAAGATGTTTCATGCAAATAGAAATGACCAGAAAGCTGCAGTAGCAATGTTCATATCAGACAAAACAGACTTTAAAACAAAGTCTGTAAAGAAAGACAAAGAAGGGCATTCTATAATGATAAAGAGACCAATACGAAAAGAGGATATAAAATTCATTAACACATATGCACCTAATAGAGGAGCACTTAAATATATAAAGAAAATATTAACAGACATAGTGGGAGAAATTGAAAATAAATTACAATACAATAATAGGAGACTTTAACACACATTTACATCAATGGACAGATCATCTAGACAAAAAAATCAATAAGGAAACAGTAGTCTTAAATAACATATTAGACCAGTTGGACTTCACTGGTAAGTATAGGACATTTCACCCTAAAACAGCAGAATACAAATTTTTTTCAAGTGCACATATATCATTCTCCAGGATAGATCACATGCTAGGCCACAAAACAAGTTTCAATAAATTTAAGAGGATAGAAATTCTAACAAGCATTTTTACAACCACAAAAGCTGAAACTAGAAATCAATTACAAGATGAAAAATGGGAAAAACACAAACACATGGAGATTAAACAACATGCTATTTAAAAAAAAATTGTCAATGGATAAATCAAAGAAGAAATTAGAAAATACCTCAAGACAAATGAGAACACAACTTCTAAAATCTGTGTTACAGAAAAAGCAGTTCTAAGAGGGAAGTTTATAGTGATACAGGCCTACCTCAAGAAAAAAAAAAAATCTCAAAGAAACAACCTAATCCTTCATCTAAAGGAATTAGGAAGGAAAAGAAAAATGAACAAAGCCCAAAATCAGCAGAAAGAAGGAAATAATAAAGATCAGAGAGAAACTAAATAAAATACATATCAAAAAATTATAGAACAGATCAATGAAACCAAGAGATTTTTTTGAAAAGATAAACAAAATTGATAAGACTTTAGCCAGATTCATCAAGAAAAAAAGAGAGGGCCCAAATAAACAAAATAAGAAATTAAAGAGGAGAAATAACAACCAATATCACAGAGATAAAAAATATCGTAGGAGAATACTTCAAAGAGTTATATGTCAATAGTCTGGACAACCTAGAAGAAATAGACAAACTTCTAGAAACACACAATCCTCCAAGACTGAATCAGGAAGAAATAGACCATCTGAACAGACAAATCATTTGAATCAGTAATCAAAAAATTCCCAGAAAACAACAGTCCAGGACCAGACAGCTTAACAGGAGTATTCCATCAAGCATATACAAGAGCTAATAACTACACTTCTCAAACTATTCCAAAAAATTGAAGAGAACAGAACACTCACACATTCATCTTATGAAGCTACCATTACCCTGATACCAAAAACAGACAAAAACACTACTAAAAAAGAAAATCACAGGCCAATATCTCTGATGAATATAAATGCAACAAAATAATAGCCAACTGAGTTCAACAATATATAAAAAGCATCATAAACCATGATTGAGTGGGATGTATTCCAGGGATGCAAGCATGGTTCAATATTCACAAATCAATCACTACATAAAAGAAAGGAAGGATTAAAATATCACATGATCATTTCAACAGACATGGAAAAAACATCTGACAAAATTCAACATCCATTCGTGATTAAAAAAACTCTCAAAGTTGGTATAGAAAGAACACATTGCAATGTAATAAAGACCATTTATGACAAACTCACAACTAACATCATTCTAAATGATGAAAAGCTGACAGGTTTTCCTCTAAAATCAGGAAAAAGACAAGGATGTACAGTCTCACCACTTTATTTAATACAATATTGGTAGTCCTAGCCTAGTGATCAGACAAGAAAAATAAAAGGCATCCAAATTAGAAGGGAAGAATAAAACTGTCATTATTTGCAGATGACATGTTACTATATATAGAAAATCCTAAAGTTTCCACCAAAACACTATTGAAATTAATAAATGAATTCAGTAAAGCTGCTAGATACAAGATTAATATGCAGAAATCTGTTGGTTTTCTATACATTAATAATGAAGTATCAGAAAGCTAACAATCACATTTAAAAATCACATCAAAAAGAATAAAGTACCTAGGGGTAAAATTAACCAGGGACTTCCCTGGTGGTGCAGTGGTTAAGAATCCACCTGCCATTGCAGGGGACACAGGTTCAATCCCTATTCCGGGAAGATCCTACATGCCACGAAGCAACTAAGCCCATGCACCACAACTACTGAGCCTGTGCTCTAGAGCCCGTGAGCCACAACTACTGAGCCCATGCACCACAACTATTGAAGCCTGCGTGCCTAGAGCCTGTGATCTGCAACAAGAGAAGCCACTGCAATGAGAAGCCTGAGCACTGCAATGAAGAGTAGACCCTACTTGCTGTAACTAGAGAAAGCCCATGTGCAGCAACAAAGACCCAACACAGCCAAATAAATAAATAAAATTAAATTAACCAAGGAGGTGAAAGACATACGCTCTGAAAACTATAAAATGTTAATGAGGGACACTGAAGATGACAAAGAACTAGAAAGATATCCTGTTAACATGGATTGGAATAATTAATATTCTTAAAATATACATATCACCCAAAGCAATCTACAGATTTATTGCAATTCCTATTAAAATATCCATGACATTTTTCACAGAACTACAAGTAATGCTAAAATTTATGTGGATCCACAGAAGACCCTGAATAGCCAAAGCAACTTTACAAAACAAAATGAAGCTGGAGGTATCACGCTCCTTGCTTTCAGACAACACTACAAAGTTACATTAATCGAAATAGAATGGTGCTGGCACAAAAACAGACACATAGATCAGCAGAACAGAATAGAGAGCCCAGAAATAAACCCACACTCTTATGGTTAATTTATCTTCAACAAAGGAGGTAAGAAAATACAATGAAGAAAAGAGAGTCTCTTCAATAAATGGTGTTGGAAAAACTAAACAGCTACATGTAAAATAATTAAAATATTTTATCACATGATATACAAAAATAAACTCTAAAAAAAAGACCAAATGTAAGCCCCAAAATCATAAAACTCCTAGAAGAAAACATAGGCAAAACACTCTTTGACATAAATTGTAGCAATTTGGATCTGTCTCCTAAGGCAAAGGATACAAAAGCAAAAATAAACAAATGGGATCTAATTAAACTTAAAAGCTTTTGTACAGCAAAGGAAACCATCGAAAAAATGAAAAAAAAAAGCCTACTGAATATAGGAGAAAATATTTACAAACAATATATTCAATAAGGGGTTATTATCCAAAATATATATTAAATAGCTCATACAACTCACTATAAAAATATCCTATCATAAAATGGGCAGAAGACATGAACAGACATTTTTCCAAAGAAGATAGATGGCCTACAGGCACATGAAAAAATGCTCAACATTGCTAATCATCAGAAAAGTGCAAATCAAAACCACAGTAAGATATTACCTCACACTTATCAGAATGGCTATCATTAAAAAGACCACAAATAAGAGATGATGGTGAGAATATGGAGAAAAGGAAACCCTAGTACACTGTTGGTGGGAATGTAAATTGGTGCAGTCACTATGGAAAACAGTATGGCAAGTCCTCAAAAAACTAAAAATGGAACCACTATATTATCTTGTAATTCCACTGCTGGATACATAGCCAAAGAATACGAAAACACTAATTTGAAAAGATACATGCACTCCAATGTTCACAGCAGAATTTTTTATAATAGCTAAGATATGGAAGCAACTTAAGTGACCATCAACAGATGAATGAATAAAGAAGCTCTGGTGTGTGTGTGTAATATCCCGCACACACAATATGATATTACTCAGCCATAAAAAGAATGAAATTTTACCATGTGCAACAATATGGATGGACCTGGAGGGTATCATGCTTAGAGAAATGAGTCACACAAAAACAATATACTGTACCTTATCTATGTGGAATCTAAAAAATTAAACAAATGAATATAACAAAACAGAAGCAGACTCACTATAGCAAATAAACTAGTGGTTACCAGTGGAAAGAGGGAAGGGGGAAGGGCATGACAGGCATAGGGATTAAGAGATACAAACTTCTACATACAAAATAAATAAGCTATAAGTATATATTGCACACACAGGGAATATAGTCAATATTTTATAACATTTACATGGAGTAGAATCTATAAAAATACTGAATCACTACATTGTACAGCTGAAACTAATACTAAATTTAAATCAACTCTACTTTAATTTAAAATATATAAAAGTTAGAGGTAAAATAATGAAGTTTTAAAAAAAGACATCTTCATGAACTTAGAGTACGCAGAGATTTGTTAAATTGGACCCCAAGGCAGAAAATCTTGATAACCTGTATTATATTAAGAATTTCAGTTATAAAAAACACATTTAGGAGAAGACGGAAGATGGCGGAAGAGTAAGACGCGGAGATCACCTTCCTCCCCACAGATACACCAGAAATACATCTACACGTGGAACAACTCCTACAGAACATCTACTGAAGGCTGGCAGAAGACCTCAGACCTCCCAAAAGTCAAGAAACTCCCCACGTACCTGGGTAGGGCAAAAGAAAAAACAGAGACAAAAGAATAGGGACGGCACCTGCACCAGTGGGAGGGAGCTGTGAAGGAGGAAAAGTTTCCACACTCTAGGAAGCCCCTTCGCGGGCGGAGACTGCGGGAGGCGGAGGGGGGAGCTTCGAAGCTGCGGAGGAGTGCACAGCAACGGGTGCGGAGGGCAAAGCGGGGAGATTCCCGCACAGAGGATCGGTGCCGACCGGCACTCACCAGCCCGAGAGGCTTGTCTGCTCACCCGCCGGGGCGGGCGGGGCTGCGAGCTGAGGCCGGAGCGCAGGGAGAGGACTGGGGTTGGCGGCTTGAACATAGCCTGAAGGGGTTAGTGCACCACAGCTAGCCGGGAGGGAGTCCGGGGAAAAGCCTGCACCTGCAGAAGAGGCAGGAGACTTTTCCTTCCCTCTTTGTTTCCTGGGGCGTGAGGAGAGGGGTTTAAGAACGCTGCTTAAAGGAACTCCAGAGACGGGCGCGAGCCGCGGCTGAAAGCGCGGACCCCAGAGACGGGCGCGAGCCGCGGCTGAAAGCGCGGAATCCAGAGACGGGCGCGAGCCGCGGCTGAAAGCGCGGAATCCAGAGACGGGCGCAAGCCGCGCAGGCGGGCGGGAGACGTTAAGGCTGCTGCTGCCGCCACCGAGGGGCCTCTGTGCGAGCACAGGTCACTCTCCACACCCCTCTTCCGCGGAGCCTGTGCAGCCCGCCACTGCCGGGTTCCCGGGATCCAGGGACAACTTCCCCGGGAGAGCGCACAGCGCGCCTCAGGCTGGTGCAAAGTCACGCCGGCCTTTGCCACCGCAGGCCCGCCCCGCACTCTGTGCCCCTCCGTCCCCGCCGGCCTGAGTGCGCCAGAGCCCCCAATCAGCGGCTCTTTTAACCCCATCCTGTCTGAGCAAAAAACAGACGCCCTCCAGCGATCTACACGCAGTGGCAGGGCCAAATCCAAAGCTTAGCCCTGGGAGCTGTGAGAACAAAGAAGAGAAAGGGAAATCTCTCCCAGCAGCCTCAGAAGCAGCGGATTAAAGCTCCACAATCAACTTGATATAACCCTGAATCTGTGGAATACCTGAATAGACAACCAATCATCCCAAATTAAGGAAGTGGACTTTAGGAGCAAGATCTATGATTTTTTCCCCTTTCCTCTTTTTGTGAATGTGTATGTGTATGCTTCTGTGTGAGATCTTGTCTGTATAGTCTTGCTTCCACCATTTGTCCTAGGGTTCTATCCGTCCATGTTTTTTTTTTTTAATTTTTTTTCTTAATAATTAATTTTAATAACCTTATTATACTTTACCTTCGTTCTTTCTTTCTTTCTTTCCGTCCTTCCTTCCCTCCTTTAGACAACGAATCATCCCAAATTGAGGAGGTGGTCTCTGACAGCAAGATTTAGGATTTTTCCCCATTTACCTCTTTTAGTGAGGGTGTATGTGTATGCTTCTGTGTAAGATTTTGTCTGTATAGCTTTGCTTCCAACATTTGTCCTAAGGTTCTTTCCGTCCCTTTTTTTTTTCTAAATAAGAATTTTTTAATTCAATAACTTTATTATACTTTATTTTATTTTACTGTATCTTCTTTCTTTCTGTCTTTCCCTTCCTTCCTTCCTCCCTCCCTCCCTCCTTTCTTTCCTTCTTGCCTTCTTTCCTTCTTTGCTTCTTTCTTTCTTTCTTCCTTCCTACCCTCCTTTCCTTCTTTCTTTCCTCATACTTCTACTAATTCCCTCTACTTTTTCTCCCTTTTATCCTGAGCCTGTAGATGAAAAGCTTTTGGTGCTCCAGCCAGGAGGCAGGGCTCTGCCTCTGAGGTAGGACAGCCAACTTCAGGACACTGATCAACAAGAGACCTCCCAGCTCCACATAATATCAAACGGCGAAAATCTCCCAGAGACCTCCATCTTAACACCAGCACCCAGCTTCACTCAACGACCAGCAAGCCACAGTGCTGGAAAACCTATGCCAAACAACTAGCAAAACAGGAACACAAACCCACCCATTAGCAGAGAGGCTGCCTAAAATCATAATAAGGTCACAGACACCCCCAAACACACCACCAGACGTGAACCTGCCCACTAGAGAGACAAGATCCAGCCTCATCCACCACAACACAGGCACCAGTCCCCTCCACCAGGAAGCCTACACAACCCACTGAACCAACCTTAGCCACTGGAGACAGACATCAAAAACAGGAGGAACTACAAACCTGCAGCCTGCAAAAGGAGACCCCGAACACAGTAAGATAAGCAAAATGAGAAGACAGAAAAACACACAGCAGATAAAGGAGCAAGATAAAAATGCACCAGACCTAACAAATGAAGAGGAAATAGGCAGTCTACCTGAAAGAGAATTCAGAATAATGATAGTAAGGTTGATCCGAAATCTTGGAGATAGAATGGACAATAGATTGGACAAAATGCAAGAATCAGTTAACAAGGACCTAGAAGAACTAAAGATGAAACAAGCAACGATGAACAACACAATAAATGAAATTAAAAGTACTCTAGATGGGATCAATAGCAGAATAACTGAGGCAGAAGAACGGATAAGTGACCTGGAAGATAACATAGTGGAAATAACTACTGCAGAGCAGAATAAAGAAAAAAGAATGAAAAGAACTGAGGACAGTCTCAGAGACCTCTGGGACAACATTAAACGCACCAACATTCGAATTATAGGGGTTCCAGAAGAAGAAGAGAAAAAGAAAGGGACTGAGAAAATATTTGAAGAGATTATAGTTGAAAACTTCCCTAATATGGGAAAGGAAATAGTTAATCAAGTCCAGGAAGCACAGAGAGTCCCATACAAGATAAATACAAGGAGAAATACGCCAAGACACATATTAATCAAACTGTCAAAAATTAAATACAAAGAAAGCATATTAAAAGCAGCAAGGGAAAAACAACAAATAACACATAAGGGAATCCCCATAAGGTTAACAGCTGATCTCTCAGCAGAAACCCTACAAGCCAGAAGGGAGTGGCAGGACATACTGAAAGTGATGAAGGAGAAAAACATGCAGCCAAGACTACTCTACCCAGCAAGGATCTCATTCAGATTTGATGGAGAAATTAAAACCTTTACAGACAAGCAAAAGCTGAGAGAGTTCAGCACCACCAAAACAGCTTTACAACAAATGCTAAAGGATCTTCTCTAGGCAAGAAACACAAGAGAAGGAAAAGACCTATAATAACGAACCCAAAACAATTTAGAAAATGGGAATAGGAACATACATATCGATAATTACCTTAAATGTAAATGGACTAAATGCTCCCACCAAAAGACACAGATTAGCTGAATGGATACAAAAACAAGACCCTTATATATGCTGTCTACAAGAGACCCACTTCAGACCTAGAGACACATACAGACTGAAAGTAAGGGGATGGAAGAAGATATTCCATGCAAATGGAAGCCAAAAGAAAGCTGGAGTAGCAATTCTCATATCAGACAAAATAGACTTTAAAATAAGGACTATTAAAAGAGACAAAGAAGGACACTACATAATGATCAAGGGATCGATCCAAGAAGAAGATATAACAATTGTAAATATTTATGCACCCAACATAGGAGCACCTCAATACATAAAGCAAATACTAACAGCCATAAAAGGGGAAATCGACAGTAACACATTCATAGTAGGGGACTTAAACACCCCACTTTCACCCATGGACAGATCATCCAAAATGAAAATAAATAAGGAAACACAAGCTTTAAATGATACATTAAACAAGATGGACTTAATTGATATTTATAGGACACTCCATCCAAAAACAACAGAATACACATTTTTCTCAAGTGCTCATGGAACATTCTCCAGGATAGATCATATCTTAGGTCACAAATCAAGCCTTGGTAAATTTAAGAAAATTGAAATTGTATCAAGTATCTTCTCTGACCACAACGCCATGAGACTAGATATCAATTACAGGAAAAGATCTGTAAAAAATACAAACACATGGAGGCTAAACAATACACTACTTAATAATGAAGAGATCACTGAAGAAATCAAAGAGGAAATCAAAAATACCTAGAAACAAATGATAATGGAGACACAACGACCCAAAACCTGTGGGATGCAGCAAAAGCAGTTCTAAGGGGGAAGTTTATAGCAATACAAGCCCACCTTAAGAAGCAGGAAACATCTCGAATAAACAACCTAACCTTGCACCTCAAGCAATTAGAGAAAGAAGAACAAAAAAACCCCAAAGCTAGCAGAAGGAAAGAAATCATAAAAATCAGATCAGAAATAAATGAAAAAGAAATGAAGGAAACAATAGCAAAGATCAATAAAACTAAAAGCTGGTTCTTTGAGAAGATAAACAAAATAGATAAACCACTAGCCAGACTCATCAAGAAAAAAAGGGAGAAGACTCAAATCAATAGAATTAGAAATGAAAAAGGAGAGGTAACAACTGACACTGCAGAGATAAAAGAGATCATGAGAGATTACTACAAGCAACTCTATGCCAATAAAATGGACAATCTGGAAGAAATGGACAAATTCTTAGAAATGCACAACCTGCCAAGACTGAATCAGGAAGAAATAGAAAATATGAACAGACCAATCACAAGCACTGAAATTGAAACTGTGATTAAAAATCTTCCAACAAAGAAAAGCCCAGGACCAGATGGCTTCACAGGCGAATTCTATCAAACATTTAGAGAAGAGCTAACACCTATCCTTCTCAAACTCTTCCAAAATATAGCAGAGGGAGGACCACTCCCAAACTCCTTCTACGAGGCCACCATCACCTTGATACCAAAACCAGACAAGGATGTCACAAAGAAAGAAAACTACAGGCCAATATCACTGATGAACATAGATGCAAAAATCCTCAACAAAATACTAGCAAACAGAATCCAACAGCACATTAAAAGGATCATACACCATGATCAAGTGGGGTTTATTCCAGGAATGCAAGGATTCTTCAATATACGCAAATCTATCAATGTGATAAACCATATTAACAAATTGAAGGAGAAAAACCATATGATCATCTCAATAGATGCAGAGAAAGCTTTTGACAAAATTCAACACCCATTTATGATAAAAACCCTGCAGAAAGTAGGCATAGAGGGAACTTTCCTCAACATAATAAAGGCCATATATGACAAGCCCACAGCAAACATCATCCTCAATGGTGAAAAACTGAAAGCATTTCCACTAAGATCAGGAACAAGACAAGGTTGCCCACTCTCACCACTATTATTCAACATTGTTTTGGAAGTTTTAGCCACAGCAATCAGAGAAGAAAAGGAAATAAAAGGAATCCAAATTGGAAAAGAAGAAGTAAAGCTGTCACTGTTTGCAGATGACATGATCCTATATATAGAGAACCCTAAAGATGCTACCAGAAAACTACTAGAGCTAATCAATGAATTTGGTAAAGTGGCAGGATACAAAATTAATGCACAGAAATCTCTGGCATTCCTATATACTAACGATGAAAAATCTGAAAGTGAAATCAAGAAAACACTCCCATTTACCATTGCAACAAAAAGAATAAAATATCTAGGAATAAACCTACCTAAGGAGACAAAAGACCTGTATGCAGAAAATTATAAGACACTGATGAAAGAAATTAAAGATGATACAAATAGATGGAGAGATATACCATGTTCTTGGATTGGAAGAATCAACATTGTGAAAATGACTCTACTACCCAAAGCAATCTATAGATTCAATGCAATCCCTATCAAACTACCACTGGCATTTTTCACAGAACTAGAACAAAAAATTTCACAATTTGTATGGAAACACAAAAGACCCCGAATAGCCAAAGCAATCTTGAGAACGAAAGAAGGAACTGGAGGAATCAGGCTCCCTGACTTCAGACTATACTACAAAGCTACAGTCATCAAGACGGTATGGTACTGGCACAAAAACAGAAAGATAGATCAATGGAACAGGATAGAAAGCCCAGGGATAAACCCATGCACATATGGACACCTTATCTTTGATAAAGGTGGCAGTAATGTACAATGGAGAAAGGACAGCCTCTTCAATAAGTGGTGCTGGGAAAACTGGACAGGTACATGTAAAAGTATGAGATTAGATCACTCCCTAACACCATACACAAAAATAAGCTCAAAATGGATTAAAGACCTAAATGTAAGGCCAGAAATTATCAAACTCTTAGAGGAAAACATAGGCAGAACACTCTATGACATAAATCAAAGCAAGATCCTTTCTGACCCACCTCCTATAGTAATGGAAATAAAAACAAAAATAAACAAATGGGACCTAATGAAACTTCAAAGCTTTTGTACAGCAAAGGAAACCATAAACAAGACCAAAAGACAACCCTCAGAATGGGAGAAAATATTTGCAAATGAAGCAACCGACAAAGGATTAATCTCCAAAATTTACAAGCAGCTCATGCAGCTCAATAACAAGAAAACAAACAACCCAATCCAAAAATGGGCAGAAGACCTAAATAGACATTTCTCCAAAGAAGATATACAGACTGCCAACAAACACATGAAAGAATGCTCAACATCATTAATCATTAGAGAAATGCAAATCAAAACTACAATGAGATATCATCTCACACCAGTCAGAATGGCCATCATCAAAAAATCTAGAAACAATAAATGCTGGAGAGGGTGTGGAGAAAAGGGAACACTCTTGCACTGCTGGTGGGAATGTGAATTGGTTCAGCCACTATGGAGAACAGTATGGAGGTTCCTTAAAAAACTACAAATAGAACTACCATATGACCCAGCAATCCACTACTGGGCATATACCCTGAGAAAACCAAAATTCAAAAAGAGTCATGTACCAAAATGTTCATTGCAGCTCTATTTACAATAGCCCAGAGATGGAAACAACCTAAGTGCCCGTCATCGGATGAATGGATAAAGAAGATGTGGCACATATATACAATGGAATATTACTCAGCCATAAAAAGAAACGAAATTGAGCTATTTGTAATGAGGTGGATAGACCTAGAGTCTGTCATACAGAGTGAAGTAAGTCAGAAAGAAAAAGACAAATACCGTATGCTAACACATATATATGGAATTTAAGAAAAAAATGTCATGAAGAACCTAGGGGTAAAGCAGGAATAAAGACGCAGACCTCTTAGAGAACGGACTTGAGGTTATGGGGAGGGGGAAGGGTGAGCTGTGACAGGGCGAGAGAGAGTCATGGGCATATACACACTAACAAACGCAGTAAGGTAGATAGCTAGTGGGAAGCAGCCGCATGGCACAGGGATATTGGCTCGGTGCTTTGTGACAGCCTGGAGGGGTGGGATGGGGAGGGTGGGAGGGAGGGAGACGCAACAGGGAAGACATATGGGAACATATGTTTATGTATGACTGATTCACTTTGTTATAAAGCAGAAACTAACACACCATTGTAAAGCAATTATACCCCAATAAAGATGTTAAAATAAATAAATAAATAAATAAATAAATAAAAAACACATTTAGGAGCATGATAAAATGATTTACAAATAAGGGAATATTTTCCCAAAACATATATTCAACAAAAGACTGTATAAAGAACCCCTATCAATAAGAAAAAGGCAGACAATCCAATAGAAAAATTGGCAAAAGAACATTAATAGACACTTAATAAAAGAGGATATTCAAATGGTTAATATGTAAGTCGAATGGTACCCAACTTTGTTAATTATCAGGCAAATTCTAATTAGACCACAATGGAAAACCATTATGTACCCATCAGAATGGCTAAAATAAAGAAGACAAAAGTAGTAAGTAATGTCAAAAATATGGAATAACCAGAAACCCAAGACACAAATGGTGGGAGAGTAAATTTGTAAAAAACTTTGGAAACTAATTTGGTCGTACTATTAAAACTAAACATATATATGCTATAATTTACCATTTGTACCTTTAGAATATATCCAACGGAAATAAATATATTCCCCCAAGCATCTAATCTAATTACCATAGCAAAAAATAGTTATATGCCCCAAATTGAAAACTACTCAACTGTACAACAATAGAATAAATAAATTGTATAAACACTATACAGCACTGAGAATGAATGAATTACAACTACATACAACAATATGGATGAAGCTAACAAAAATAATGTTTAGAAAAAGAAGCCAGATGCCAAAGAACATATACTTAGGATTCTACTTACATAAAGTACATAAACAGACAAAACTGGGCTGCTGTTAGCACCTACAACACTTCTGTACAAACAGTCAAAAGACACCACTTCCTCTAGGCTGATGAGGGCATATGGCTTGGTTGGTGGACAGGGTTGAATTTCATGTCCTGACAAAGCTCCTCACTGGCAATCCTTGAGGTTCTGCAACTTCCTCCAAGGTCCTACCCGTTAGAAATTACTCTGTGAGAAGGAATACTGTTTCCTTTGCCCTATAAATATCATTAATCTCTTCTCTACTCTTTCACACTATCGTCTTAAAACCAAAAAGATACTTCACACTGGCAGATAAAATAATCGATAACAATCAATGAGAACTTTTGATGGCACAGTGCAACCGGAGAGCTGTTATCCCCCAAAGCAGGATGTTATAGGTGGAGGAGGAGGGGATAAATCATGAGAACCCTGAATCTTAGGAGCCAAGAAAGCAGATGACCATAAAGAATAGGAAGCAAAAATAATTACAGAATAGGTGAATGCATCACTGAAATTTAGGATTCGAATATTTACATCAACCTCCTCTCCAACTGACCTATGAGGAAGATTCAGCAACCAACCCAGAGGAGAAAAGAAGCAGAAGAAAGACTACTTACTCTGTGTGGTGACAATTACTGAGTACAAACAAACATCACCCCATCTAACAATGAGTAAATACAAAGGAAAGAGCAAAAAATAATAAGTGATTGCTTTTCTTTCCCCCCCAAGAGCACAGGACCACAATTTCTTAGACAAAACTAAATGTTAAATTATCCCTGCATGCTTGATCCAGTATCAATTCCCCAATAGTGCTTTTCATAGTGTCAACAGGAAAATGGTAAAAGTATTTCAGACAGCATTTTGGTTAAGAAAAGTGCAAAAATAAAAATAGCATTATAAACAGCATCTTGGCAGGATCTTGCCAAGGGTGTGGCAAATCAGAATTCTCCTGCTATTCTGTGCTTTGGCATCCCTTCTGCCTGCCAGTCTTCTCCCCAGAAGAGGTGAGATGGCTCAATGAAATGTCACACATTTATATCATCCAGGTTAAGGTACAGAACACCACACGCTTTTTCGAGCAACTGCGTGGCATTTATTTTGCCAAAGGGAATGGAGAGAGGTCTATGTTACACACCTGATCCCTCTCTACGTTTTCAGGTGTAGCAGAATCCCCACAGGGAACAATGGAAAATTCAAATTAAGGTAAATGAAAGAGGGCTTAATAAAGGGACTATGTATCAAGTGTGGGTAGGGTTTAGGAAACCCATGAGGGATGGTGTAGTCCCTGGGGCTGGGGAACGTTGAGGGCCAGTCCTGTGTTGGCACTGGATGAGCAGAGTAAATGCCTGGGAGTAAGTCCACAGAGGTGGGACCATCTGTGCTACAGATTCATTCCTGGTAAGAGGGAGGACCTCCTGACAATCCAGGACAAGAGGTTTATGGTTATGGAAACGAAGTTTCCTTATTGCTAATGAGTAGATGAAATGATGCTGTTTATAATGGATTTGCACATGAAATTATGTTTTTATGGCTCACACAAGGTGGTTTGTTAAAAGTATAACTGAATAATTCAATTTAGTGTTTAGAAGGGAGACATAGGAGAGAGAGTTCCCCTCAAACAGTGCCTGAGAAATGCAGTTTTCCATTGGAATCCCCTGCTGTTGTCAGAGTCCTGTTGATTGGGACATGGGTGTGGGGGGATGGGGACTGGATTGGGGGGATGGGGATGTGGGTGTGGGGGCGACTGGGGACATGGGTAATAAGTGACTGCTTTTATCTAAAGCAGATTTTAAGAATATACAGCCTCTATAACAGAGGAACGGAATAGATGAAGAAAAAATTAAATAGATGAAAATAGATAAGAAGAGTGTGTACAAGGAAATTAAGTGCAACAAGATCCCTGTTAACAATAGCAAGAGTAAAATTAATCCCATACAACTCTGGATCAATTCAGTTGACCAGTTTTTCATGTATGTAGAGAAAAAGAGCAAAATAATGAGTGTGATAAGAGAAGCTGATACAATTGGAGGACAGAAAACAGTGAGATAGATGTTGTAGTCAATTTTCTTATTGTTTACAACCATATGCTTCCTGCCCTGTAAGAAGATGGTACATTTCTATCCAATTCAACATGGCTTTCAGTGCCTCCCTGCAGGGAGAGTATGCTTCTCTACTTTTAGATCTGGTCATGGATTGCTTAGGCCAAGAAAACATGATGGAGGTAGTAGCATTTCAATTCCAAGAATTTTTAGGAAGCATTGCTTGTTTCTATGATCTCCCGTGCTTTTCCCTCTGCCACAAGACGGGCAAACTCCTAAATGGAGCTGCTCTGTCAGCTTTGATCACAGAATAAAAAATTGGTAAAGAGTAACAAAAGTGACATATAATATAAGCTAGATATAAATGCCTGTTGATGCTTATTGTATAAGTTACTGAGGCTGGGGGCCTTTTTTAAAAAAAAAAAAAACATGTTAAAGCCGATACAAAAATAAACATCATTTTGGAAGTAAGATCTGGAGTAATTTCAATAGGAAAAATAGACAAGTGTATAATAAAACATTTCCTCAAGAAAGAACTGGGAATGCAAGTTTGAAAGACTCAAACTTTCTAGATAAAATCATTTAATGGAAACACTTGCTATTAGAGACCTGAGGAGAAGTTTTTAAATGCATAGATAGAAAAATTTTACATACATCCAAGCAGAAAAACAGATAGCTTACCTAAAAGAATAAAATCAGAATTGGTATTAACCTCTCTTCCACAAGACCATGTGCAAGAAAAGCATAATCCATTGGGATTTTGAGGAAATTGGCTGGTGACATAATATTCATGGGTATGTTGCTGTTGATAAGTGAGTCTACAGAAAGGTGCTAACATATTAATGGCACTTCACAAGCTTTTTTATTGCAAATGTCAAAAACACTACATGAACTAGAAAGAATGACATTCATTGGTTCTCAGAATTCTGTTGATCAACCCAGTTTTAGAAAGGGCACAACAGTGGGGCTCAGAAACAAATGGAACCCAGGAATAGAACCGTACAGGGCTCTCATTTCTCTCTGCCTCTCTCCGTGTGTCACCTTCTTTTCCATGTGAAAGAAGTTGTGTCTCATTATGTATAAAAAATTCACAGCTTTGAAAGCCTGGTAAAAACTCCTAAAATCAATTTTAAAATAGAGAGAAAGAGGTAAAATTTACTTTGTTTTAAATCGTTACAAAACAAAATTTAACATTTAAAACATTTCCATAGGAGAGGCTCTCCCATGGTAAAATAATATAACAATATTTGAGTTAAGAATTTCAATCATATCCTTAGTGGTAGAGACAAAGATTAGAGACAGGGACTGGTAATAAAAATTTACTAAACTCCTTGAATAAACAGGAAAAAACACAGGACAGAGAGAGGGAAAAAAAAAACCAAACATAATCCATACAAAATAAGTTTGGGAAATTTTACCTGTTATTATTTTATTACTAAATGACAAATAAAAATATCCTGAGAATTTCATTCAAGAAAGAGAACAGTAACTTAAACTAAAAAATTGGAAATGAAGACTTAGTATGATATAATCAGGAATAAATAAGAAAGATAAAATATTATAATTGACAAATAAATCAAAACTCTGATTTCTTGAAAAAGATGATGTTGAGAAACCACTGAGAAAATAGACAAGTGAAAAATACAATGTATTGAATATGAAAACAAGATAATCAGAGATGACAAAGAAGATTTAAAAATTGAAAACACTCAATATTTTGTAAATATATAAATTTTTCTAAGAAATACTTTTCTAGGAAAATATAAAATATGAAGACAGATCCAAACAAATGTAGAGAACCTCAAAGAGACCAACAGTGATGGAAGAAATGAAAAAAAATTGTCAAACCCCACACCCACACAAAGCTAATCCTATACTCTTCCAGAATACACAAAAGGTGGAGCTCATTTTTATATAGGCAGTATAATCAAAATGAAACCTAAAAAAAAGAAAATCCTTATATAATTCCTCAAAATAAATTCTAGGACTATAGATTTAAATCTACATTATAACAATTAAGAAAACACAAGAGAATAGATGAATAGTCATTAAATATTAAGATCACATGTACTTTGTAAACTAGACCTAATCAGATGAAAATATTAAGAAAGTATTTTACTGATTTTATTACATAAACATGAAAAAGAATTGGCAAGACTACAAAGTAAATAACCAACCAGGAAACATTTTGCAAAATATTTTTAGAGAAAATGTTGTTTTCTTAGTATCTAAATTATTCTGGTAGATTAATCAGAAAACATGAATACCAAATTTTAAATGAAAAATTAGATTAGCATATAAATGGGAAACTCACAACAGAAAAATTACAAATAACCAATGAAAAGTTGTTGGCAAAAGCTGGCAAAAGATCTAATATCTAGGATGGGAGAAAGCCCTTATAATGTACTTTCTCACACACTCTTGTATAAAGAGTATAAATTTGTAAAATTTTTCTAGAAGGAAATTTCATAATATGTGTAGAAATCCATAAGACCCTGCAAAACATTTGCCCTAGCAATAAAATTTTAGGAATTTATCCTAAGAATATAAGCTGAGATGGACATTAAGCTTTATGTATATGTGTTTTTACAAAAAATATTTTTTAAAATAATGGTGAAATTGGAACAAATCAAAATGTCCATTAATAGGAGTCTAGTCAAAATTATGAGACACCACATGATACAATATATTTAGCCCGTAGTATCAATAATAAAAATGTTTATTCACATGAAAACTCTGTATTTTTAAATTTTCATGTTTCCAAAACAGAATGCCTTTCTCTAAATAAAACATTGAAAATTTATTTATAGTAAAAAAAAATAACCACTATTAACATTTGATAAAATACTAGGAATAAACCTAAGAAGCAAAAGACCTATACTTTGAAAACTATAAGATGCTGATGAACGACATCGAAGATGACACAAACAGATGAAGAGATATACCATGTTCATAGATTGGAAGAATCAATATTGTCAAAATGACTATATTCCCCAAGGTAATCTAAAGATTCAATTCAATCCCTATCAAATTAGCAGTGGCAGTTTTTGCAGATCTAGAACAAAAAACACCTCAAACTTTGTAGGGAGACACAAAAGACCCTGAATTTTCAAAGAATCTTGAGAAAAATGAAGCTGGAGGAATCAGGCTCTCTGACTTCAGACTATACTATAAAGCTACATTAATCAAGACAGTATGGTACTAGCACAAAAACAGAAATATAGATCAATGGAACAGGATAGAAAGCCCAGAGATAAACCCACGCACATATGGTCACCTTATCTTTGACAAAGGAGGCAAGAATATACAATGAAGTAAAGACAGCCTCTTCAATAAGTGGTGCTGGGATAACTGGACAGCTACATGTAAAAGAATGAAATTAAAACATTCTTTAACACCATATACAAAAACGAACTCAAAATGGATTAAAGACCTAATGTAAGACTGGATACTACAAAACTCTTAGAGAAAAACATAGGTCGAACACCCTTTGACATAAATCGCAGCAATATGTTTTTGGATCTATCTCCCAGAATAACGAAAAAAATAAACAAATGGGACCTAGTTAAAAGCTTTTGCACAGCAAAGGAAACTATAAAAAAATGAAAAGACAACTCACAGAATGGGAGAATATATTTTCAAATGATGTAACTGACAAGGGATTAATCACCAAAAATATACAAACAGCTCATGCAACTCAATATTAAAAAAAAAAAACTCAATCAAAAAATGGTCAGATGATCTAAATAGACATTTCTCCACAGAAGACAAACAGGTGGGCAAAAAGCACATGAAAAGATACTCAACATTTCTAAATATTAGTGAAATGCAAATCAAAACTACATTGAGCTATCACCTCACACCACACACCTCACACATCACATAAACAATAAATGCTGGAGAGGGTGTGGAGAAAAGGGAACCCTCCTACACTGTTGGTGGGAATGTAATTTGGTACAGCCACTGTGGAAAACAATATGGAGGGGTTCCTTAAAAAAATAAAAATAAAGCTATCATATGATCGAGCAATCCCACTCCTGGGCATATATCCAGAGGAAACCATAATTTGAAAAGATACATGCACCCCAATGTTAATTGCAGCACTATTTACAATAACCAAGACATGGAAGCAACCTAAATGTCCATCAACAGAGGAATGGATAAAGAAGATGTGGTACATATATACAATGGAATATTACTCAGCCATAAAAAAGAATGAAATAATGCCATTTGCAGCAACATGGATGGATGTAGAGATCATTGTATTAAGTGAAGTAAGTCAGACAGAGAAAGACAAATATCATATGATATCACTTATATGTGGAACCTAAAAAAAATGATACAAATGAACTTATTTACAAAAGAGAAATAGACTCACAGACTTTGAAAATAAACTTATGGTTACCAAAGAGGAAAGGTGGGGGGAGAATAAATTAGGAGGTTGGATTAACATATACATTCTACTATATATGAAATAGATAACCAACAAGGACCTTCAGTAAAGCACAGGAAACTCTACTCACTACTCTGTAATAACCAAGGGGTAAAGAATCTGAAAAAGAATATATATATATATATATATATATATATATATATATAATTAAATCACTTTGCTGTACACCTGAAACTAACACAACATTGTAAATCAACTATGATCCAATATAAAATAACAATTAAAAAAACATTTGATATGTAACCTCTCTGATTTTTATGTGAATATTTACATAACATTAGATGATAATAGTTATTCCACAAAGACTATTGTAAGCAAAGGATTAGCTTAAAAAATATATTTGTGTATACAAAGATGTAGCCTAGATGATATACTTTAACACTAGGTATCCCCCTGTGTTAAGTGGGAATAATGAAACTACCACAAGGCAGGTAGGTATTAGAAAGAAATCTACTTTTTCTTCCACCTTTGAAATATATTAATGAACTCATATATACACATCTCAGAGTAAAAGCAAACCTAATAAAAGTATAAAAAAGAAATCTTACCAGTATTCTTTGTATGCCATGGAATTAAAGCCCCAGATACATAAAAGAAAAATATTATGTTAAATTCCATCTTCTTGCCTAAGGGGAGGACCAGATTGTGTTTTATTCTATCCCCAAGACTGAGGAAGCAGCAAAGTTTCCAACCTAAACCCAAATTAACAGCCTGTGGTTTCTGAGATAAATTATCCCCAAAGGGCACCAGGTATCCCAAACCAGGAAACCAGGGGCACTCTTAGGCTTTACGTAATATAAAGTTAGATCTATGCAAATATGTGGTCATTTGTGAGAAGGAAGCACCACAAACCCCTTTCCCAGGGGCACTTAGTCCTGGAAACACAGGGCTGTGAGGAGCCTGGAGGAAACTGAGGCACAAGCTGTTTCTAGCAGCCGTATTTTAACTAGCTGTTCTAGCCACACAAAACTCCACATTATTTCTAAGAGCAGACATACCAGTCCTGGCCTGGCCCACATCCAATTTGGGTAACTGCATTCTGTCCTCTTTCAGGCCTCCCTGGCACTTTCAATTAGCCATAATTTATATTCTTCCCAGTTTACAATTGAAACTGCCTCGTATTGCAGCTGTAGAGTTACAGAGAGATGGCAGCTAAATTAACAGACAACTGGTACATTATTGCTGTTTTTCAGTTCTCTTTTGCCTTACATTTCTATGGAGTGCTAAAGGTCAGGGAATGTTAGTTCCATTTTATAAGAAAGAACACTGAAGCTCCAAAGTAACCTAATATTTACATCTATAATGAGTTGGATTACGAATTAAAAAATAAATTCCCACTTGGTAAATGCCTATACCTTAGAACTGAAATAAAGGAAATAACAAATCTTTTCTAAAAGAGAACAAATCACTTCAATATAAATAGAGGTATAGTGTGCTTCTTTCTTCTGCTTCTTTCTTAAAAATATTAAGTTTCCACTTGTACTGAGTACTGTTCCAGGTGTTGAAGTCCTGGATGTAAACAGTGGATGGCATTTCTCAGATCCTTAAAATGCACCAATCCCTGTTTAACTCATTTGATATTCACAAGAGCTTTATGAGGTATATATTAATGTTACTCCTATCTTACATGTGAGAAACTGAGGCAAAGCAAGCATTAATAACTTTCCAGAGGATAGCAGTTAACAATCAAAGCTTCAAACCTCAGCCATTTGATGCCAATAACTGTGTTCTCTGTCACTATAATCATCTCTCCCATGCACAGAACAGTCCTGGGCTTTAGTATTACATAGAGGAAGATGAACAATAAACAATAAATAAGCAAGAGAACTCTCTGCGAGACATCAAATACAAGTGCTGTGAAGAGAATTAAAATATTCTGTCTAGGTAGAGTAATGAATTATTACTTTAGGTTATCTGGTAAGAAGGCTTTTCTATTTAAGCTGGGAGATCTGGAACATAAAAAGGAGCCAGCTATGTTAATATGAAGGAAACAGTATTTGAAATAGAAGAGCTGGTGCCAGGACCCTAAGATGGGAACAGACTTGGCATGTTTGAGGAATCAGAATCAGCCCAGAATGGCTGGAGCACAAAGGCTAGAGCAGAGAGGGTAGATTTTGGTTGGAGACAGACAAGCACATGATTACCAAGGACTTAGTGTAAATGTGTTTAGCTTTTGTCTTATGTGTAATGGGGGCCTTTGGAAGGTTTTAAATAGATAAATGACATTCTGTTTTAAAAGATTACTCTGAAGGGAGGATCTATTTAAGGGGTGGGCAAGAGTGGAAGAAAAGACAAACGATTCAAGGCCCCAGGTAAGAGATGACTGTTACTTCGACTAGGGTGCATTTGGAGATTAGGGGGGAAAAAAAAAAAAGAGGATGGATTTAGAATATGTTTTTGTTGATTTTGCTGATGAATATTGGAGGGGATCAGGTAAGGAAAACAGGAGAATCAAATAAAAAAATTATCTTTACTTAGGTAAACCTAAGTCTCCATTTCATCAAAGGACTTTGGTGGTTTCTTCTGAGAATTCTTAGTCGGACCAAAAAGACGATTAAATGAGACAAATTTTACTTCCTTAATTTCATTAACCAAGTCAGTAGACCTTTATATTTAATTCTTTGTATTTATTTTAAGAAATGACTTAAGGTACCTATAAGCACTGTTAGCCTTGTTTAAATTATTTACCTATTTGTCTAAAATTTATGATTTTACAAAACTGCCTAGAAATCTGTTCATTTAAGATCATTACCTATTAGCTTCACAAAGTGTTATTCAGAAGAGGGTCTTGAACATGTTATTCTGGTGAACAACACACAAAGTTAAATACAAATAAGAAACCCACTTACTGCAACTGAATAGAACATCAAATTATCATGCTGAGTTTCTTTCTTTTTTATATTAAGGTATGAGAGGATCCATCATGGCCCTTAAATTGTGTCAATTGTGTGAATAAAAGATATCTAACATATTTTAAAGTGAATGTATTTGACAGAAAACTTTTTAAATAATGATTTTGGAAAAATTGAAAGTATTTCCCATAAATATTTACTTAGTGGGACTTGAGATAACATTAATATATTTGATTACTAAAACTTAAATTTTGGAGAGATTGTATGTTTTCTTTCTTTTTCTAATATACAACGTGTCCTCATAGGTTTGAGGTGGTATTTTGACAGACTTTCTGTCTGCAGGCCCCTTTCCTGTACAGTTTCACAGATAAAAAACCTGATCTCAAATGGTCTTGATTAATGTTGGGTGGTGAAGAAATTAGAGGGAGGAAGGAGACATGGGCGTACAATGGTAGAACATTTGTAGTATGAGATAGCTATAGATGATCTATGGTTAACCTCTCATTTTTTGTCACTCTTTTCTGGGCTCCAAACTTATTAGAAGAGTGTTTCCACCTAGATATTCTGCAGGATGACCCAGCCTGGCTAAAGCTGCAAATAATTTATTTTACTTAAATATTTAAATGCTCTTGCATTTCCTAGCCCAGTTAATAAAATTGTCATTCACTGAGTTCTCCAAGCTCCTATGTTTAGAGCTGTCCCTAGAAATTTTATAACTCTACACTCAATCTTTTGCCAAGTCTGATTAAGTTTACCTATCAAATATCTCTCCAGTTTCTCCCCTACCCTCCTTTACTATCACCACCTGCCTTAAGTTCTTCCTTCCTCCCACTGCAGTCGTTCTCTAACCCTCCCCTTGTGGCCCTACCTCACTCTAACCCACCATCTTTGCTGATACCAGTTATCTTTCAAAAACAAATTTGATTATGTTTTTAAAATATTGACCTTTCTCCTTATCACTCTCAAATTAAATGTACACATCTTCATGTGGTAACATCCCTTTACTAAATGGCCTTACTCAATTTTACCACCATGTTCCATCTTTCAATATTTCCTGGCAGAATCCTAACCATCTCCCAAAGAATTCGTCTATACCACACCTCTTTCACATTCCTGGACTTTTAATACATTGGCTCAGCTTTCTTGAATAACTTCTGCTGTCTTCTCGCTTGAATATATTTATCACAAAGCTGCATTTTCACTTTTTCTCTTTAAGGGTCTTAAAAGTATAAGCAAAGATTATAAAGAAAAAACTCAGGAATCACAGCTCCTCCAGATCTCCCTCTCTCAAGAGGTTTTGTTTTGTTTTTGTTTTTCCCTTTCAATTCATGCCTAACATTTCTCAGATTTCTGGTTGGAGTAGCAGCTCATAGCACTATGAACTCTGATTTCTCCATATCTTTTATAACAAGTTCAATTTTTTAAAGAAATTTTATTACGGCATTAAGATTGTAATTTCTGACTCAGTAAATCTGGGTTTAGGGAAATGCATCTGTTTTTTCTTTGCTATTAGAGTTGAGAACGAAAGTGCAAAAGCATAAAAATTTAGGCATAGAAACTGGAACCCTTGCTTTGCTCTCATTAAATCATAGTCACTAATGCTCACGGCTTGCCCAAAGCCTCTTTCCACTCCTTTGAAGCCTCTTTGTCCCAAATGTTGTCTAGGAGATCTCATTTCTAAGGCACATCTCTTCCACCCCCATTCCTTTTTTATCCTAAGGCTTCTTTACAATCCCAAATCCTTCACTGTTTTTTTTTTCCCCCTCTAGGGACAAGTTTAAAGCATGAAACTTCTGGAGAGGAATGAGTCCTAAATGGATGTTCACATTCCCTAATATGAGTACACCAGACACTACAGACAGTCTGGTATTGTCTCCTTCTGCTTGATGAAAGGTAAAGGTTATTTCTTATTTTTTTTCATTGAAATTTGGGTATCAATTTATGATAAACACTAAGGATATTGCAATATCTAAATGACAGGACAAATGCAGATAGATGACAGATTGTTTTTTAGTCTAATGGCCTAAAATATGCAGAGCACAAGCTTTTAATTTTTAGCTTGTGCTCACTATAAGCTTCACTATAATTGCTGTTATAATTGCTTGTCATCTCAGTTTTTTTGTCCTAATATGGATATTTTTTTCCTTCTCTGCAATCTTTCACTTGAGGGAGATTAGAATCCGACAAACATACTGCAAACAATACACTAAAATTATGTGGGTATGGAATCATAACATATATACGGAAACTCCTTTTGAAAACTATATAATACTGTTATCATTTAATCTAGACCTTTTATTTTTACTCATGAAGGAATCAAATCTGGGAGATCAAATGACTTTCTGAAGACTACACAAAGACCTGTTCTCTTAGTTCCTAGGAATCTTGACTCTGAGTCCAGTGCCCTTTCCATCATATCCAACAACTTTAATATTTTTTAAAGTCTTAGTAAAAATCTTCTGTGTTTCAATAGGTTCTTTTTTCTTCTGCAAGCTTCCAAAGCCCTCTCCTTGAACTTACCTAGAGTATGGAAAAGTTCATCTGAGGTGACATACTGGGAATGACCTAGAACAGATCTCATCATCTAAATCTGACTTGCCTTTGTAACTATTAGCTCTTCTCGGGGTTTGATGGGTACTGACATATAAAAGCTAAGCAAGAAGGGAGATGAGACCTGAGATGCTAGTAATTACATAGGGCTGTGAATATACCAAGATTTGTTTCTTTTTCATTTTTCCTAAAGAATGTCATGTTCCTAGAAGAAGGGTCAGGTCCTGAAGGGGCTATCAATGTCATCCCAACCAAGGTCTTTTCAGATACGATGACTCTCCTCTGCACAAGTTTGGGCTGTCCAATTACTCTTGAGTGTGCTGTCCATGGTGCTGAGAAACCAGCGCTAAATATAGCCCTGCTACAAATTCCTGTCACTTCTGGCGAAATGGTTAGGCAGAGCAGCACCTGACTGTGCTTCAGAGCTTTGCAGTTACCTAGAGGCAGCTATGAAAGGTCTGCAACCATTTCAAAAATGTAACAGCTCAAAAAGGCAGCTTTGAGAAAAATCTTTTTTATGACCACAACTGAAGTTAAAATTAAAAATTCATATCACCAGGAGAAACAGATTTAAATTTATTTGTAACTATTCTGCTTTTCCTAAAATAATACTCCTTATATGTTTTTAAAAATTAAAGCAAGAGCTTTGGTTGTTGTGCTGCTAGTTACATTTTCCTCCAAAAGTTAAAGTAGTGTAGTGTGATATAGTGTAATTGTCAACCAAAATAAAATTTTCCACAGAAAATTAGGTACAATTCACCCTGTGGATATAAGAACACTAGATAGGCATTACATCTCAGCTTTAAACGATCAAGCAGGAGAAGTCAGACAAAGAAAGATGAAGTACCTTTCCTGTTATGTTATTATAAATTGCATGGTATGAATTACTGTGTATTTACAAGACACCCTCTACCTACAGCCCCTACATGTAAAAATATCTCCTCATTCAGCTGCCATACACACTAAAATGAATATTCATAGGAGATATGCTGCTGTACTTAATTACCCCAAATGGCCTTGGATGCTTCCCTGTCCATTTTTCTGGGGTGGGGACCCTGTATTCTAATTGGAAGCATTCTCTGTGATGCACATAGTATCAGGAGTTCGAACTGCAGTTGTGCCCTCTCATCCCTCTCATATAGACATTGATAACATTTTTATTGCCATTCAAGCTTCCTGACCTTGGTCTCTGCTAGTGGCATGTGATGTCCCCCCAGAAGTCTCTGCAATGTGAAGTTATGTGCCTAGAGGAGATTTGAGTCTCCATCTCATATTTTTTTGCAATTGCTTTTCACTTTACTCAGGGTGGGAGATTGTCCTAATATGATTTCCTAACAGGTAGTTCTAAAACAAACCTTTGGGTACTCCAACATAATCATCATGCCCAATCTCTTTCTCTGCATTTTGAACTGTCCAGAACATGAAGGCAAAAAAGTGGGTGAATGTAGGGCCACCAAAAGCCCCAACAATCATAAATGTTACTGCAAACTAGGTGTTCAAAGGCCCTATCTAACTGTACTACTTGTCAACTATTGAACTTCTTCTCTGTGAACACTTCTTTCTACACTTTTCTCCACTTCCTGATGCTTTGGGCATTGCTGATACTCCCTAGGAGGTGGCTCTATCTTTACTGTAGGGACTGTTGATGACATTACTTTTCTCATCAGTCTCATCATCCTTGTTATTTCTCAACTGTCACCATCCCTGTTGCTGAGCATTTCCCTATTAGAGTTACAAACATTTTATTAGGCACTAGTGACTTCCTCATTACTTAATCCCGTTTAACTCCCTTTCTTCAGAAAGCACTCTCTCACTTTGGCTCTATGACACCACACCACACTACTCTTTTCTTCCACTGCTACACATATCCTTGAAGGTTAGTGTTTCTTAGCCTTCTGTACCTGGCTTTCTTCTCTTATCACTCTACATTGCCTAAGTGGTTTTGTCTATTCTCAGATCTTCAGTTATCCCTTGTGTACTAATGACCTACTCCTACCATTTTCCAAAATTCTTATCCCAAATAGCCAACTACCTTTTCAACATTTCTACCTAAGTATCTTGCTGGATCCTCTAATCAACATATCCAAAATTGAACCTATCACCTCACCCTGAACACACACACACACACACACACACACCTCTTTACTGTCATCTTTATGTTTACTCTCAAAGAGCAAAACCAACATCCATGGTTATCCACATCAAACTTCTGGCAGCCTTCTTTTACCACATTTCCCACCGACACTCATATACAGAAGCTCATTATTTTTGTCCATTCTAGCTTCTAAATAACTACGGGAATTTTCACTCCTCTTCACCTTCAACCACAAACTCAGAGCAGCTACCACTAGCTCTTATCTGAATTGCTGCAACAGCTTTGCTTCCATCGATGCCCAGTGCTACCTTCCCTCACCTCTTCTTCACAAAGAAGCCATCATAATTTTAAAGCATATTTTATTATATTGATGCTTTTACTTAAGCCCTTGAGTGGTTTTTCATTGTCATTAGGATGAAAACCAAGTCTGCCAGTTCTGACCCTTGACTGTATCTCCAACCTTTCTCCTGACTCTTTGCTATCTCCCTTTGTTCCACGTTCCAATGATATTGGCTCTTTAAAAATTTATTGAATAGGCTATATTCTCTCTAGACTTCTGATCTTCACCTGCTCTCCTTCCTATTCTTCTCTTTATGTAGCTAACTTGTATTTATCATTCAGCTTTCAGTTTAAAAGTCATTTTCTCTGACAAAGCATTAGCATAGCTCCCTCATTCTCTCCAAATACTCAGATGCTTTGCTCTCCCTACTTCTGGTGCATTTCTATATCATTTAGTTATGATCACTCTTTTCCTTTATCTTATCTCCAATGTCTAGCACAGTGCTTGGCACGGATGGGCAATTACTGTCCACTGGAAGAACAAAAGAATGAATAAAATTACAAAGTGGTTTTTTCCCCATTGAGTTAATGTATATTGTTCCATCTATAACATAATGCTGCCCTACATGCTGAATATATACTCATGCATATGTTTATTATCTGCAGAAAAGCAGATGAGGAAAGACCTGAAGGTATGTTTGGGAGAAATAGGGGATGGAAAGTGGTTTCCAGCCAGCTGCAGTTCTTCAAGGCTTCAAGGCAATTAAAATTCAGAAAATTCAATAAGTAGCTTTGGATTTTTTTTAATCATGAAAAAAGCTGTTTATTTAGTTTGAACTTCTGATTTTTGCCTTTCAGCATTTTGGGAATACTTATTTGAGAGTAGTTAAGGAATTAAAAAGACCAGACCTCTGCAGATTTCATATGAATCCTTGCTAAAAAAATAAAAATCAAAGAAAACTTTCATGTTTTTTAAAAATTAATCTCAATAGAAAAGAGATAAGTTATAAAGGACATCTTGGGCATACTCCAAACACAAAATTATTTCTATCTGGGTTCAGAATCAACAGTATGACATTTTATAGAGATCAGAAAACTTATGTTGCTAATTATAATGTACTTACATAAAGATTAAAGAGACTTTGCATTACTTTTACACATATCTGCAAGAAAGGATCTGGAGAGTTTGGGAGATAAACAAGGGAGTAGGAATTTTAACAACAAATCTATCTATAGAATTTAGTATGTAAATTATCTAAAATTTTTTGTTTGACTTTTATTGTACATGTGTAATAAATACTATCTATATAATATATATATTCAAATTTTTGTGCACTGGTTGACATAATAAACACATGATATATAACAAGTTGTCATGTCAAATTATAACAATAAGTTGACATGATAAACACATGGTCTTTTGTTCTACTAGGTTGTAATGTTGTTTCCCTAGCTGACAATAAGAAGGCAAGAATTTTTTTTCCAAGCATATAAATAGGCATTTTAAGAAAACACTCCTTGTGTGTGTCTGCCTACCTCTCTCTCTCTCTCTCTCTCTCTCTCTCTCTCTCTCTCTCTCCCCCTCTCTTTCTTTCTCTCTCTCTTGTTGTCTGTGTGTAAAGTCTATGACAGTTTAGCTCACGTCTGGTGTGGAGATCCTACACAGAACTAAACAGAGTTAGCTTAGTTTAGGGATCAAGATACCATTTGTCTCATGGTGTTCCTATAATGCCCTAATGCTATCCAGAGCTCCGCTCCTTCTCAAGTTCCACCAAATAAGCTATATTTACAACAGGCATTTATGTATACTGAAAACTTCACATAAGGTTTTTGGAAAATGGTGAATTTACACGGGGTTCCGGTTTTTCACCACTTTGCTTCCTTCCCTTCACCTTTCCCCAAACCCCTGTTTTTCCCTAGTGAAGGTAAGTTCTACCATTGCTTTTGTTTCTTGCTTTGTGCTAATCTACATCCTCCCTTGCTTCTCAGGGTCTTCTCTCCTCCCTCCCCCATAAGAGGCTTATCAAGAAAGTTCCCAAAACAAAAACTATTCTCTCACTAAAAGCATTGTTCTTAGCTTCCTAAAAATAGCAAAACCAATAAAAATGTTATCTTTTTAACTAATGACAAGTTTATTAGTTTATACTTTCTACCATTTTAAATAATGTAATAAAGTTATGCTGACTTGTAATAATAACAATTTGTGGGGAGAAAAGTAGTACTAATTGTCTTTCAATGGTAATGGAAACAATATAATTAACCAATCTAAAATTTCAAAATCTAAAATAAACTTAATTTTGTATTTTACAGTGGGGAATTATACTTTGATATACAGTTGTTAGCATCTTATTTTCTAAAGAATGTTAGCTGATAAATGAACATTTGGATGGCTGATCACATTTGTGCGTGATTGGCATGCATATTGTATGAAAATTACAATTACTTAAGAGTAATTACTCTAAGTAATACTTCATTGACTATTTAAGGATCTACTTATGTCTAAATATCTAATAGTTTCCTTTTTATTACTTTAAAAATGAATACTACTTTACCTTCTTAGAGTAGTAATTCAGAATTATCATCACTTTACTGAATACATTAGATAAGCTTAAGATGAAAACAATCTACTGAATTCATGATTCATAACAACTAGGGAAGAAAATCCTCATGAATACAACACAGTAGATTATGGAAACAAATTAAGGGCAGAAAATTTAGTTCTAATATTTGTATTAAGTATTGATCACAACATTTGAATTTATTTCAATTCTGCCTTATTTGAAAAAGATTATTAATTTATATAGGATCCTTTTCATTTTTAATGTCCCCACCCCCTTTTTTTCACTACCATCTCTTCTCTAGTAAAAGGGAAAATTAAAGAAGAAATTTGACAAAATCAGAATATGTTATGTTACATTTTGGCAACTTAAAATGTTAGCTATTGACCTTTGAAACTCTTTGACCTAGCTGTTGAGAGAGTCTTTTATATGAGAGGGCTGGTAAATCATCATTTCAATCAATAAATCTTCATGGAGGTTGTGTTGTTGCCCAAGAGTTGATAAGCCCAGTTACTGTCCTTTAGATCCTAACAAGCTGTTCAGGTCTGCAAGACAATGCTATTCTTTTAGGACTTCCTAGTATAAAGCAAATGATATAAAATTACTACCATTAAATTGAATAAAAAGGTGACGCTATTACTCCTAGTCATAAAAATAATCTTGGAACAATTTGGAGTAAGTTAAATCTCAAATTATTGCTCCTATGTGCTTTGAGTCCCAGTGTGAGGCTTTGTTGGTAGAGATGAAAGAATCTTACCTTGTGAGTCACTTAGAATGGCCAGGAAAGATGGCAGATGCTGTAAGAATGATCAGAGGTATATACCTAAAATAAATTGATGAGACTACTTACATTATTCAGTAAATATTTAATGACAAGATCTTGACCTGTATTATTTAAAATGTTTTTTTCAATTTCACAGGCACCACTTGTTCTTCATAGTTATAAGAGGTATATTAAAGAACCAAAGATCATAGACCATTTACTCATAGACATTTTTCCAGATTCCAGTCATTCTGTTTTTTATGGCCCAGTAATGAAAAATTAAATACTGACTTTTTTGATATTTAAGGATGAAAGCAAAAAATATATATATAAATGATGGCAATATCAGAATCACTTCAAATTGTTTGATTCAGTAAAGATTCTTACATACATGCAAAACAGTTGCATGCAACTTACATTCTCTGTGTTAAAATATATCTGTTTTTTATATGTTCTACCCATAAACTGAATCTGTTTTCTTCACTGGAAGACCTGAGTTATAAATATTAATGTAAAATAAAATCCACTTAAAAATATATGCATTCTGTATAATGGGAATAAACAGATTTTTTTTTTCTCCCTCACAACTCATGGTGATTTTGTCCTTTGATAGTTTACTATAAGAGCAACCAAGATTAGTAAGGACCCATATTAGTTGAGTAGTAATTCTTCCTTTTTCTTTTTACCTATGGTTTATAAGGAGAGGTTGATGAAGCAAAAATGTGGATTGGTCATTCATCTCTTCCTGTGTTTACTTCTCATTGGTTGCTCTAGTCTCTTTCAGGAGAAACCACCCACCGGTTGGTTTAAAGTAAAAAATTAAATCTTCTATCTAGTTTAAAATCTGGACTAATACTATTAAACTATCCTTCAGATAATCTCTCAGGTTACTTCTCCACTTCCTCACCTAAGTAGGGGGGTGGGCTTTGCGTTTGTGGGGACAAAGCCCCTGGCCTCATGCCAGCCCTGAGCTGTGCATTGGCTGGCATCTGCTGATTATGAGGTAAATCCTATGTCTGTCTTTATATGTCCCTAGCCTCTAATGCTTAAGCTCATGACTATTAACCTTTGTTCTACTCTCAGATCTAGAAACAGTCTTAGAGGGAGTCTGATGAGCCTGACCTACCTAAGGATTTGTTTGTGAATTAACCAGAGATCTGCATGTGACTATCATTGATCTTAGAGTGGTCTCCTCTGTTTGCTCCTTGCACTTCCACAGAGATTCTAGCAAGTCTTTCATTTGTGTCTACTTCTGTAATAAGGGGAATAAGTATTCCTCTGGAGAAATAAAACACAATTGCTTTCCCCTGCTGGACAGTGCAGTACTACCAAGGTTACATTAATGTGTCTGTTGCCAGATCACTGATCCTAGGCTTCTCAGAGTTCCAAATGAGTAGGGTCCTAACTATTGTGTTTCATCCTAACATAAATGCCACTTTCTAAAAAAACACCCAGAAGAAAAAAATCAGGACACCATCTGTAGTCATGTCCATAACCTCTGCTTCTAATCCACTCCTCCTCTAAGTTCCCCAGATTCAGAGAAAAACCTGGCTTCCCTGTTTGCTTTTTCTATTTGGACTTGTATGGTTTAACCCACATATCCTAGCTCTTGATATGCTAAAGAGAGAGAGAAAGAAATTTGACAATCTTTACCTCATGACAATATCCTAGCTCTCAAGGTTATTGACTTGCTTCCAAATAATGTTTTTAGATGTCAGAAATTGAATATTTTTCTTTGATTCCTTCTGTAAAAAGTCCTAATCTTTTTCAGGCAGAAGGACAGAGTTGGGCAAAGAGGATGTCATAACAAAGAAAAGTTTCAAAAGTTAAATGGAAAAGCACACAAATAACCTTAGACTATCACACTTATTACAGACTTTTCTCTGTGCTTCTAAAATTAGACAATGGATAAAAAAATGTATGTAAAATTCAAAGGACAACATCCTTTTAGGAATATATTCCAGAGTCGGAAAACATATATAGACACTGATAAAATTTAAAGCATAAAAAATTAAACATATTTCTATGGTAAAAATAATGGTCAAAAATTAACAGCTTTTTGGAGAAAATACTCAATATAGTTATAAAATCATTGATATCCATAACTTTTTTGATATAATTTTAACATCTTTATTGGAGTATAACTGCTTTACAATGGTGTATTAGTTTCTGCTGTATAACAACATGAATCAGCTATATGTACACGTACATCCCCATGTCTCCTCCCTCTTGTGTCTCCCTCCCACCCCCCCATCCCACCCCTCTAGGTGGTCAAAAAGCATGGAACTGATCTCCCTGTGCTATGTGGCTGCTTTCCACTATCTATTTCACATTTGGTAGTGTATATATGTCCATGCCACTCTCTCACTTCATCCCAGCTTACCCTTCCCCTTCCTCGTGTCCTCAAGTCCATTCTCTATGTCTGCATCTTTATTCCTGTCCTGTCCCTGGGTTCATCAGAACCATTTTTTTTTTAGATTCCATATGCATGTGTTAGCATATGGTATTTGTTTTCTCATTCTGACTTACTTCACTCTGTATGACAGACTCTAGGTCCATCCACCTCACTACAGATAACTCAATTTCGTTTCTTTTTATGGCTGAGTAATATTCCATTGTATATATATGTGCCACATCTTCTTTATCCATACATATGTCGATGGACACTTAGATTGCTTCCATGTCCTGGTTATTGTAAATAGTGCTGCAATGAACATTGTGATACATGACTCTTTTTGAATTATGGTTCTCTCAGGGTATATGCCCAGTAGTGGGATTGCTGGGTCAAGTTACCCATAACTCTTAAAAACTCTTACATATAAATAAGAAAAACACAGGTATCCTACTCATAAATAAGCAGTTTGTAAAAATAAAATTGCAAATGGTCAGTAAACATTAAAATAAATGTTTAGGAGACTTCTGGTTTCTAGTTCTACATATAAGAAGCTTGGAAACTGCCAGTCCATCTGAACAGTAGGTAAAAAGCTGAACAGACTAAAAACTCAACAGTTTTTCTTGGGTCCATAAGAAAGGGGATGACACAGGGCAAGCTGCTACCCCAAAATTGGAGAGATATACAGACAAACATGGGGAGTCACAGTTTACCAGAGGAGAAACCACTGTGGAAACCAGAGCCCAGGAAGGAAAACCTGAACTGTAATTGACAAATTGCTGAAGGCTCAGTGAAGACAACTCTGAGAGTAAAAAATTCCCAGTAGACTCACTTATAGTGAAACCACAACAATTGAGTGAGATTTACCTTCAGGAGCCCAACCTGGTTCTCACAGAGAATACTAGACAAAAATCCCCTCATGCTTCCAGCAGGGTCAGTAGAAAAGGAACTATTTTGAAATATACCAGAGCACTCTATTTTTCTTAAGAAGGGCTGCACTCAGAGGAAACAAGATAACCAAAGCCTAACCTCCTGGAGTTTTATCAGAATCTAACTAACCTGAGGTAAGGTAATACCCAACTCCAGCTTGCTCTAGCCATCCTGTTCCACCTAAGGGGAGGGAAGAAAAAACCAGAGAAACACTTGTGAAGTTGATGGTACAGAGGCACAGGCTCACTGAAAGACAGAACTAATCATAAGACTACAGAATGCTTCCCCTCCTCCCACACCTCACCATCACATTACTAAAGGCCTATTTACAGAAGTTCATTTTACTCAGTACATCATGTCCAGCTGTGAAGAAAAAATTAAAGCATACCAAAAGGAAAAAAAACACACTTTGAAGAGACACAGCAAGCATCAGAACCAGACATGGCAGAGATGTTGGAATAATCAGATCAATAATTTAAAACACCTATGATTAACATGCTAAGGGCACTAATGGATAAAGTAGACAGCATGAAAGAATAAATGGCGAATGTAAACACAGAGACAGAAGTGCTAAGAAAGATCCAAAAAGAAATGCTAGCAATAAAAACACTAACAGAAATGAAAAATACTTTTCATGAGTTTATTAGTAGACCAGACACAGCTGAGGAAAGAATCCCTGAACTATAGGATATACCAATAAAATCTTCAAAAGTTGAAAAACAAGAGAAAAAAAAAGACTGAAAAAAAAACAAAACTGAATATCCAAGGACTGTGGGACATCTACAAAAAGTGTAACATATGCATAATGAGAATTAAAAGGAAAAGAAATAAAGTAAGAGAAGAATATTTGAAACAGTAACCACTGAAAATTTCCTCAACTTAATATCAACAGATCCTGGAAGGTGAAGGAGTACCAACCAGGATAAATGCCTAAAATACTACACCTAAGCTTATCATTTCCAAACTATAGAAAATCAAGGATAAAGAAAAAAATTCTGAAAAGCCCAGAGATTAAAAACACCTTACCTATAGAGACATAAATGTAAGAATTACATCCAACTTCTCCTAAGAAAGCAAACAAACAAGAAGAGCATGGAGTGAAATATTTAAAGTATTGAGAAGAAAAAACCCTACCAACCTAGAATTTTATACCTTGTGAAATTACCTTTCAAAACTGAAGGAGAAATAAAGGCTTTCTTGGACAAAAAGTGAGGAAATCTGTTGTCAGTAGATCTGCCTTGCAAGATATATCAAAACAGTTTCTTTAAAGGGAAGGAAAGTAATATAGGTCAAAAACTCAGATCTACATGAAGAAAGAGAATTAAAGAAGGAATAAAGATTAAAAAAAACTTTTATGTTTCTCATTCTAATTGATCTAACAGATAACAGTTTGTTCAAAATAATTATAGCAACGATGTACTTGAATTTATACACACACACACTTTTATGTATGCTTACAAATAAGTGAAATAAATGACAGCAATAATAAAAGGGACAGGGGAAAGGAATCAGGATTATTTGGTTATTATAAGGAACTCACACTACCTGTGAGTGGTACAGTGTTATTTGAAAGAAGACTTGGATTAGCTGTAAATGTATATTGTAAACTGAGGCAATCATTTAAAAATTTAAAGAAAAACTAATATGCTAAGAGAGGAGAAAAAAATGAAATTTTATAAATGCTCAGTTAAAACCACAAAAGGTAGGAAAAAAAAGACAAAACTAGGAAAAAAAGAACAAAGGCAACAAATAAAGAGTAAAACATGTGGTAGATATTAATCCAACTAGATCAGTAATCACTTTGAATGTCAGTGGCCTAAATGGACCCATTAAAAGACAGAAGAAAAATGGTAGAGATGAACCAGGTTTCAAGGCAGAAATTGAGACACAGATGTAGAGAGCAAACGTATGGACACCAAGGAGGGAAAGTGGCAGGGGTGGTGGTGGTGGGATTAATTGGGAGATTGGGATTGACATATATACACTAATATGTATAAAATGGATAACTAATAAGAACCTGCTGTATAAAAAATAAATAAAATTTTTAAAAAAACCAAAACCTTAAAAGCAATTCATACCTTCTCCCACCCACCCACCCACCAAAACAAACAAACAAAAAAGACAGAAGTTGTAAGAATGGAGTTTAAAAAAAAACCCAAATGCGGTATGTCTATAAAAAAACCTACTTTGATTTTAAACACATATAGATTAAAAGTAGATGTATGTAGAAAAGGATACCACGCTAACACTAATCCAAAAAAGTAGGATTAGATATAGTAATTTTGGACAGAGCAGACAGTCTCAGGAACAGAGAGGGCCACTACCTAATAATAAAAGGGTCAATTTTCAAAGAAGACATTACAATACTTAACATGTATGCACCTGACTACAAAAAGGTCAAACTATGTGAGGCCAAAACTAATAGAATTGCAAAGATTAAATAGATGAATCCACAACCATACCTGGAGTCTTCAACACCCGTTTATCAGAAATGGACAGATCCAACAAGGAGAAAGTCATAGAAGATATAGTTTAACTCCCCAACACCATCAATCAACAGGTTATAATTTACATCAACTTCATTCAAGCAGAATACACACTCTTCTCAAGCTCACATGGAATATTCACCAGGAAAGACTATGATGCAGACCCAGAACTGCCAAAGCAATCCTGAGGAAAAATAACAAAGCTGGAGGCATAAACCTCCCAGATGTCAGGTAATACTACAAAGCTACAGTAATCAAAAGAGCATGGTATTGGCACAAAAAAGACACATGGATCAATGGAACAGAATAGAGAACTCAGAAATAATCCCACACCCCTACAGTCAATTAATCTTTGACAAATGAGGCAAGAATATACAATGGAGAAAAGACAGTTTTTCAGCAAGTGGTGCTGGGAAAGCTGGACAGCCTCATGTAAATCAATGAAGTTAGAATCATTTAAAGACCTAAATATAAGACATGACACCATAAAACTCCTAAAAGAGAACAAAGCAAAACATTCTTGGACATAAATCATAGCAATATTAGATCACTTTCCCAAGGCAAAAAAATAAAAGCAAAAATAAACAAATGGGACCTAATCAAACTTAAAAGATTTTGTACAGTAAAGGAAACCACCAACAAATGAAATGACAACCTACAGACTGGAACAAAATATTTGTAAATGATGCAATTGACAAAGGGTAATTTCCAAAATATACAAAGAGCTCATGCAACTCAATATCAAAAAAACAACCCAATCAAAAAATGCGCAGAAGACCTAAGTAAACATTTCTTCAAAGAAGACAGATGGCCAAAAGGTACGTGAAAAGATCCTCAACATCCCTATTAGAGAAGTGCAAGTCAAAATCAAAATGAGGTATCATCTCATGCCGGTCAGAATGGCCATCATCATAAAGTCTACAAATAATAAATCCTGAAGAGGGTGTGGAGAAAAGGGAACCCTCCTACACAGCTGGTGGGAATGCAAATTGGTGCAGCCACTATGGAGGTCCCTTAAAAAACTAAAAATAGAGCTCTCATATGAACCAGCAATCCCATTCCTGGGCATATATCCAGAAAATACAAAAAGTCTATCTCAAAAAGATACATGCACTCCAATGTGCATTGCAGCACTATTTTTAATAGGCAAGACATGGGAGCAACCCAAATGGCCATCAACAGACGATTGATTTACAAATACATGGTATATACATACACACACACACAATGGAATATTTCTCAGCTACAAAAAATGAAATATTGCCATTTGCAGCAACATGGATGGACCTAGAGAATTTCATACTAAGTGCAGTAAGTCAGACAGAGACAAATATCATATGATATCAATTATATATGGAATCTAAAAAAATAATACAAATGAATTTATTTACAAAACAGAAACAGACTCATGGACATAAAAAACAAACTTATGGTTAGCAAAGGGGAAAGTAGGGGAGGGATAAGTAGGACTTAAACAGGATAAATAGGGATTAACGCATACACTCTATTATATATAAAATAGGTAAGTGACAAGGGTTTACTGTATAACACAGGAAACAATGTTCAATATCTTGTAATAATCTATAATGTAAACTAATCTGAAATATATATATATGTATCTGAATCACTTTGCTGTATACCTAAAAGTAATGTGATACTGTAAATCAACTATACTTCAATAAAAGAATAAAAATTAATTTCCAGTCTCTTTTTGAAGATAGAAGCAGAGGGAATACTTCCAAACTCAATTTATGAGGCCAGTATTATCCTAATACCAAAACCAGACAAAGACATTACAAGAAAAACTACAAATATCTCTCATGAACATAGATGTAAGAATTCTCAACAAAATATTAGGAAATCAAGTCCAACAAGGTAAAAAAGGATTATACACCATAACCAAATGAGATTTATCCCAAGTCTGCAAGGTTGGTTCAACATTCAGAAATCAGTGTAATCCATCACATCAACAAGCTAAAAAAGAAAAATCTCATGAGCATATCAATAGATTCAGAAAAAAAAATTTGACAAAATCCAAGACTCACTCATGTTAAAAATTCTCAGTTATTTTGGGATAAATAACTTCTTCAACTTGATAGAAAATATCTACAAAAAAATCTACAGCCAACATCATACTTAATGGTGAATTACGCGAAGCCTTACCACTAAGATCAGGTACAAAGTTAAGAATGTTCCCTTTCACTATCCCTTTTCAACATTTTACTGCCAGTTTAGCTAATGCAATAAGAAAAGGAAATAAAAGTGTACAAATTAGGATGGAAGAAATCAAACTGCCTTTGTTTACAGATGATACAATTGTCTATGTAGAAATCTGAAAGAATCAACAACAAAAAATGTCTAGAGTAAGTGATTCTAGCAAGGTTGCAGGATACAAAGTTAATATACAAAAGTCAATCACTTTCCTATATATTAGCAATGAACAAGTGGAATTTGAAATTAAAAACACAATACCATAATATTAGCACTAGTAATTTTATGTGGTCAGTTATGAATTATGTAAAACCAACCATCTAAATAATTTCTTAAAATAATAAATATAATTAAAGTAATTAAAATAAACCCAAATCCTTATAGTGGTCAACTTATTTCACGCTGATAAAATTACTAGTATGTAATGAATTCTTTTTTCCTTTTAAGAAAAAAATGTATACTGAATCAGAGGTTTCTGTGCAGCATTTTGATTCTATATAGTTTTCAAGGTCATGTAGGACCTTAAGGGACATCTTAACATGTTCTCTCTGGATTATTCCTTTTGAGTAGCTTGAACTTCAATTAACATGAGTGTACTAAGGAAAAAGAACTGCACTAAAATTTAAGTCTAAACAGGTGTTGCAAGAGGACACTTTTTAATTAGGCTGTATTATTTTGTCTGTATGATTATTGGTTTTGGTCAGTTGTTGTACAGCATCAATGTCAATGTGTTTGATTTCTAATTTTACTTTACAAACTAGGAAAAGCATTTGCCAGCAGACAAGAGTTCTGTTACGTAGCTACAGGCAGGGTTCCTAAAAAACAGCATCCCCTTTATACTAAAAAAAAAAAAAAAATTTAATGTTTATTACTGAATAGAATGAAATACAGTTTAAAACTAGGATCCAGATGTCAGTCATGGAAGCAGACTGGTCCATCAAAGGAATCATAATTGAGAGTTTCAGATGGGGAGGAAAAGAACCCCCCCCCCCGGGGAACATGATAAAATTAGATCAGATTTGTGTGCACTGTTGATCCCTATATTGAGGTCAGGAGGAACAGTGGCTGAACTGCACCATTTAGGAACTGCTATTCTCTGTCTCAGAAGTAATCTGAAACACTGCAGCAAAGTTTTCATAGAATAATTTAATTGGGTTATCTTGAGTACAACTTTCTAAGGGAAAAGAAGAGCACTGGAAATTCATTGGAGGTCTAATTAGCTGTAACTTTTATTCTGCTGTACCATTATCATTGTAGCATATATTCTCATAGCTCTCAATATGTAGAAATAGTTCTTCTGTTTTGTATTGTCTCCACAATACCTTCTCTTCCATGAGAACATTCTATGTTGTCAAAAGTAAGAAAAAGTTATCAGGGAAGATAGGATGGGCGAATTTATTTCTTTCCAGGTGATTTTAAAAAAATATGTTGGGCTTCCCTGGTGGCGCAGTGATTGAGAATCTGCCTGCCAATGCAGGGGACACGGGTTCGAGCCCTGATCTGGGAAGATCCCACATGCCGCAGAGCAACTAGGCCCGTAAGCCACAACTACTGAGCCTGCGTGTCTGGAGCCTGTGCTCCGCAACAAGAGAGGCCGCGATAGTGAGAGGCCCGTGCACCGCGATGAAGAGTGGCCTCCGCTTGCCGCAACTAGAGAAAGCCCTCACACAGAAACGAAGACCCAACACAGCCAAAAATAAATAAATAAATTTATTAAAAAGAAATATATATATATGTTGAGAGTGTATGTGTGCGTTGAAGGTATGTTTGCCTTATTGTAATACTAAACCATGTAATAGTATATTACTAGTGTTTTGTGATATTGAGATCTGACAGCACATCAAGATGTTTAGGTGAAAAAAGCAAGGTAAACCAAGACAAAATAGAATCAAAACACAACAAATAAAGCCTTTTGGAAACAAAATCAAAAATTAGTGTTTTCTTTTTTTTGGTCTTTCATGGGTTTTTTTCCCCCATTATCAGAGGCAAATAAAAGGTTTTTTTCTTTTCATAATTTCTGTCTTGAAAACCTTCTGTGGTTATCAGTGGGAGAAAACTGGTCTTGGATAAAGCAGTTTAAGTCGTTAAGCACAAAGAATACTTATATATTTTTCACTTATAGTCAATGACTCTTTTCGGTGCATCAAACCCTCTGCTGGGATATGGAGAAGTGGGCTTTACTATTCAAACCTGACCTTGATCTTCCAAAGTACTATTTCAACAGCTAGATACAAAAGTCTTTAGGGAGTGAACACAGGGGTTTGATCATTTCCATGAGATACCACATTTGCACTGAGATAAACACAGTGGTTGGCCAATAGTCCTCACGTATACAATGGCATATTTTGAATGTCCCAATAAACTTGTGTTCTGATACCTGGCCTTGGAAAGAGCTATGATTCATACTGACAATATTTAGCTTCCATGTGGTTACCTGGGCCTGAAATTTGAAAGGCATCTCTGCTCCTTCTTCCTCACCCCCTACTGAATAACAATGCTCATCAGTTCTGTTTTCAAATCCCTTGAGGAAGACTAATTTTACCCAATAAAGGCCTTTCTATCACTTAGGATATCTCTTGCCTAGATTGCTCCTTCAGCCTCTTAAAATGTCCCTGTGCCTCCAGCTTTTCTCCCTCCAATCCGGCTTTGGCATTGTAACCAGTGTGATCTTCCTAAAATATAAATGTGATTGCTTGCTTACCTGCCTCCAAACCCTGCTTATTTCTTTTGAGGAAAACTCCAAACTATTTTAAAGTCTTTCATGGTCCGCACCCTATATATCTTTCTAGTTACACTCACATAATGCTCCTTCCGTTTCATTCTATGCTCCTGCTTTCAGAGTATCTTGTTCACAGACCATACCATTCTATTGCTATTTTCAACCCTATGACTTTGTACTTGCTTTAACTACCACCTCCTGCCCAGAATTTAACCCTCACTTCATTGCCTGCTTCATTCCACCTCAACTTTAAGAATAAGCTTAGATGGCATTTCCCCCAAGAAGCCCCAAGAGACCTCTTGTCATGGTTAGAGCACTGGAGTATCTGCACAATTCTGCTGAAGAACTGTACACTATGAGTTAGAATTGTTTGCCCCTTTACAGGTTTAAAATGCCGAAAGGGCAAGTGCTCTTATTCATCAGAGTATCTAGCTCTGTTCCCTGTCTTGAACAGATGAAGAAACATGGGTATTCTGTTAAACTCTTCCCTTCACATGCCGGTGGAGGATCCTAGGAAGTTGTTATCCTTTCCAGTGGAAGAAAGAATCCTTGTCACATCTTGGACCACTGACTTACCCATCAAGTAGTTACAGGAGTCAGACTCAGAGGCCATATTCACTTCACATGCACAAGGACAGCTGCATTGGTAGTTAAAATAATGATGCAAGTGGCTAAAGAGTTACAGTCCTGAGCATACTGAGACCATTTCAGCTATTCTAGGCAAGTGGAACGTTTCTTAGGACCCTCTGCTAGGTATCCCCAGATGTAAAAACTAAAGGGAAAATCCATAGAAGATTGGGGGCAGGGTTATTCTCACATCCTGCACCAGCCCTACAGCCAGAGTCTGTTCTGTACTTTGAATATCACACTTCAATGTAGCGATATGGATTTAAATACCAAGAGAATGACAATTTTTAGCGGCTAGTCTAAACAGTCCTGGTTTACCCTATGATCTTAAGCTATCTCATACATGCAACCTTTCATGTAAAATCTCTCAAGTTTAAGAATATTTCCCACAACTTGAAGGGAGAAATTATCTAGAATCACTAAGCATACTTCATGCTGCATTTAGTATATAAGTGTAGACCATATATAAATATCAAATGTAGTTTTAATGGTAATATAAAATTTTCAAGATACAGAAATAAAAAAGATTAAAAAGCACGCATAATCTTATCCCTCTCACACAAAGATCTTTACAAAGTAAAATTTAGATTATATTTTAAATATGTATTTTACATTTTTGCATTTTTTATATTTTACATTTTTGATCTACATTTTTGATACTGTAGATCAGTTATCTCCTATTGTAAAGCAAGTACTTGTCAGGTCAGGTTTGAAGCACTAAAAATTACAAACAACTGTACTCATCTTTCCTGGGTCCTGGATAAGCAACAGGATACACAAACATAACCCCTTGGAAAGACTTTTAAAGATAATACACTATTCAGGCAAAGGCCAGCGATAAAATTCCTATGAGATATCAGACAAAACAATTTTCATATCACTACCGTAAATTCTTTTTTAATTACCAATAATCTTGCAGTATTTTCCATCAGTAAATGCTTAAAGATAACTGGAAGCAACTTATTTATAATATAATTTAAAATGGAGGGACACATAAAATGGCACACAGCCACATGAAAATCATCCTAACAGACTGACTAGGAAACCCTAATTGCAATGTGCAGACAAGATTGGTTCCCAAGGCCCACTTACCCTTGATATTTAGCACTATGTTTATGACAGTAAGAAGGTCTTTTATAATAAATGGAGCAAAAGAGATTTTTCCAATGGGTGCAGATAAATGGAAAACTCCTCTTTAACATATAACTATTTGGAGTACATAAAAGAAAATGAATATTAGAAGACCATGATTTCTAGACCATATAAAAGATAACTGAAGCATTAAAATAAGTACATAGTATACCAAACCACAGGACTTGTGAATCACAAAATATTATCATGAGATCTTAGAATGTAAAATAATTTTCCTTAATGAGTGAAACTGCATTCATATACACCCTGGGGATTTCTATACTAGTTCTTTAAGGTAACTAGGTATTAATATTTAGAATAGAATTTTTCTTTGGTTAAAGGGGACCAGGTTTAAAAATGTTTATATAATAAGAAAGGAGCTAAGAATATACAACTGGGAAAGGAGAGTTTTTCTAATAAATGATATTGGAAAAACTGGATATCCACATGCAAAAGAATGAAACTAGACACTTATCTTATACCATACACAGAAATTAACATGTATTAAAGACTTAAATTTAAAACTTGAAACTGTAAAACCCCTAGAAGAACCCATAGGCAGTAAGCTCCTTGACATCAGTCTTGGCAATAGTTTTTCTGGATTTGGCACAAAAAGCAAAGGCAACAAAAGCAAAATTAAAGTAGGACTGCATAAAACTAAAAATAAATCTTCTTTACAGCAAAGGAAAGCATCAATAAAATGAAAAAGCAACCTACAGAATGAAAAAAAAGCCTATATGAACTATGAGATACCATTAAGAGACACAATTATGTCTTATTGAAATTCCAGAAGAAGAAGAGTGGGAGAAAAGGGTCAGAGAGCTTATTTAAAGAAGTTATGAATGAGAATTTCATTAACTGGGGGAAAAATTTAGATAACCAAGTTCATGAAGCTCAGAGGTCTGCAGTGTTTCAACTCAAAAAGATCTTCTCTAGGACACATTATAATAAAACTGTCTAAAATCAAAAACAAAGAGTAAATTTAAAAACAGTAAGAGAGGGCTTCCCTGGTGGCACGGTGGTTGAGAGTCCACCTGCCGACGAAGGGGACACGGGTTCGTGCCCTGGTCTGGGAAGATCCCACATGCCGCAGAGTGGCTGGGCCCGTGAGCCATGGCCGCTCAGCCTGCGCGTCCAGAGCCTGTGCTCTGCAACAGGAGAGGCCACAACAGTGAGAGGCCTGCGTACCGCAAAAAAAAAATAATAATAATAAAAATAAAAACTAAAAAATAAAAACAGTAAGAGAAAATAAATTCTCACATACAACGAAAGCTACATAAGACAATCAGCAGAATTCTCAGCAGAAACCTGTAAAACCAGGAGAAAGTGGAATGATATATTCAAAGTACAGTAAGAAAAAAACTGCCAACAAAGAATACTTTACCCAGAAAAACTGTCTTCAGAAACAGAGAGACGAAGATTTTCTCAGACAAAAAAAAAAAAAAAAAAAAAACGTTTTGGGAGTTTATCACTGCTAGTCCTGCTTTACAAAAATGGCTAAAAGGATTTCTTTAAGTTAAAATGAAAGAAGACTAACAATACGAAGACACATCAAAATATAAAACTCACTATAAAGCTAAGAATATGGACAAATTCAGAATACTCTAATACTGTAATGGTGCTTCATAAATCACTTTTAACTCTGGTGTAAAAGTTAAAAGACAAATATTAAAATAACTATAACTATAATAATGTGTTAAATGGGTACATCATATATAAATTGTGACATCAATAACACAAAATGTGGGAGGAGGAGAAGTTAAATATAGAGTTTCTGTACACAAAGGTAAATACAGTAGGTAGTGGATGAACCACTTATAAAGCTAGTATGAAGGTTAAAAGACAAAAGTAGTGAAAATAACTTATAAAAATAATTAGTTAAGGTACTCACAAGATCAAAAATATGTAAAATGTGACATCAAGAATATAAAACATGGGGGGTAATAATGATGTTGGGCTTTAAATGGGATCAAACTTAAGTTGTTATCGACTTAAAATATACTGTTATATATAAAAGTTGTCATATGTAAGCCTCATGGTAATCACAAAGGAAAACCTATAGTAAATACAAAATAAGGAGAAAGTAATATAAGCATATTCCTAAAGTCATCAAACCACAAAGGAAGAGAGCAAGAGAAGAATGAAGGAAAAAAGAACTACAAAAAATAGCAAGAAAACAATGAACAAAATGGCAATAAGCACATACATATTAGTGATTACTTTAAATGAAAATGGACAAAATTCTCCAACCAAAAGAAATAGAGTGGATGAATGGATGGGAAAAAAAAAAAAACATGACCCATCCATATGCTGCCTACAAGAGGTTCACTTTAGATGTAAGGACACACACGGACTGAAATTGAAGGAATGGGAAAAAGATATTCCATGTAAATGGAAATCGAAAAGAAAGCTAGACTAGCTCTACTTATATCGTACAAAATAGACTTTGAAACAAAGACTTTAATAAGAGACAAAGAAGGGCATTACATAATGATAAAGAGGTCAATCTAACAAAAAGATTTAACATTTGTAAATACTTATACACACAACATAGGAGCACCTAAATATATAAAGCAAATATTAACAGATCCAAAGGGAGAAACAGCAATACCATAATAGTAGTGGACTTCAATACCCCACTTACATCAATGAATAGCTCATTCAGGCAGAAAATCAATAAGGAAACATTGACCTGAAATGATATATTAGACCAGATGGACTTATCACATATTAATAGAACATTCCATCCCAAAGCAACAAAATACACATTCTTCTCCAATACACATGGAGGGTTTTCCAAGACAGATCATATGCTAGGTCACAAAACCAGTCAATAAATTTAAGAGGACTGAAATCATATCAAGCATCATTTCCAACCACAATGGTATGAAACTAGAAATTACATAAGGAAAACTTAAAAAGTAATAAATAGGTGAAGATTAAGCAAGATGCTATTTAATGATCAATGGATCAAAGAAGAAATCAAAAGAAAATTTAAAAATACACAGTGAGACAAATGAAAATGGAGATGTAATATAGCAAAATTTATGGGATGCAGCAAAAGCTATTCTAAGAGGGAAGTTCATAGCAAAAAATGCCTACCTCAGGAAACTAGAAAATGTTAAAATAAAAACCTTTATACCTCAAGAAACTAGAAAAAGGACAAATGAAGCACAAAACTAATGAAAGGAAATAACAAAGGTTAGAGCAGAAATAAATAAAACAGAGACTAAAAAAGGCAATAGAAAAAATCAGTGAAATTAAGAGCTGGTTCTTTGAAAAGATAAGCAAATTTGACAAACCTTTAGCTAGACTCATGAAGAAAAAAAGAGACAGAACTCAAAATTAGAGGTGAAAATGTTACAACCGATATCACAGAAATACAGAGAATCATAAGAAACTACTATGAATAACTGTACACCAACAGATTGGACAACCTTGATAAATGGAAGAATCATAGAAACACTCAACCTTCAGACTGAATCATGAAGAAATACTAAATCTGAACAGACCAATTACTATTAAGATGATTGAATCAGTAATCAAAAACCTCCAACAAACAAAAGTTCAGGACCAGATGACTTCAATAGTGAATTCTACCAAGAAGTCAAAAAATTAACAGCAATGCTTCTCAAACTCCTCGAAAAAACATAAGAGGAGGAATACTTCTAAACTCATTTTAAAAGACCAGTATTAACCCAATACCAAAACCAGATAAGGAAGCCACAAGAAAATGACAGACCAATATCCTTGATGAACATAGATACAAACTTCAACAAAATATTAGCAAACTGAATTTTTTTTTTTTTTTTTTTTTTGCGTTATGTGGGCCTCTCACTGTCGTGGCCTCTCTCGTTGCGGAGCACAGGCTCCGGACATGCTGGCTCAGCGGCCATGGCTTATGGGCCTAGCCGCTCCGCGGCATGTGGGATCCTCCCGGACCAGGGCACGAACCCGTGTCCCCTGCATCGGCAGGCGGACTCTCAACCACTGCGCCACCAGGGAAGCCCGCAAACTGAATTTGACAATACATTAAAATGTTTATACATCATAACCAAGTGGGTTTTATTTCAGGGATGTAAGGATCGTTCAACTTCCACAAATCAATGTGATACACCACATTTAAAAAATGAAGTGTAGATTCCACATATATGTGTTAGCATATGGTATTTGTTTTTCTCTTTCTGACTTACCTCACTCTGTATGACAGACTCTAGGTCCATCCGCCTCACTACAAATAACTCAATTTCGTCTCTTTTTATAGCTGAGTAATATTCCATTGTATATATGTGCCACATCTTCTTTATCCATTCATCTATCAATGGATACTTAGGTTGTTTTCATGTCCTGGCTATTGTAAATAGAGCTGCAATAAACATTGTGGTACATGACTCTTTTTGAATTATGGTTTTCTCAGGGTATATGCCCAGTAGTGGGATTGCTGGGTCGTATGGTAGTTCTATTTTTAGTTTTTTAAGGAACCTCCATACTCTTCTCCACAGTGGCTATATCAATTTACATTTCCACTAGCAGTGCAAGAGGTTTCCCTTTTCTCCACACCCTCTGCAGCATTTATTGTTTGTAGATTTTTTGATGATGGCCATTCTGACTGGTGTGAGGTGACACCTCATTGTAGTTTTGATTTGCATTTCTCTAATGATTAGTGATGCTGAACTTGAGGACATGGGGAGGGGGAAGGGTAAGCTGGGATGAAGTGAGAGAGTGGCATGGACATATACACACTACCATATATAAAATAGATAGCTAGTGGGAAGCAGCCACATAGCACAGGGAGACCAGCTTTGTGACAACCTAGAGGGGTGGGATAGGGAGCGTGGGAGGGAGATGCAAGAGGGAGGAGATATGGGGATATATGTATATGTATAGCTGATTCACTTTGTTATGTAGCAGAAACTAACACACCATTGTAAAGCAATTATACTCCAATAAAGATGTTAAAAAAGAAATTAAAAAATAAAAAATGAAGGATAGAAATTATATGATCATCTCAGTAGATGCAAACAAAAGCATTTGACAAAATTCGATATCCATTATGATGAAAAACTGTCAATAAAGTGGGTGTAGAGGGAATGTACCTTAACATAAGAAAGGCTATATATGACAAGCCCATAGCTAACATCATACTCAATAATGAAAACCTGAAAGCTTTTCCTTTAAGATCAGGCACAAGACAAGGATGCCCACTCTCACAACTTTTATTCAACATAGTATTGAAAGTCCTAGCCAGAGCATATAGGCAAGAAAAACAAATAAAAGGCATCCAAATTGGAAATGAAGAAGTGAAACTGTCACTACTTGCAGATGACATAATATTATGCATAGAAACCCTAAAGACTCTCTCAAAAGACTTTTAGTACCAATAGATATATTCAGTAAAGTTGCAGGTTACAAAATCAATACACGAAAATCGGATGTATTTCTATACGCTAATAATAAACTATCAGAAAGAGAACTGAAGAAAACAATCTCATTTACAATTACATCAAAAAGAATAAAATACCTAGAAATAAATTTAACCAAGGAGGTGAAAGGCCTGTGTACTGAAAACTATAAAATATTAATGAAAGAAATTGAAGATGCAAATAAATTGAAAGATATTCTGTGTTCATGGATTATGCTAATTAATATTGTTAAAATGACCATATTACTCAAAGCAATATACAGATTTGATGCAATCCCTATCAAAATTCAAATGGAATTTTTCACAGAAATAGAATTAACAGCTATAAAATTCTAGTGGAATCTTAAAAGATCACAAATAACCAAAGCAACCTTAAGAAAACACACACAAAGTTGGAGACGGCACACTACCTGATTTCAAAATATACTACAAAGCTATATTAATCAAAACACTTGTACATCTTTGGTGGGAATGTAAACTGGTATAGCAACTATGGAAAACAGTATGGAAGTTCCTCAATAAGTTAAAAATAGGGTTACCATAGGATCAGCAAATTCTTGGTATTTATCCAAAGGAAATGAAATCATTATCTTGAAGAGATATTAGCACTCCCATGTTCACTGCAGTCTACTTTCAATAGCCAATTATGGAAACAACCTAAGTGTTCATTGACCAATGAATGGATAAAGAAAATGTGACATATTAAAGAAAATGTGATATATATGTATACATGTATAAACAGTAAAATATTATTCTGCCATGAAATCCTGCCATTTGCAACAACACACATAAACCTAGAGGACATTATGCAAGTGAAATAAGCCAGAAAGAGGGAGAAAAATACTGCATAATATCACCTATATTTAGAATATATTAAAAAAATTCAAACTCATAAAAGTAGAGAATAGAATGGTCTTTACCAATGGTCTCAATATATGCTAAGAGTAGATTTCAGGTGCACTCAGCTCACAATCAAAATGGTAACTTTCTGAGATGTTACTTAGCTTGACTGTAGTAATCATTTCACTGTGTATATATCAAATGATCATGTTGTACACCTTCAATATAGACAATTTTGTTCCAAAAATAAGATAAATTTTCTCTCTCCTAGGCAGAGACATTTTTCTGAGTTTTAAATATATTTCTTCTATTAACTTTTAATTTCATATAATGTTGCTCTACCACATGTTTGCACTGTGAATTGTTTTGTGTAAAATATTGGAAAGAGAATAGCTTGGTAGTGCAAGACAGGTGCCAGAAAGAGCACTGATGTTCACATACTATTAGAAAAATTTTAATCATCCCTATAATATTCTTGTACTCTGCTTGGTTTTTCCTATTTCCTAAACACATTCCCTTACTTTCAATCATCATTGGAAGGCTTTTAGAGTATGACTAACCTTAGGATTTTCCAACTTTTAGGGGACAGAGGACACATTTTTAACAGGTTATATCCATTTCATGACTGGTACCCAGATTACATAAACTGAAGCCTGGTAGTTGTTTGCCTTATTGTGTTGTTCTTTCAGTGTGGCATCACTGACATAAGAGTAGAGAGAGATTTTCAATAAAATGTAGGGTTAAATGGTGGTCTTAGTTTTCAGTAATGTGCAATTTTTAAATTGTTTTTTCTGTCTATGGGTATTTTAGAGAAAAGCCTGGTATGATTGCATGTGCCTGAAAAGTAGATGACATTTTAGCAATACATATTTACACCTTTGAAATAAATTTAAAAAGTAACATTGAAAAGGAAAGTAACATTGAACTTCATATATCAAAAAGGTGTGATAATATAAAATCCATCTTCAGTGCTTGGCACTGAATGAATGAATAATAAATTTATCTTTTATTTTTAAAGTTATTTGTAAAACCTGTTCAAAATATTGGCATGCAACCCAGAATATTAAGACTACAACTTTAAATGTAACATGACAATATTCACTTCTGTTTTGTAATTTGTTCCTATCAATAACTTAATATTTGATTACACAGTTTATCAATATGAAATTTTCTGGTTATAAGTTCTGAGGGGATGGGAGAAAATTAGGATCTATAATTTTTAATTAATATAACAATGTTATCACTAAACTATTTTAATTACCAAAAGTTATGACACAAAGCTTTTTAAAGCAATATGGCAATATTGATGTACATCATTCTCTTGTTAAGATCCATGTGCTTAACAGAGAAAACAGACAACAGGGGTGTGTATGTATATAATTGTATAAACAGTGTGGCCACTTGCACCCTGCATGCAGTCACATTCATTAGAAATTACCTATCCTGTAATTTTGTTATTATCTTTGGCTCTAATAAAGGAACCATATCATTGGTGCAGGTAATTATTTTTTTTTTCCCCACTATCTGATGTGCCTAGCAGCAACTTTCTGCTAGGAGGAGAACATGCAGTTAAATATATATACTCTGATATACTTTGTAATTAGTTTCTCAGAAACAAGAGCAGTGTTTTGAAAAGCACATGCAGTTCTAAGTGAGAACAATTTTAAATGATTTTCATTGTTGGTTCCTTTATTTTCCTGTTCCTGCTTATGCTGTTTTCCAAATGATTGATTTTGTAATCACTGGGTTTTACTTGATAAATGAAAATTATTGCAAGCAATCTCCATTATGCAATGAAATTTGATGTACTAACAATACATTGAATTCATATTTTTCTTTCATATTTCATGGAACATACACACACGTGCACACACACACATACACGGAAGCAAAAATGCTAATTTCAAATTTCACACTGTTGCTCTGATTCATCATTTCCAGCTTTAAAATTTTCACTTTTAGAAAGGGAATTATCCCTTAACCATTTGAAACTGAATTCTAAAAGAATTTTCATAAATTATACTTTATTCTAGGATTTATACTTAATAACACACTATTAGAATAAAAACAAACAAGTTTCCTAGGTTGTAGTTGAAGGAGCTGTATTAGTGTCCTAGGGCTGCTATAACAAAGTATCAAAAACTAAGTTACTTAAAACAACAGAAATTTGTTGTTTCACAGTTCTGGAGCTAGAAGTCTGAAATCAAGATGTTAGCAGGGCCATTGCTCCTTCTGAAACCTGTAGGGAAATCCTTCTTTGCCTCTTCTAAGCGTCTAATGGTTTGCTGACAATCATACACGATCTTTAGCTTACAGCTGCATAACTCCAACCTCTGTTGGATAACATTTGTTATCACATGGTGTTCTCCCTGTATCTCTGTGTCTGCACATAGCTGTCTTCTTACAAGGGCAACAGTGGTAACGGATAAGGAGTCCTCCCCGCTCCAGGATGTCAGCATCTTACTTAATTGCATCTGCAACAATTCTTTCCAAATAAGGTCTCATTCTGAAGTATTGGGGGTTAAGAGTTTATATATATATATATTTTATATTTTTTTATTTTTATATTTATATATATATATAAAACATATCAGACCCTTCTCATAAAACAGAATTAAAATGCCACATATTATTGAACAATTGTGATTTTATATATTTCCGGGCCATTAAATCTTTTAAGGAAGGAAAGATTTGTTTGATTTCAAGTATTGATAAATTGACAATATTTTAATGGGAATAGTATTTTATTATTCCTACATAAAATTTCTACATAGAGGACAAACACAGGATGATATTTGATTCATTAATCTGTTTGTCTTGAAACCCTGTTGCCCTATTAACAATACTGTATCATGTGAACAATGCCTAGACTCACTTCAAAAGTCATTGAAAGCCTGCATGTACACTAGATTTACTGAGACATCAGAATTTCATTTCATGAATTCCAAAGTTTTAGTTATACCTTGGAGAGTTTTTATGGGTCTTCTAATTTGATTCTGTGCAAATTGGAAAACTGGAAAATTAGCAGCATATTGTCAGTACCTATGTTTTAGGAAAGAGCCAATGACAAAAAGCCTGAGAGAAAAAATTAGTCAATATGGCTGGGAAATGGAGAATTAAGGTACATTTACCAAATGGATTTTCTCTAATCTGTGTACTTTCAAATACATTTTGGAATAAATAAACCTGAACATGAACTCCTACATGTTTTTCAGTCCTTACAGATTCAAAGCGGATGTCTAATCTGAAAGCCCAAAAAGGTACACTAAGTTTGTAGACTTTATTAACAATTTTGCTAATAGCCATCATGTATAATTTATAATGATCAAACATAGGAGAACTGAGAAGCAATTTATTCCATATGTCAATTTTTGTATTTATGTTGACCCAATATGACAACAGTCAAAACAAACACAAAATCATCAACTAAACTACAGTTTAAGATGCAGACGTAAAGACGCAGATGTAGAGAACACACTTGAGGACACGGGGTGGGAGGGAGGGGAAGCTGGGACGAAGTGAGAGAGTAGCATTGACATATATACACTACCAAATGTAAAATGGATGGCTAGTGGGAAGCTGCTGCACAGCACAGGGAGATCAGCTCCATGCTTTGTGACGACCTACAGGGATGAGATAGGGTGGGTGGGAGGGAGGCTCAACAGGGAGGGGATATGGGGATATATGCATACATATAGCTGATTCACTTTGTTGTACAGCAGAAATTAACACAACATTGTAAAGCAATTATACTCCAATAAAGATATATATAAAAAACCTACAGTTTAAAAGTTCAATAGTTAACGTAGAATGTAACTGAATATATCTCTCTATAGGCATATACACACAAACCACACAACATGCATAAAAATATAAGTAACAGTTTACATTTCTGTTCCACCTCTGATTTGGAATGGTTTTGGCTTGGGTACTGAAATATTTGAATCCTACAAATTCACAGGAAACCAAAGAATCACTACTTGAGTTCTCAACCAAGAAGCTGCATTTTGTTTGTAAAAGGTGCAAAGATTGAAACTTAAGGTATAAAATTTTTTTAAATAAATCCAAATTTGGTGATGAATTTGTAATAAGCTCTGATGGCAGGCTAGAGCTTAAAAATTAAACTAAGCTGAGTATAAAATTTAATAGCTGAGCATTATTGAAAATATCAGTTAAACTACTATTTTTCATCTGTGAATTGAGGAAAACAATTATTACCTCACAGGACTTTTATGCGGATTAAATGAGATGGTAAACTTATAACTGTCTTATTGTAGATGAAAAATATTTATTCATTTCACTTCTTTCTGCCTTCTCTTTCACAGGACTTTTATGCGGATTAAATGAGATGGTAAACTTATAACTGTCTTATTGTAGATGAAAAATATTTATTCATTTCACTTCTTTCTGCCTTCTCTTTCCGTGCTGTTTGAATTAAATTCTTTGATTCAGTTTCTCTTTTGCAAATTGAAAGAATTAATGTACTATACATATGGTTTCCCTAAGAACTAGTAAATACAAAATTAAAAGTGGTAAATATATGTCTTATCTGGAAAAAAAAGAAAAACATGAAGAAACAAGCCAATTCTGGACATACTATGATTTCTTTTATATAAGGATTTAGCAGAAATCTAGCAACTGTCAAGATTAATTTAACAAACAGGCACAGCAGCCAGGCTAGTTTAGGACCTTAACTGGATATGAAGGCTCTGAGTGACCAAGATTAGCAATGTATACAACCTAAAATTGGAAGAGACCTGACTTATCCTACCATCTGATATACTTTCCACCAAAATTTATGCCACCATCTTCAATTAAAACCGCTCGTGACCTTAACTGGTCTTCCATTTTCCAATCCTGTCCTCTTTAAGCATAGCTCAAAGTAGCAAACAAATTAACTTTTTTAAAAATTTCAGTAAGTTCATGTCACCTCCCTATTTAGAATAAAATAGTGCCCTCCCACGTTATTTAGAATAAAAATGTTATTCCTCCAGTGCCTTCCCATGTTATTTGGAATAAAAACCCAGACTCCTTACCAAGTACCTCAAAGGCTTTGTATGCTCCCTTGCCTGTCTCTTCAAACCTTATGTACTACCTCTCTGTTCTTTATCCTTCTACAGGCACAAAGCCTTCCCAACGTTAGATGTAACACGGTGAGAGGTTGTGTTATACAGTTTTATATAAACTTTATATTTTTACTGTGGTATCCCCAGCTCAAGTAGAACTAGAGTCTCAATAAATATTGAGTAGATTAATTAATTTTAACTCTGCTTTTTTCTATGATGTACGGCCAAGCTAACTGAACTGAATAAACTTACTGAGCACATAATGTCGATAAGGCATAGAGTTATGTATTATGCAGAAATATAGAAGTTGACAATATGTTCTTTCCCTCAAAGTTTATAATCTATTAAGGGATATTGATATAAAAAACAATGTAATAAAGTTTAAATTAATAAATGCTATAAAACAGAGTGTGCATAGAAATATTTGAGAGGAAATTCATTTTTATTCAGGAGGAGGCATTTAAGCTAGGTCTTAAAATACGGATAACATCTTAAAATTATCATCACCCATGTTATTACATAAGTAATATTGAATCATTAATGAATATCAAAGGAAATGTAAAAATCACCTATAATCCTAATACTTCAGAAAATTAAATATTTGGTTCCTTTTCCTTCTAATCTCTGTTTATGCATTCATACTATTTGTACAGTTGCAATTGGGATATATAATACATTCAACTTTTTCTTCTACTTATTAATAGCCATAAAGTTTTAAAAATTTTTACTTACAATTTTCAGTTTAATGACTGCATAATATTCCAGAGTTGATTAACCAAAATTTAGCTATCTTTTTCAAATTGTTATTTAATTTCTTTTCAGTTATTCCTTAAAATATATACCTTTGTAATGAACATGCTTAAGCACATAGCTACTTAAGAATCAGTACGATTTCAACAATGAAAATGAGAAAAATTTCATTCTAGAGATAGAAAATAAACAAAGACAGTACACAACCTAGCTACAGAATAATTATTGCAATTTAGGATTAAAGGAATTTAAGACATTATCCACTTACACTGTCTCATTTTCCAGATGAGGAAACTGAGGTTCACACAAGTTAAGTGACTTTTCGAGGATGACATGGCTAGTCGGTAGTGTAAGAACAAGGTTCAATCTATATTACTCTAGCTCCCGTAGCAACCCTAATCTGCAACTACCAAACACTCTAATTATGAAAACTTAACACATCATTTAAGATATGGTATTTTAGCACTAGATAGCTGGTAATGTCTGTTTAATGCTCATTCTTCGTTCAGTCCCTCTTTTGGTTCCTCAGTCATGCTTTATTTCTGATATTTGACGGACCTGCTTATTTATCTCAAGTATTTATGTTATCCTACCATGACTATATACATGTACATATAATTATGTATATATATATATATATATACACACACATACACATACATCGTTCTATACAATTGCCTGCTTTATTTGTTTCCTGTGATTTTTAAAAAAATTACAATGAAATCTTATATGGCTTTTTCTCTATTTGAATTCTGAGGCTGGTTTGTGCATGCATGTATGTGTGTGCATATGTATGTGCATGTTTCAGTCATTAGACTGTCAATGGATAGAATTTAGTTGTCTTTGCACTGTGATCTCTACTTCCAGAAATATATAAAATGAATTATGAATATTCAACCATGAGGATATTTTATATAACACATTACATGTAATAATTTGGTATCATGATTCCTATGCAAAAAAGTAAATCCTTCACCAATGGTGGGATGATGGTGCCGGTAAATTCAATCTTAAGCAAAATAATACATTTTATAGTCTAAACACCTCTTCTACTTTTTTTTTTTAAGTTTTAGTTAGAGTAGTTTCTATGTACAGATATGTTTTTTTCTTTTCTATTTTTTTTTTTTTTTTGGCTGCATTGGGTCTTTGTTGTTGCACGTGGGCTTTGTCTAGTTGCAGTGAGCAGGGGCTACCCTTCATTGGGGTGCATACGCTTCTCATTGTGGTGGCTTCTCTTGCTGTGGAGCACAGGCTCTCTAGGCACATGGGCTTCAGTAGTTATGACCCGTGGGCTCAGTAGTTGTGGCTCGCAACTGCTACAGCACAGGCTCAGTAGTTGTGGCACGTGGGCTTAGTTGTTCCACGGCATGTGGGATCTTCCCAGACCATGGATCAAACCTGTGTCCCCTGTGCACTGGCAGGTGGATTCTTAACCACTGCACCACCAGGGAAGTCCCCCACCTCTCCTACTTATTAATTCACCACATTAGGATGTGAAATCTTTTTCTTTAATTCCACTGCAATTTTAGGTCAATGTACACAACCATCTCAACATTTTTAAAGCCAACCGTCATTTTCAAGGGCTCTGACAAAATATGTTGTTTTCTGAACTTTGTAATTTCCTACTCAGAGAAAAAAAATCACTTTACCTCAAATGACTTGCTTCTCTTAAAATTGTGTGTTCTTTTTATACATAAGAACGTACATAGAACCCCACCAAGAAAACATTTTTTATAAATCCAACATTTTTTTATCAGAACCACTTGCAAAATCAATAATAGGATCCTGTCTAGTGACTTGGCAAATTATTCCAAAACTCAAATCTTAATAACAATGTATACAAATACATTTCTTAGAGCACAGCATCTTCAATTAAATCATGAATTCAAAGCAGCCTAAGCTATGCTACTTTGTATGTGTGTGTGTTTCTTTTTAATATGCCCAGGAATTATTGTGCAGAGAGAAGATGTGACCTGTGAAATTCAAGAGGAAAAATAGCAGTATTTTTCATTACAAGGCAACCAAGTAGATTCAAGCAGAGAGCTGTCCTCATAAAATCACTCCATAGATTATATCACATGATGGTGAATAATGTTCTGAAATGGAATTACATAACACATGAGCTACTTTGCAAAGTATGAAAATGAAGTTTTGATTATGTAGGAATGGAACAAAATCAAACAGAAAAAACAGTTTTAAAATAATGCACCTAAAGTATGTTTTACAGAAAAATGAGCAGGTATTATACATAGATATAGATATAAATATAGATATAGATACAGAGATATATAGAGGTATACTAAGAATAGGTTGGGCTGATCATAGATTCTAAAATAAGTACTTGATAGATTGAAGATTATTACATAGTCATAATACACTTGTTTAAATTCAGTTTAACTTTTCTATTAAGGAAATATACACTGAGAAAATCATATATTCTTAGAAGTAGAAAGTACTTCAGAGTTCAACTCTATTGTATGGCTGAGGATTAAATCTTTATCAAAAGTAGAAACTCATTTGAGAGTAGAATCCCAGTTTTTAAACTTTCCCCTTACTAACTGTATGACTCTGTAAGATCACGTGATTTCCTGAGTTTCAGTTTCACCATCTGCAAATCTCACACAATACCTCTATGGAAGCACACAGCTGACTCTGGCTGCCATAAGAAAAAGGAGGTTATTAGAAAAATCTTGTAGCATCAATGGGAGGCTAAAAGACCAGCTAAATCTGAGGACAAAATTAAAAGAAGCCAGAAAGAAGAGTGGACTCCTACATTACTAACAGTCAAATCAGTTCTTTTTGACTTGGCACACATCTTTTTCAGGTAACATACCACAATTCTATCTTACTCAATTTTACCTCATTTCAAACCCTTCCATACACAAGTTGTGAACCTACTCTGAGTAATTATAAACCCATTTCTGGGTCAACTACTTAGGGTCTTATATAATTAATGGAAACACTACAAATGAAAATGTAGTTTTCTGTTGTTGTTATTGTTGGTTGGTTTGTTCATTGGTTGTTGTTTTGTCTTTTTTTTTTTTTAAGCACATGTAGATATATAGAATAGTTGGGTTAGCCTTAATAAAATTTTTGATGCTTGATAGGGGCCAAAGTTTCATGGTGAGGTAAAAATACTATTAAAACCATTAGACTGAAACCACAGTGCTTTATCTATTAGGCATGCAAATAAGAAGGTAAAGCATCAGGGCTAATTTTAAAGTAGTTAAAATGCAAGGTACTGTGATTTAAGTTCTGCCAGAAGGAGCGACTGCTTAAAAGTTTCTGTCTCAACAGTATGTGACCATCTTTTACTACCCTTATAAAAAATATATATATATATTTTTTAAATGTTATCTGACAAAAAATATCTTTTATCTCAATCTGTATTTTTTTAATTGTGAGATTAACCATTTTACTATTTAATAATTTCTGCATTCTTTATTTTTACAGGAGCATTAATTGCAATTTTTAATTTTTTTAATTAATTTTTATTGGAGTATAGTTGCTTTACAATGTTGTGTTAGTGTCTACTGTACAGCAAAGTGAATTAGCTATACGTATATCCTCTCTTTTTTTTGGATTTCCTTCCCATATAGGTCACCACAGAGCATTGAGTACAGTTCCCTGAGCTGTAGAGTAGTTTGTCATTAGTTATCTACTTTATACCCAGTATCAGTAGTGTATATATGTCAATCCCAATCTCCCAATTCATCCTACCCACCCCGCTTTCCCCCTTGGTATCCATACATCATACGGAGTGAAGTCAGAAAGAGAAAAACAAATATCATGTATTAACGCATATATGTGGAATCTAGAAAAATGGTATAGATGATCTTATTTGCAAAGCAGAAATAGAGACACAGGTATAGAGAACAAATGTATGGATGCATTCTTTTCTGAAAAAATTATGCCTTTTAGCCATTTACCTACCAAAAACTTAGCATATTTAAGAGGAGATTAGAGAACAAAATAAATATTGAACCAAAAAGAGTTATAGTAAAAATGGTACTGCTTAAATTTCTGAAAGCATTTATAAGTTTTCACAGGATCTTTAAGTCTCTTAAGGATCAACAGTAACATAGTATAGGGAACTTAGAGCCATTGTTAGGTTTTGCAAAGATATTCATGTTATTGCATTGTTGGATGAAAACCATAAAGTCTAGGATTTAACAATGTTGGGTGGAAGGACTTCCCTGGTGGTCCAGTGGTAAAGAATCCACCTTTTAATGCAAGGGATGTGGGTTCCATCCCTGGTCAGGGAACTAAGATCCCACATGCCGCAGGGCAACTAAGCCCACGCGCCACAACTACAGCCCACGTGCCACAAACTACAGAGCCCACACGCTCTGGAGCCTACATGCCACAACTAGAGAGAGAAAACCCGCATGCCACAACTAGGGAGAAGACCGCGCACCACAATGAAGAGCCTGCATGCTGCAACAAAAGATCCCGTGGGGCTTCCCTGGTGGCGCAGTGGTTGAGAGTCCACCTGCCGATGCAGGGGACACAGGTTTGTGCCCCCGTCCGGGAAGATCCCATATGCCGCGGAGCAGCTGGGCCCGTGAGCCCTGGCCACTGAGCCTGCGCGTCCGGAGCCTGTGCTCCGCAACGGGAGAGGCCATGACAGTGAGAGGCCCACATACTGCAAAAAAGAAAAAAAAAAGATCCCGCATACCTCCTCAGTGAAGATCCTGTGTGCCACAACTAAGACCCGATGCAACCCAAAATAAAATTAAATAATAAAATTTTAAAAAAATGTAGAGTGGAGAAACAAGCATAAATAGATGCAGATATATCACAGATGCAGATATATATTCTAAGAGGATAGTTTATAGTGATACAAGACTACCTCAGGAAATAAGAAAAATCTCCAATACATAACTTATACTTTAACTAGAAAAAGAAAATCCAAAGTAAGTAGAAAATAAGAGACAAAAATGAAAAGATCAATAAAAGTAAGAGCTGATTCTTTGAAAAGATAAACAAAATTGACAAACCTTTAGCCAGACTCATCAAGAAATAAAAGAGGGAGCCCAAATGTAAAATCAGAAATGGAAGAGAAGTTACAACTGACACCACAGAAATACAAAGGATCATAAGCGATTACTACCAACAATTATATGCCCAAAAAATTGGATGACCAAGACTGAATCAGGAAGAAATATAAAATATGAACAGACCAATTACAAGTAATGAAACTGAATCAGTAATTAAAAAAAAAACTGTCAACAAACAAAAGTCTAGGAGCAGATGGCTTCTCAAGTCAATTCTTCCAAACATTTAAAGAAGATTTAACACCTGTCCTTCTCAAACTATTACAACAAGTTGAAGAAGATGGAATGCTTCTGAACTCAAATTATGAGGTCAATGTCACCCTGATACCAAAAACCAGACAAAGACAAAACAAAAAAAGAAACTTACAGGTCAATATCACTGAGAACATAGATGCAAATCCTCACTAAAATATTAGAAAACTGTATTCAACAGTATAATGATCATACACCATGATCAAGTGGGATTTATCCCAGGCACACAAGGATGTTTCAATATCTGCAAATCAGTTAACGTGATAAACCACATTACTAAATTAAAGAATAAAATCATATGATCTCAACAGATGCAGAAAAAGCTTTTGACAAATTCAGCAACTGTTTATGTTAAAACTCTCAACAAAGCGGGTATGGAGGAAACATACTTCAACATAATAAAGGCTAAATATGACAAACCTCAGCCACATCATACTCAACAGTGAGAAGTCAAAAGCATTTTCTCTAAGATTAGAAACAAAACAAGGATATGCACTCCTGCCACTTTTATTCAACACAGTACTGGAAGTTCTAGCCATCGAAATGAAACAAGAGAAGGAAATAAAAGGGATCCAAATTGGAAAGGAAGAAGTAACACTGTCAATATTTGTAGATGACATGATACAATACATGGAAAATCCTATAGACACTGCCAAAAAACTATAAGAACTAAGAAATAAATTCACTAAAGCTTCAGGATACAATATTAATATATAGAAATCTGTTGTGCTTCTATACACTAACAACAAACTAACAGGAAGGGAAATTAAGAAAAGAATCTCATTTATAATTGCATCAAAAAGAATAAAATATCTAGGAAAAAATCTAACTTAGGAGACTGACACTGATGAAAAAAATTGAAGATAAACAAATGGAAAAACATACCCTGCTCATGGATTGGGAGAATTAATATTGTTAACATAACTGTACTACCCAAGGCAATCTACAGGTTCAGTGCAATCCCTATCAAAATACCAAGAGCATTTTTCACAGAACTAGAATATTCTAAAATTTGTATGGAAACACAAAAGACCTCAAATAGTCAAAACAATCTTAAGAAAGAAGAACAAAGCTGAAGGTATCATGCTCCCTGATTTCAAACTATACTACAAAGCTACAGTAGTCAAAACAGTATGGTACTGGCAAAAAAGACACAGAGATCAATGGAACAGAATAGAGAGCTCAGAAGTAAACCCATGCACTTACATGCACAACAAAGGAGGCAAGAGTATACAATGGGGACATAACAGCCTCTTCAGTAAACAGTGTTGGGGAAACTGGACAGCTACATAAAATACAACCAAACTGGACTACTTCTCACACCATATAAAAAATGAATTCAACATGGATTAAAGATTTAAGTGTAAGACTTGAATCCATAAAACTCCTAGAAGAAAACATAGGCAGGATGCTCTTTGACACTGGTCTTAGCAATATTTTTTGGGATATGTTGTCTCAGGCAAGGGAAAAAAAGCAAAAATAAACAAATGGAACTACATCAAAGAAAAGAGCTCATGCACAGCAAAGGAAACTGTCAACAAAATGAAATGGCCACCTATTAAAAGGAAGAAGGTGTTTATAAACGATATATCCAATAAAAGGTTAATATCCAAAATATATATACAGAACTCATACAACTCAGCATCAAAAAAACCCAAACAACCTGATTTTTTAAAAAGCTGAGGACCTGAGGGCTTCCCTCGTGGCGCAGTAGTTGAGAGTCCGCCTGCCGATGCAGGGGACACGGGTTTGTGCCCCGGTCCAGGAAGATCCCACGTGCTGTGGAGAGGCTAGGCCCGTGAGCCATGGCCACTGAGCCTGTGCGTCCGGAGCCTGTGCTCCACAACTGAAGAGGCCACAACAGTGAGAGGCCCGTGTACCAACAAAAATAAAAAGCTGAGAACCTGAATAGACATTTTTCCAAAGAAGACATACAAATGGCCAGTAGGCACATGAAAAAATGCTTAACGTCACTAATCATCAGGGAAGTGCAAATCACCTCACAACTGTCAGAATAGCTATGATCAAAAAGACAACAAATAACAAGAGTTAGCAAGGCTGTGGAGAAAAAGAAACACTTGTGCACTGTTGGTGGGATTGTAAATTGGTGCAGCCATTATGGGAAACAGTATGGAGGTTTCTCAGAAAATTAAAAATATAACTATTGTCATTTGATCCCATAATTTTACTTCTGTATATTTACTCAAAGCAAAACCACTAATTTGAAAAGATATATGCACCCCTATGTCCAATGCAGCATTATTTACAATAGCCAAGATAGGGAAGCAACCTAAGTGTTTGTTGATAGATGAATGCATAAAGAAGACATAATATATATAATACATAGTGGAATATTATTCAGCTTTCACAAATGAAATATTACCATTAGCAACAACATGAGTGGATCTAGAGCAAATATGCAAAGTGGAATAAGTCAGACAGAGAAAGACAAATGCCCCATGATCTCACTTATATGTGCAATCTAAAAAACCAACCAACCATACAAAATAAAATGAAAACAGACTCATAGATACAGAGGACAAATGGGTGGTTTCCAGAAGGGAGGGAGGTAGGGGATAGATGAAATAGGTTCAGGCAATTAAGAGATGAAAAATCTCTAGTTATATAATTAATGCCATGAGGATGTAACATACAGCATAAGGAATATGGTCAATAATATTGTAATAATTTTATATGGGTCAGATGGTTACTAGACTTACCGTGGTGATCATTTCATACTGTATGCAAATGTCAAATCATTATGTAGTACACCTGAAACTAACATAATATTGTGTGTCAACTACATGTCAATAAAAAATGTACTATAAAATAAAAAAAAAGTGAGCTGTCAATAGGCTTTTTGAAAGAAAATTGCTGCCCTCCATGATTCCCATTACCTTCCCACATCTTTTGGAAAAGGGTGGGAGAGGGAGACTACTTCTTTCAAAACAATTCCAGACAGGCAAATTTTCTAAGACTTTTTACCGAAAGTTTGGAGCATGTCCTCTGCAGTGTGGAAAGAATAAAAAGCGGGTGAGAGAGGTTGGTTAGAGAGCTGCTTGGGCAGGGGAGCAACAGGTAACTGAGTGCTTCTAGGGAATAATTGGACTACTTTTAACCGATATGTCAAAATATGCATGAGTGCTTCCTTGGAACAAATATAAGCCACGTGGGAGAGTGAACCTAGAGCTCTTTTAAGTCCTACCGGAGAGAAATACCTAAAAAGTGTGCCAGGATTCTAGAAACTATGAGGAGTGAGCTACACACACACACCCATACACACACAAGAAACAGGAATGAATAGTGAAGCCATCAACTGAAAGTATTGCTTATGTTGTGAAAGTTTCACCTGGAGAGTACCATCAGGAGAATGTTTAGTACCAAGGACAGATCCCACAATAAAGTACCTCCATTTAAACATCAGCCAGGCACACACAGCAAGAAGCCAATAACCATTCATGTAGGAAATGTAACTGATCTCTTCCCTTAACTGTCTCCCTTCTCATAACATCTCTACTCTCTAGCTACAAATGAATTAGTTTGGTTATTAGAGAGGGGTGGGGTTGAGTGGGAGGAAGATTAGAATAGAATGACCATACCTACCATCCCCACTGCAAATTGATAAGATTACTGTGGCCCAGGCTGGAGGATGGGAGAGGAACTGCTGTTAAATCACATTTGACATTGTGGTAGATTACGTTGTTTTCCAACATTTCTTTGTTCCCTCTCTGCCACTGTTTCATTACCTACCTCATTGTAAGAAGAGTGTAATTTCTCACCTTGCTGATGTTGAACTTGGCCATGTGAGTTTCTGTGGCTGATGGAATGTTAGTATGACTGGAACAGAGGCTTTAAATAATGTGCTTTCAGGATTGGTTTTGATCTCTTGCACTTCTGTTTACCATGAGAAGAAAATGCCCTGGGTAGTAACTGGTTGAAGAATGATGAAGACAGGTGAGAAAGATGTGAACTGAACTGAAGCCTAATATACAGCTTAGACCAGCTGAAACCAGGGGAATTCAGAAGAATTATACTCCACAGACCTCAGAGTAAGAAATAAACACTATCCCTGCCAGCCACTGACATTTTGAAGACATTTTTAATGCAGTGAAAAACTGGCTATTGCAAGCAATTTGATTAGCATAAAGGATTGGCCATTCTAATTTCTTAATTAAGATTCTGTTACTTTAATATGACCACAGAACATTTTACTATCTAAAAGTTATTTTTAAAACTTTGAAGTCAAAGACTGAGATTGTTTTCAACAGCAAGAGAAAAATACTTTTCCACTGACTACTTGTTAAAGGGAAAATGGAAAACAAGAATTAAGTTGCATATTATTGAGTACCACAAATTTTGTCTATTTTTCTAGCTTTTAAACAGTTTTCCAGAGTAATAAGACCCCTTTCCATTCAAAAACAAACATTAACAGCACATATAAGCATATACTAATTCTTAACTTTGTCACATAAATTCCACATAAATTAATTGGCATAAAAAAGGTCAGAATATATGTTTTTCAAATGTACAATGTGTAAAACTAAGTCAACAAGGACACAACCTGAATTAGTTTCATTGTGTGTGAAAAATGCTTTTACAAGTTTACTCATTTCTAAGGCTAAGGATGAAATGAGGACAAGAAACATCTTTATCATTCATAATTCGGTTAAACTTGGACAATATTTGTTGCAGGCCCTAACATTTCACTTAAAGAATTTACAAAGGTCACAATCCAAGAATGAACACCAGAATGTTCTTTAGGTATATAACAATAAAGTAAACATTTGTGTTATAGATATTAGCTGATGTTATGTTATGGTACACAAGCTAAATTAATACATCTCATATTATCTATCCAGTGACAATCCCCCCTTTCAAATAACAGAGAGAAAGAATTTCTATAAATAGTTTTCATCACATCAGCCTGAGCCCAGGCCCATTTCATACTAGATAATAAGACGATGTTAACCTTTTGATTTTTTTCTCTAGCAGATTTCATCCTATTTTAAATCAGACACAAACAAAATCCTACAGGAAACATAATAAGAAGTGAAATTGCTCTAAAGCACCTTTGTCTCTAGAGGAACTTTTTCACCCTCTGTGATGTGCTAGGATATATTTAATCTAATGATCAGCTGCCACTAAGTAACTGAATATCCCAGAGTCTGAACTGCTACAGAGCCTGTGAATTTTACTCCTCTTATTTTTAGCTCTAAATAAGTCTGCATGACACTAAATTGCTGCTTTTGATAAGAAGTTGCATATATTTGTAGTGTTTATTCTCAAGGTTGGTAGGTATATTTTAGCATGTACTTGAAGAGGTATACTTGAAAATATACTTACTCATAAGAATGAATATATGGGGCTTTAAAGGCAATTTTAAAGTAGCTCTAGAAATTTGAATTCTAAACCTTCAAAAAATTTTAGCATCCTTTTTGATTATGAAATAACAAGTCTTTTAAAAAATATTATAGTCACTAAGGTGATGAAAATACTAAGAGACTTCTCTTGTGGAAAAACAAAATAAAAAAACACACAGGTGGGCTTCCCTAGTGGCACAGTGGTTGAGAGTCCGCCTGCCGATGCAGGGGACACGGGTTCGTGCCCCGGTCCGGGAAGAGCCTGCGCATCCGGAGCCCGTGCTCCACAACGGGAGAGGCCACAACAGTGAGAGGTCCGCGTACCGCAAAAAAAAAATAAAAAAAAACACACACACACACAGGCAATATAATTGAGGAGTTTCAACCACCTGTTTTTTGATAAGGTGAATTCTTCTTATTTTTGCTATGTTAACCCTCAAAAAGAGTATTTTTCTACTCCTGCCACATAAAAATAACTGTAAGAAAAAGATGGTTAGGGTAACTTACTCTGAGCATAGCAAAGTGATCTTACTACAACTGTAAGATTTTAAAAGGGTATAAAAATTATAAAGCACTTGTAAACAGACCTTCTTATGACCTCAAATTTCCTTTACCTTATGTATACCTTCTGTGAAAATTGATTGCTCATATATAATATTCCCTTTCCTGGTAATTAGCAGAGCTGAAATCTAAACTTCTCCCAAGAGCACAATAATCCCATCTCCAAAGACAGCTTGGAAGAAATACGGTAGCAATGCAAGCTTTCTTATCTCTAGGACCATTCAATGGCTAAGTGAGAAAATTTGTAATTTAAAATAGCTGGTTTCCAACACACAAAGTTGCTGATGGTAGCAAAGCTCTCTAAATTATATTATAGTCTTAGCACAACCATAAGGAAAGCCATTTCTAAAGGAGGAACCTTTAATATCATTCTCCACATGTTTAATTTCAGATAATAACCAGGTGGTTCAGAACTTATTTACAGAGCTAATTTGAAGGAGGTGAATTAGAACTCTTCTGAATGTTAAAACTTCACCAGTAAACAATCCTGCCCGCCCATTTAACCACACAACCAGAGGAAAAATTGTACAGAATTACCTTCAACAAAGTCATTAGTGTACAGGTGGCCAATCCCCATAGGTATGTCTATCTTCACAAAATTAAGTGGAGTGACTGCTTGCCTAGCAGCGTATTCAGTAGTAATGCCTTTTTCCCCCCTCACACTCCCAGGGCCATTTTTGGTGTCCTCTTTTCTCTGCTTTATTCTTCCAGGCCATTTTCCTACTTTCATCCCTGAACTCATTTATCTTTGAATCACAGGCAAGTGAAAAATTGCAGTCATTGGGCACATAGGTGACTTCTATTCTTTGAAGATTTAAGTTACTCTTTACTGCCATTTCTTTCAACACTACTTTTTTACATTTCTCAGTCATTTCATTATCTATAAATATGATCCTTCTATTACCCATTCTCTAGGCTCCTCTCAGATCCTCCTCCTATTAACTTTTCCTCTACCCTTTATTAGCCTTTCACTTCCATGCTCATGTTCTGGATCTTGTCATTATAAACAAATACAACTCCTTCCTAACATCAATTTCATGCATAACACTAATAGTTACTTTTTATCTTTAGCTCACTCCCTTTGATACTGCAACTCCATCAACACTTTCACACCCACGAGAACCTATAATCTATAGATCTGACTACCATTTTACCATACCTTACCATGCTTGTATCATTATTTTCTACCCCAGTTTTGACTCCATACCCCATCAATAAAATTATTCCTTTCCATATATATTTTAACTCTCTTGTCACTCTTTTCTTATCACTTTAGCAAAACCCTAACCCTAGTTAAATCCAACTCTCTGCCTCCTCTGATCCTATACATAAGTAACTAAATATGGCCAGAGAATTACACACAATTACGCTGACTGTTTACACTTTAAACACATTACTATCAATGTCAAGTACACGATCTACAGAGTTGCGTGGCAGTCATACTGTATTTCCCTGACATGTTCACTTTCTTCACTCACAGTTGGTCAGTCTGCTACCATTTTACTGAGGAAAAATATCATAGAATATCTGTAAATCCCCACATCACCTAACTATATATACTCTGTCTTCTCTCCCTTTACTGTAGATGAAATACCCATGTCTCTAGCTAAAACCATGTGCATTCATTCTCACCCCCTATTGAATATTTAAAAATACAGCTCTTACCGTTCTTTTACCTCTTTTCACCTCCATGTTCTGGCACCATGATCCAAGCCATAACAATTTCTCACTAGAGTTATTATAGTGGCCTCTGAATGTGTCCCTCTGCCCCCACCCTTCTCCCTTAGAATCTCCCAGGTCATGTTACTTTTTTTTTCTTTAAACCATCCAATGACTTAAAAGAATAACCAGATCCTTATGATAGACTACAAGGCTCTGATTTTACCTTCCCTTTCCTCTCCAATCACATCTCCCCATTATTTCCTCCAAGCACTCTGACCTTCTTTACTATTCCTCAAACACTCTGGGGAAGCTTTGACCTAAAGATTTTGCACATGTTCCTGGTTTTGACTTGAATACTCTTCCTATAAACAATGTTATATTTCACCAACTTTGGGTCTTTGCCTAGTTTAACTTCATGAGACTTTTTCATCTCCTTATTCATTGCTTCATTTTTCTCCATAGCATTTGTTAATATCTGATTATTTTATTATGCTTATTCATTTTGTTCATTGTCTATCCATATCCACTAAAACATAAGTATCAGTGGAAAGATTTTTTGTCTATTCTTTTTTTACGAATTTCTAGCTGTATGTCTGGCACACAGTAGGCATTAATATATTTGAATAAATTAATGAATAACCTTCACTGATAATTGGGGGTTGATTAAAATCCCATAGTTCCACAAGAAGAAAATCGTGATATACTTTTCATGTGATATATTTTTATGATTCCTAAGGACATACTGGAATACATTAAAATCCCTCTTAAACTTTTCTCTTAGATGCTAATCTGTAATAGCATCCTAAATCAAATTTATAATCAAAATATAATAACCTCAATAGTCTTGTCATGAGCTATTTTAGAAGAAATTCTCTATAACAGTTCTATTCAAGGATTATAATTTTTTAGAAATTTCCATTTTATTGAAAGTGAAAACTTGGTTGCTAAGCTTACTCCATCAATATTTCTATCTAAGTTTGACTGTAAATTGCCTGGAACAAAAGAGAGTGGGAATTTTAGGATTAAGATGGAATGACATTTCTACTAATGTATAACTAACATTTTGATTTATAAGAAATGCATAAATTCCATTGTATCTCCTGTTGAAAAAGACTATTTTTCTAACAAATGTCTACATATTATATACAGACCAAAACTGGTTTGTATATTTGATTTATGGACAATTAATAGTCAGGCTATCCTATCTTTTCATTCATGTATAGAACAGCTTTTACTTTATTGGACAGTTCAATATTCTTAGGAACCAGTTCCTACTAACTTTAATTCCTTCCTTCTTTTATACTACAAATAATTCTCACTTCTATCAGTATATTCCCATCCTATACTCAGAATAACACCTGCAACCTGGATTAACTTTATCACGACGCATGAATGAAAGTATAGTTGCCTGCAGTTGGCATATAGAAATGCTAAACTCATTTAGAATAGGGTCACAAAAGTCAACCTTCCTTCATCGCCAGAGAGACAATAAGCAAGCCAGCAAGTGGGTACATCTTTTTGAAGTGTCAAATAAACATAATTATAGTAAATAACTCATATTTTGTACTAACATGTCCTCATGTTCTAAGCATAAGAATGACATAATCAGATTTGAGCTTTAGGAAAATCAGACCAGAATGATTTTAATAAATGAAGGCTTCTAACATATCCTCTCTCTCACTCTTACCAAAATAGCAAGAGGAAAACAAAAGAAGCAAAATCTATTACTTTAACTGGAGGTAGACATGATGAATTGGAGCCCAATAGCCATTTTAATATATTTCTAGAGTGTTTTCGTATATTGCAGAAGCTAGAATTCTGCATTTTCCAGAAACTCTGGCAGCTACAGCTCTGTATATAACTTTGGTTCTGCCAGTCAGATACACTGCCAGGACATTTGCATTGTTAATGTGGTACGGGGGCCATTTATACCCTTTCTTTTGTTTCTGCTAGCAAAGACCATCACAGGGTGTCTGGTTTTCTATGGCAGCATTAACAAAGATATTAATGTGTGGTCACTTGATCCATGACTATTAATAAGAATTGTGTAGGGTATCCATTTTCCTAGTGACTTTTTGCAGGTGTTTCTGGAAGCTGCAGTTGTAACAGTGGCTCCCTGATCACGGGGATTTTCTGAGAATGGCTTTTTGATTTTAAGTCTTCTGATCTTCCTTATTTGGTAATATGGCACAGCATGACTCTTGAGCTGGCATTCGGAATGGCAGGTTTCTAATTTTCTTAATCAAAGAAGAGCATTACCTCCCATTGTGACTCTCTTCTTTACTGAAGTCCTTTTGGAAGCTCAACCTAAAATGTATTTCTTAAGCTTAGCCAACAACTTTTAAAACCATTTAAAATACACTGCAACAAACCTTTTTGTGCTTAAAACATCTAAAATACCCTTATTCATCCAAAATATATATGACACTTCCACCAAACAACCAAAACCAGATAATGTGATTTTAAAAAATGGACAAATGATGTGAATAGACAATTCTCCAAAGAAGATATACAAATGGCCAACAAGAATATGAAATGCTGCTCAACATCACTAATCATAAGAGAAATGCAAACCAAAACCACAATGAAATAGCATCTCAAATCCATTAGGATAGCCACTATCAAAAGAATAGGAAATGAGTATTGACAAGCATGTAGAGAAACTGGAATCTTGTGCATTGTTGGTGGGAACATAATGGTGCAGCAATTATGGAAAATGGTATACAGGTTCCTCAAAACATTAAAAATAGAATTGCCATATGAGCTGGCAATTTTCCTTCTGGGTGTATATCCAAAAGATCAAAGCAGGATCTCAAACAGATGTGTGAAACTCCTATTCATTGCAGCATCACTCATAAGAGCCAAGCTGTAAAAGCTACCCAAATATCTATCAACATACAAAAGAAAAAATAAAATGTAGTATATACATATAATGGAATATTACACAGCCTTAAAATAAAATGAAATCCTGTCACATGCTAAAACATGGATAAACTTCAAGGTCATTACGCTCAGTGAAATAAGCCAGTCACAAAAGGACAAAATACCGTATGATTCTACTCATATGAGGTATCTAAGGAATCAAAATCATGAAGCAGAAAGTAGAAAGGTAATTGTGAAGAGCCACTGGGAGGGGGAGGGAGAATTAGTCTTTAGTGAATTAAGTTTCAGTTTTTCAAGATGAAAAAGTTCTAGAGATCTGTGGCACAACAATGTAAATACACTTAACATACTGAAGTGCACACTTAAAAATCTGTCAGTAAACTGAATGTGATTTTTTTTTACAACAATATAAAAGTCCACGTTCTCTGAAACTGACCCTTGACTATTTTACAACGTTGAATGTCAAACGAAATATCACATAATATCAAACAAATACCATAACTATGCTATATATATTACAAAGGAAATGGACTTTATAGTCACCAATAAATAAATCACAGCTCCACTCTCCAGAAAGTTTCAATTTTGCGAGAAATAAATGCAGCAAATTATAGCTTCCTCTTATCAAAGTTTAGAAGGGGCCATGATGTGAGATAAAGTGGGCTCAATTATTTGGAAATGCCATTTGGCATCCCCAACAAACAGCATTCTAGTGAATTTGGAAAAATTCACCAGTGGCCACATCAGCCCTGACACATCAGACTTTGCATAGATTTCCAAAGAATCATGAGGCTTTTCCAATGTGGAGAACATTTTCCAGAGTTGGAGAATAACTGCACCCAAATTTGGAGAAATGAGAGTAGACATGAAAGCTTTCCATAAGAGAAAGAAAAAATGGCTTTAAGCTACTTGTATTACAAAAAGCAATAACAATTAGATATTTCAACATACATACAGCAAACCCAGCTAAAATCAATCTTTGACACAACTTATTGCTGTGTGGCTGATTCAGTGAGGATAAAAGAATTTCCCTAAAATAAAATGATTCTCTGCCTAAATGAGCAATGGGTATTCTGCCAATTTTTCAGTCAGATGTCCCACGAAAACTATCGGGCAGAGCAATATTATTTTCTTGGAAGAGAAAGTAAGCTCAGCAGAAATTCACGTAAAAAGCACATTCCTGCAGTGGCTGTAACCTATTAAGTCTTCTTCTATTCTCAGCTCTTTCTCCTCTCCCTTAATCCTCTGAATGTCTGATGCTAATTCACATCAACAGTATCTTTTCCAGGTTGAGTACTAAAAATACAAAATAAAAAAAGATTCTAACAGAAGCACCCAATCAAATGTAGGAAAAAGATCCACTTATTTTCAGGTGGAGTCAAGGGGAAAATAAGAGTCTTGAATATTTTGTATTCATTCAAAGATAAATAGAAAAAAAATAATATGGACGCCATGTAAGTATTCTACAATGCATTAGAAGATAAATTATAAAAGATAAAGAACACACTTTAGAGGAAGATTTACAGTATAAAATATAAATAATTTTTAGGTACCAGATGTTTTACAATCTGAAGGAAAAAATAAATATAATAAAAAAGAGGACACGTAAGATAAAATTACGTCTCAGGTAAAAGATAAGCTGACATTATTATTTAAGTCAGAAGGCATGTAACTGAAGCCATTAGAAACAAGATTAAAATTGAATTTAAAAAATTATAATTTTGAGGGGATATTTGAGAGGCTCTTTATGAATACTAAGAAAAGGAAAATAAATGGAAATTGTTCAAGAGAAGTTGAGAGGACCAAGAAAGAAATGAGGAAGATTAAAAATACAGATACTTCAGAACAGAACGGAATAAGTGGAAAGGAAGAGATCGAGATGGCAAAGAGGATGTGGAGATCACATCCCTTCATGAAAACATCAAAAATACATCTACATGTGGAACAATTCTCACTGGAAACTAGAAGAAGCACTCCTTTACAACAAAGGCTGTAAGAAAGATACACACATAATTGGTTAGGAAGGAAAGAAAGGAGATCTGGTCGGGACCTGTGCCCCTAGGAGGGGACTCAGAGGAAAAGGGAGATTGCAGGGGTGAATACCCACCCACACTAGGGAGTGAGCAGGTCAAGCCATGGACTGGGCACCCCAGTCGTGGGGTCCTATGTGGAAGAGACAAGCAACCTTGGCTGGTTGGAGGAGCTCTGGAACAGATAGAAAGGCTGAAGAAGACTGAACTCTGCTCATGAGAAGTACATACACACACACGTACACACACACACTGGCTTGCCCCCAAGGCAAGGCGGAGAGAGATCTGATCTAGCAGCTGCAAGGTTTCCCAGGACTGCCTTGCTGCACACCCCAGCCCCAAATGAGTGACTGCTCCAGCCCCACTCACTCCATGACACAGTACAACACTAGATCTGAAACAAACAGGACTGGGGAAATGAGTCGACCTTGGGACACAGAGGTGACCCAGTCCCAGGGGAAGCCCAGGTGGGGTGGTGGCAGCAATTGTTGGCACTTACTCAAGTGGTATCCCAGAAGAAGCCCAGATTTCTGATGGCAGCAAGTCTGCCACAGCCCACCCCTGATACTCGCAGAGAAACCACATGGGCCTCACCTCCCCTGCAGAGTGGTTTCACACAGAGTGAGAGCAGCAGAGGCTGGGCACACTGATGAGACATGACAGACAAAGGGGACTTGGCCCCAAGGCAGAGGGGAAAACAGTCTGCTCCAGTGACTGCCAGGTCTCCTGATAGCATTTCACCATGATATATTCAGAGTGTTGAAAGAGAGAAACCTGCAATCTACCATACTCTACCAAGTAAGATTATTGTTTAGAATAGAAGGAGAGATAAAGAACTTCCCAAACAAAAACTAAAAGAATTAATCAATATTAAACCTACCCTAAAAGAAATGAGCAGTTAAATCCTACACTATATTGAGATGTGACAAATGCTATAGGAAAAGTAAAGCAAGGAGGAGGGGTAGGGAGAGCAGGGGATTGAAAGTTATTAAAACAGGGGCCTGGAAATTCCTGCATTTGCAGTAACATGGATAGACCTAGGGAATATTAACACTTAGTGAAATAAGTCAGACAGTGAAAGACAAATACTGCAAAATATCACTTATAAATGGTATATAAAAATAATACAGATGAGTGTATATGCAACACAGAAACAGACTCACAGATACATGAAACAAACTAGTGGTTACCAAGGGGAGAGGGAAGAGGGGAGGAGCAAATTAGGGGTATGGGATTAAGAGATACAAACTGCTATATCCAAAACAGATAAACAACAAGGACATAGTGTATAGCACAGGAAACTATAGTCATTACCTTGTAATAACTTTTAACGGAGTATAATCTGTAAAAATACTGAATCACTATGCTATACACCTGAATCTAATATAACACTGTAAATAAACTATACTTCAATGAAAACAAAAACCTTACATAGCTTTGGTAACAAACAAAAAAGAATAAGTGGGAAAACACTTTTTCAAAAATCTAAGGAAAAATGGTTCTTATATTTTTAAATTCCTGAATCTGTATCTGGCAAGAGTTCACTGGCAAGGGCTCAATAAAGCAGAAATTACTATTAAAAAGTTATTCACAGGACTTCCAGTTTCTGTTCAGCCTGTTAGAAGCTAAGCAGCTGCCACTCCATCCTAACAACAATCAAAACCTGAGCAACCTAAAAAGTGAGAGCTCTACCTGGATCCTTCAAAGGGCAGTGGGGGAGCCAGTGGGGGTGTAACAGGACAAACCATTGTTCGAAAACTGGAGATATTCACAGGCAAATACAGAGAAATACAACTTACCTGAACAGAAAACCACAAGCTGAAACTGCCCCAGAACTAGTGCTGCAGTGGGAGAGCCTGACCTATAATCAATAAATTTCTGGAAGCCCACTGTAGACAACTTTGAGAGTTAAAAACTCCAGGAAACCCAGTCAGACAGGAGCCTGCACAAGTTGGTGAGATTTACCTATGGGAGCTTGACTAGGTTTTCACAGAAAATATCAGAGAAAACCCCTCTCAGGCTGCAGGCAGGGAACGAGGAAGAGGAGCTATTTTAAAATGTACCAGGGCATTTGGTTTTTCTTAACAAGACCTGCCCTCAGGGGAAACTAGTTAACCAGAGTCAAAGCTGCTGCTGTTTATTAGAACCTAACTGACCTGGGGGGAAAAAACATGCAACCCTGCTAGCTCTAATTTACTACTTGGAGAGAAGAAAATACCCAATACTAGTGCACTTTAGCTATTTTGTCCCACCTAAGGAAGGGTGGGGATGAGAAGCTCTGTGTGCAGTCCGTACTCCAGAAGCACTGGCAGACTAAAAATCTGAGACCTAACTATAACACTATAGTAGAGCTTTCTCTCCCTCCACAACTTGCTACTACATTAGTGAAAGCCTAGCTACAGAAGTTTCTTTTATCCAGTACAAATATAGTTACCAAAAAAGCAAAGACAAAAACAAGACATACTCAAGGCAAAACCACAGATTCAAGAGACAGAGTGAGCATCAGAAAGAGACCCCAAAATGGCACTGATGTTGGAAGCATCAGACCAGGAATTAAAAACAAAACTAGGATTAGCATGCTAAGGGTTCTCCTGGATAAAGTAGATAGAATGCATGAACACATGGGCGATATAAGAATAGAGATGAAAATTCTAAGAAAGAAGGAAAAGAAATGCTAGAGATCAAAAACACTGTAACAGAAATGAAGAATCTTTGTCAAGCTAATTATTAGCAGGTTAGACACAGCTGAGGAAAGAATGTCTGCGCTTGAGGTTATCTAAATAGTAATCACCTACACTGAATAAAGCAAAGAGACTAAGAAAAAAAACACAAAACATAAGATAACATCCAAGAGCTGTGGAACAAGTGCAAAAGATATGACATTAGGTTAATAGGAATTCCAGAAGGAAAAGCAAGAGAGAAAGGAGAAGCAGCAATATTTGAAACAATAGTGACTGATAATTACCCCAAATACCAAACCACATATCTAGGAAGCTTGGAAAACAACAAGCAAGGTAAATGCCTAAAAATTTCCCCGAGACATATAAGTTTTAAATTCTAGAAAATAAAGGACAAAGAAAAAATCCTGAAAGAAAAGAAGCTGGGTGGGGAGGGGTACTTACCATAGAGATAATTATAGATGACTTCTCAGAAATCATGCAAAGACGACCATAGTGGAGGAAAATATTGAAAATGTTGAGGAAAAAACCCATCAACCTAGAATTCCTTACCCTGCAAAACTATCTATCAGAAATAAAAAATAAAGACTTTCCCAAACAAAAATTGAGGGAATTTGTTACTAGAACACTGCCTTGTTAAGAGATGTTAAAAGAAATTCTTTAGAGAGGAGGAAATTATGTAGGTACAAAACTTGGATCTCCGTAGAGGAAGAGTATCAGAGAAAGGGCTAAGTGAAGATAAAATAAAAATTTAACTGTTTCTAGATTGAGCTAACACATAAAACTTTGTTCAAAATATTAATAGCAACAATGCATATGAATAAGCAACATGAATAAAAGCAATGATATAAGGGGCAAAATGGAGGAATTAAGATTATCTTTTGTATTGTAAGGTACTCAAACTACCTGTGAAGTAGTACAAGGTTATTTGAAAGTATACTTGGATTAGCTGTAAATGTATATTGCAAACTCTAGTGCAGCCATTTAAAAAACTGAAAAACATAAATACATTTGATACAATGAGAGGAGAGAAAATGGAATCAAAGTGCTCAATTAAAACCACAAATAGCAGAGAAAAGTGAAAGATCAAAGGAGGAACAAAGATCAAAGGCAACACATAGAAAACACTAACAAATATGGTAGGTATTAACACAACTATATCAATAATCATTTTGAATATCAGTAGTCTAAGTGTTCCAATTAAAAGAGGCTGTCAGAATGGATCAAAAAATAAGACACAACTATATGCTGCCTATAGATAAATATTAAGACACTTACAGATTAAAGGCAAATGGATGAAGATAGGTATGACATGCAGACAACAACAGTGAAGGCAGCTATACTGGTCTTTGGACAGAGTGCACTTCCGCACAGGAAAGTATCAGGAATAAATAGGGGCATTACATAATGATAAACGGCTCAATTCTCCTAGAAGACATAACAGTTCTCATTGTGGAATATATGTACCTAACAAAAGAGTGTCAAATTTTACAAGGCAAAAACTGAGAGAACTCCACGGAGAAATAAATGAACCCACTTTATGGGTGGAGACTTCTTCACTCCTCTAATCAAAAAGGGAGAGATCCAGCAGGCAGAAAATCAGAAAGGACATAGTTGAATCAACACCACCATCCGTCAACAGGATATTATTGACATCTATAGATTACTTCATCCGACAACAGCAGAATACACGTTATTTTCAAGCTCAAATGGAACACTGACCAAGGTAGACTCTACTCTGGGCCATAAAACACAAATTTAACAGAATGTATTTCATACATCTGCTCTCATTCAACAATGGAATTAAACTCGAAATCAATAACAGCTGAAAAATCCCCAAATGCATGGAGATTAAACAATGCACTTCAAATAATACCTGAGTCAAAGAAGAAATCTCAAGAAAAGATAAAGACATTTTTAAATCCATAAAAACAAAAATTTATGAAAATTTGTGGCATTCAGCTAAAGCTGGACTTCGAAGGAAATTATAGCATTGAACGTATACCCAATAGCAATTAGTAATTTAAGCATACACACAGCAAACCCAGCAAAAATCACTCTCGAACAATGGATCACTGTGTGGTTGGTTCTGGGAAGTAGGAGAAGGACTAATGTGCAACCCAGGCTATAAGAAAGATAAACATGTAATCGGTTAGGAAGGGAAGAAAAGAAAGCCAGTCTGGACGTGTGCCCCTAGGAGGGGACTCAGAAGAAAAGGGAGATTGCAGGGGTGAACACCCACACTAAGGAATGAGCAGCACAAGGCATGGACTGGGTTTCCCAGTCCTGCAGTCCTATGTGGACGAGACAAGCACCCTTGGCTGATTGTAGGACCTATGGAACAGATGGAAACACTGAACTCTGCTCATGACAAATACACACACACACACACACACACACACACGGGCTTGCCCCCAAGGCAAGACGGAGAGAGGTCTGATCTAGCAGCTGCAAGGCTTTCCCAGGACTGCCTTGCTGCACACCCCAGCCCCAAATGAGTGACTGCTCCAGCCCCACTCACTCCATGACACAGTACAACACTGGATCTGAAACAAATGCGACTGGGGAAATGAGTTGACCTTGGGACACAGAGGTGACCCAGTCCAAGGGGAAGCCCAGGTGACAGCAATTGTTGGCATTTCCTCAAGTGGTGTCCCAGAAGCAGCCCAGATTTCTGATGGCTGCAGCTCGGCCAAGCCCACCCGATACTCACAGGAAAACCATTTGGGCCTCACCTACCCTGCAGAGCCGTTTCACCCAGAGTGAGAGCAGCAGAGGCTGGGGACAGTGATGAGACATGAGAGACAAGGGAACTTGCCCCCTGGACAGAGTGGAGAACAATCTGCTCCACTGACTGTCAGGTCTCCTGATAGCACTTCACCATGTGCCCCAGCCCAAGCCATGCAAATGCTCTGGCCCCACTCACCCCACACCACAGTCAGGCACCTGATCTGGGGTGGTCACGACCAGAGAAAAGACTCGACCATGGGCTGTGTCTGAGTGGAGCTGAACATGCCGACACAGGCAATGCACTGGACCTCTGCATGTGCGTATGCCCCACTTGCTTAAGCACTCCCCTCCTAGGGGGCAAAGAATCTGGTATGGGGAAGGGAAAAACACACACATAAAGGGAACAGAGCCAGCTCCAGCCTGAAACCTCAGGGCTTCTGATCCAGCAACGTGGGCTCAGACCCTCCCCATGACAGGGCAGTGGTGGCCACTGAGAGGAAGTTCCACCTCATACTTGGTGCCAGCCCCTCCACTTCCAGTCCAATGCCCTACCAACATGATAACTGCCAGCACATCCCAAGGAAAGATGTGACTGATCCACCTCCAATCCAGCCATCCCACCAAAGGCACTGGGCACATGCAGTCTGCATTGGGACACTCACACTTAAGAACACCCCTACAAGAGCACAATAGGAAACTGTTTCACCTAAATTCGTAGAAGAGAAGGTTAAAATCATAAGGCAGAGGAACTACATTGAGTTGAAAGAGCAAGAGAAAACCCCTGAAAAAATAATGGAAGAGCAATAAAAAACTTACCAGAATAAGAATTCAAAACATTGGTAATAAAATGTTAACTAAATTGGGGAAAATAATTGATCTAAATACTGAATATTTTAACAAGGAACTAGAAAATATAAAAAATACCCAATCAAAAACAAGTAATTCTTTATCTGAAATTTTAAAAAACACACTAGAAGGAATGAAAATAGTAGACTGACACAGAAGAATGTATATGTGTCCTGAAAGAATAATGGAAATCACCAAATCAGAACAGAAGAAAAACAATTTAAAAAATGAAAGCAACTTAAGAGATGGCTAGGATAACATTAAGCATTCCAACATTTGCAATATAGGGGTTCCAGAAGGGCAAGAGAGAGAGAGAAGGGGATCAAAAATGTATCTGAAGAGGGGTTCCCTGGTGGCGCAGTGGTTGAGAGTCCACCTGCCGATGCAGGGAATACGGGTTCGTGCCCCGGTCCAGGACGATCCCACATGCCACGGAGCAGCTAGGCCCGTGAGCCATGGCCACTGAGCCTGCGCATCCGGAGCCTGTGCTCCGCAATGGGAGAGGTCACAGCAGTGAGAGGCCCGCGTACCACAAAAAAATAAATGTATCATAGCTGAAAAATTCCCAAACCTGAAGAAGGAAACAGATATCTTGGTACAGGAATCACAGAAAATCATAATAATATGGACACCCCCACCAAAAAAAAAAAAAAACCCCACACCAAGACATATCAAAATTAAAATAGCAAAAGTTAAAGAGATAATTCTAAAGGCAGCAAGAGAAATACAGTCATATCCAAGGGAATTACCATAAGGATATCAGCTGATATTTCCACAGAAACTTTGCAGACCAGAAGGGAATAACATATATATTCAGGGTGCTAAAAGGGAAAAACCTGAAATCTAGCATATTCTACCCAGCAAGATTATTGTTTAGAATAGAAGGAGAGATAAAGAACTTCCCAGACAAGCAAAAACTAAAAGAATTCATCAATACTAAACCTACCCTAAGAGAAATGTTGCAAGGTCTTCTCTAAATGGAACAGAAATAAGAATCTGTACAAAAGGAAAAAACCCAGTAGGAAAGACAAAAATATGGTAAGGATTAAAGATCACTTTAAAAAGCCAGTAGGCTAACACAACATTGTAAAGCAACTATACTCCAAAAAAATTGAAAAAGAAAAAAAAAAAAAGCCAAAAGGTAGATTAAGAGAATAGTGTACAATCAACTATAACTAAAATAAACAGTTAAGGGATAAGTATGAAGGTGTAAAATGACATCCAAAACACAAAATGTGGGGATAAGGAGTAAAAATACAGATCTTTTCACATGTGTTTGAACATAAATGACTACTAGTTTAAAACAGGGTCACAGGGATGGTTCAACCAAAGAAATACCTACCTGCTCAGCATATTTCTGACCTTTTAACACAGATAAGATAGATGACAAACAAAATGAGTAGTTAAATCCTACAGTATATTGAGATGTGACAAATGTTGTAGGAAAAGTAAAGCAGAGAGGAGGGGTAGGGAACGTAGGGGACTGCAATTTATTAAAACAGGGGCCTGGAAATTCTTGCATTTGCAGCAACATGGATGGACCTAGGGTCATTCACTAATACCATGCTTAGTGAATTAAGTCAGACAGTGAGAGAAAAATAATGTATAATATAACTTACACGTGGAATCTAAAAAATAGTACAAATCAGTGTATATGCAAAACAGAAACAGACTCACAGATACAGGAAACAAACTAGTAGTTACCAAGGGCAGAGGGAAGTGGGGGAAGAGCAAATTAGGGGTATGGGATTAAGAGATACAAACTACTATGTATAAAACAGATCATCAACAAGGATATATTGTATAGCACAGGGAATTGTAGTCATTACCCTGTAATAACTTTTAATGAAGTATAATCTGTAAAAAATAATCACTATGCTGTACACCTGAATCTAATATAACTTTGTAAATTAACTATACTTCAATGAAAGAAAGCTTACACAGGTCTGGCATCAGAAAAAAAAAGAAAAAGTGGGAAACACATTACAAAAATCTAAGGAAAAAAAATGGTAAATTTTTAAATTCCTGAATCTGTAACTGGCAAGGGTTCACCAAAGCAGGCATCAATATTAAAAAGTTATTAACAGGACTTCCAGTTTCCTGTTCAGTCTGTTAGAAACTTAGAAGCTGTCACTCCATCCTAACAACAATCAAAAAGCTGAACAACATGAAAAAGCAACAACTCTTCTTAGATCCTTCAGTGCGGGTGTGTGTCGGGGGTGGGGAAGGGTGGTAACAAATCAAACTATTGTTCCAAAATTGGAGATATTCACAAGCAAGGACAGAGAGTTACAACTTACCTGAGCAGAAAACCACAAGCTGAAACTTCCACAAGAACCAGTGCTGCAGTAGGAAAGCCTTATAATTGATGAATTTCTGGAAGCCCACTGTAGACAAATTTGAGAGTTAAAAACTCCAGGAAACCTAGTCAGAGAGGAGCCTCCACAAATTGGTGACATTTACCTCTGGGAGCTTGACTAGGTCTTCACAGTAAATATCAGAGAAAACTCCTCTTGGGCTTCCAGCAGGGAAAGAAGAAGAGGAACCATTTTGAAATGTAGCAGGGCATTTTGTTTTTCCTAAGAAGGCCTGCCTTCAGGGGAAACTAGTTAACCAGAGTATAAGCTGCTGGGGTATTATTAGAGACTAATGGACCTGGGGGGGAAAATATGCAACCTGCTGGCTCTAATTTTCTACTTGAAGAAAATACCCAACACCAGCCCACTTTAGCTATTCTGTCCCACCTGAGGGAGGGTGGGGATAGAAGCACTACATGCAGATCACAGTCCAGAGGCATGGGCAGGCTAACATACTGAGACCTGACTACAGCACTATAGTAAAGCTTCTTCTTCTTCCACAACTTACCACTATATTATTCAAAGCCTACTTACAGAAGTTTCTTTTATCCAGGGTATCATGTTCAGTTACCAAACAAAAAGAAGATCAAGACATACTCAAGGGCAAAAACACAGATAGAAGGGACAAAGCAAGCATCAGAACCAGACACGAAAATGGAAATGATGTTGGAATTATCAGACCAGGAATTTAAACAACTAGGATTTGTATGCTAAGGGTTCTAATGGATAAAGTAGATAGCATGTATGAACACATGGGTGATATGAAAGCAGAGATGAAAATTCTAAGAAAGAGCCAAAAAGCAATGCTAGAGATCAAAAACTCTGTAACAGAAATGAGGAATACTTTGATGAGCTAATTATTAGCAGACTGGACACAGCTGAGGAAAATTTCTAAGCTTGAGGATATCTAAATAGTAATCTCCTACATTGTAAAAAGCAAACAGCAAAAAGACCAAGAAAAAAAAACAGAACAAAATATCCAGGAGCTGTGGAACAACTGCAAGGTTGTGACATATGGGTAATAGGAATACCAGAAGGAAAAACAGGAGAGAAAGGAGTAGAAGCAATATTTGAAACAGTAATAACTGATAATTACCCCAAATGCCAAACCACATATCCAGGAAGCTTGGAGAACAAGCAGCAATGTAAATGCCAAAAAACTTCACTAGCTATATTTGTTTAAAATTACAGAAAATAAAGGACAAAGAAAAAATCCTGAAAGAAAAGAAGCTGGGGAGAGGGTACTTACCATAGAGATAAACATAACAATTATATCTGAAGTCTCCTCAGAAAGCATGCAAAGATGAGAGTAAAATGTTCAAACTGTTGAGGAAAAACAAACAAAACCCTCACCAACCTAGAATTCTGTACCCTGCAACATTATCTTTCAGAAATGAAAAATAAAGACTTTCCCAGACAAACAAAAATTGAGGGAATTTGTTACTAGTACACTGCCTTGCAAGAGATGTTAAAAGAAGTTCTTTAGAGAGGAGGAAATTACATGAGTACGAAACTTGGATCTCCATAGAGGAAGAGTATCAGAGAAAGGGATAAATGAAGATAAAAGAAAACTTTTAATTTTTCTAGATTGTGCTAACATAACAATTTATTCAAAATAATAATAGCAGCAATGCATATGAATACGCAACATGAAAGCAGCAATGATACAAGGGGCAAAATGGAGGAATTAAGATTATTTTGTTATCGTAATATACTCACGCTACCTGTGAAGTGGTATAATGTTATTTGAAAGTATACTTGGATGGGTTGTAAATGTATATTGCAAACTATAGGACAGCCATTTTTAAAAGTGTAAAAAATAAGTAAAATTGATATGATAAGAGAGGAGAGAAAATGTAATCAAAATGCTCAATTAAAGCCACAAAAGGCAGAAAAAGAGTAGAAGATCAGATTAGGAGCAAAGATCAAAGGCAACATGTAGAAAACACTAAAAAATATGGTAGATATTAACACGGCTATACCAATAATCACTTTGAATATCAATAGTCTAAATGTCCCAATTAAAAGACAGAGGTTGTCAGAATGGATCAAAAAATAAGACACTACCTGTTGCCTATAGTTTAAATATTAAGATACTTACAGATTAAAGGTAAATGGATGAAGAAAGGTATAACATGCTGACAAAAAAAAAATGAGAGGATAGTTATATTGGTTTTTGGACAGAGCACACCTCAGAGCAAAAAAGTATAAGAAATAAAGAGGGGCATTATGTAATAATAAAGGGGTCAATTCTCCTAAAAGACATAACAATTCTCATGTGTATGCATCTAACAAGAGAGTGTCAAATTCTACGAGGCAAAAACTGACAGAACCCCAAGGAGAAATAAATGAACCCACTTTAGAGTTGGGACTTCATCACTCTGCTATTAAAAATGGAGAGATCTAGGACGCAGCACGTCAGAAAGGACATAGCTGAAGTCAACAACGCCATCAGTCAACAGGATATAATTGACATCTATAGATTACTTTATCCAGTAACAGCAGAATACACATTATTTTCAAGCTCATAGGGAACACTGACCAAGGTAGACTGTATTTTGGGCCGTAAAACACAAATTTAAAAGAATGTATTTCATGCATTTGCTCTCATTCAACAGTGAAATTAGACTAGAAATCAATAACAGATAGCTGAAAAATCCCCAAATACATGGAGATTAAACAACACACTTTTAAATAATATGTGGGTCAAAGAAGAAATCTAAAGAGAAGCTAATAATATTTTGAAATCAATGAAAACAAAAATATAACTTATGAAAATTTGTGGAATTCAGCAAAAGTAGGGCTTTCAAAGAAATTTATAGCATTGAATGTATATCCTAGCAAAGAGGAAAGACCTCAAATTAATTATCTAAGCTTCTATGTTAGAAAACTAGAAAAACAAGATCAAATTAAATCCAAGGTAAGCAGAAGAAAGTAAATATTAAGAATTAGAGCAGAAACAATAAAATTTAAAACCGAAGATCGATAGAGAAAATCAATGAAACCAAAAACCAGTTCTTTGAAAAGAGCGACAAAATCAATGAGCTAACTAAGAAAAAAAGAGAGAGGATACAAATTACTAATATCAGAAATGAAAAAGGGGTTATCACTGTAGATTCCATAAACATTAAAAGTATATTAAAGGAATACTCTGAACAATTCTATGCCCACAAATTTGATGAAATGGACCGATCCCTTGATCGACAATATGCCATTATACAGGGGCTAAATGGAGGAATTAAGGTTATTTTGTTATTGTAAGATACACTAACTGTGAAGTGGTATAATGTCATTTGAAAGTATACTTGGATTAGTTGTAAATGTAATTTGCAAACTCTAGGACAGTGATTTTAAAAAGTGTAAAAAAACAAGTAAAATTGATATAATGAGAAGACAATAATGGATAATCTGAATAGCCCAATAACTATTAAAGAAACTGAATCAACAATTAACAAATTTCCAAAACAGAAAGCCCTAGGACCACAGAGATTCACTGTTGAATTCTACCAAACATTTAAGGAATAAATTATACAATACTCTTCAATGTCTTCCAAAAGATAGAAGCAGAGAGAATAATTTCTAGCTCCTTCTATGAGCCCAGCATTACCCTATTACCAAAACCAGACAAAGACATTACAAGAATAGAGTTCAAAATGTAGGTCCACAAAAACCCTGCATATGGATGTTCATAATAGTTTTATTCATAGCTGCCAAAACATGAAGTTATTTACCAATGAAGATATCCTTTGGTAGATAACTGAATAAATAAATTGTGGTACTGCCAGCAATGAAATATTATTTGTTACTAAAAAGAAATATTTTATCAAGCCTTGAAAGGACATGGAGGAACCTTGGAAGTATTTTACTATTTGAAAGGAGCCAATCTGAAAAGGCTGGCTGAAATCATACATACCGTATGAGTCCAACTATGTGAGATTCTGGAAAAGGCAAAACTACAGAGACAATAAGATATCATAAAGGTGTATATATGCCATTATACATTTGTCTAAACCCATATAATGTACACACCAAGTGTGAACCCCAATGGAAACTATGAGTGCAAATAATGTAACAATGTAGGCTCATGGGCTGTAATAAATACACCACTTTTATGTGTGTTTTTATTAGGGGAAGAGGCTGTGTGTTCGTGGGGGTAGGGGGTATACGAGAACTGTCTGTACTTTCCACTCAGTTTTGCTGTGAACCTAAAGCTAATCTAAAAATTAAAGCATATTGATTGCAAAAATGTTTTAATAAAATTACTAACACGTTAGTGGACATTTGACAATTACCTCCCCATTATCCATTACCCTTTTTCCTCTCTAATTCCTACACTAATTTCTGAGTCATATAGTATGGGTCTGATTACTCCTATCCTCAGTTCAACTTCTAGCTCTAGTAAGAACATGCTGGCTACTTAGTTCTGGCTGCTTAGTTCTGAACCTTCTTTCTCTCTTTTGGAAGTGATAGCAACAAGAAGGGGGGAAAGCACAGACTCCAAGACAACTTTCAAGTTACTCCCAAGTATGGAGCAGGAGAAAAATCCACAGACTCCATATTACCTCTAAGTATGGTCTAGGATACTTGAGAAGAGCAGCAGGACCTGTGCAAGAATCACCTGGTGTGGCAGAGATTGAGGACTCTGGTAGTGGCCAAGCATTGGTAGATCTCAGAAATCTCCACCAAATATATTAAATAAGAGGAATTGAGTTGTATGCAGAACTGAGATTAAATGAGAGAAATCCTTGGAGGAGATGGAGAAACGTATGCAGAAAATGTGTGAATAGACAGAGGTAAAGTATCTAAGAAAACACTTTTTTCTAAAAGAGAAGTGAACATTTGGGAAATTAGACTAGACACAGTCTAGTCTTGCAAACCTAAGTCAGAAAAAATTCCCTATAACACCAGGCTGCTGAAGAAAGCATTCAGTCCTCCAACTTCAAAATGTTAGCTGTAGGTTTCTTGTAGATGATTTTTATCAAGTTGAGATATCCCTTCTAAATTTCTAATTTACAGAGATATTTTAAAAAATAAATGAGTGTTGAATTTTGTCAAGTGCTTTTTATGTGCCCTATTGAGATGTCTATGTGGTTGTTTTACTTTTTTCCCCTGCAGATTTGGTGTAATGCACTGATTGATTTTCAAATGCTAAGCCAATCTTGCATTCCTAGGATAAACTCCACTTGGTTGTGATTTACAATTGCCTTTTACATTCCTGATTTGATTTGTTTGATTTGATAAGAGCTTTGATGTCCATGCTGATGAGTTTTATTAAGTCTCTGCAGATTTGGGTATTATAATTATTCTGACTTCATGAAGAAAGTTAGAAAATATTCCTTCTTCCTCCATTCTCTTAAAGTGCTTTTGTAGAATTGATATTTTCTCTTGCTGAAATATTTAATTGAATTCAATAATGAAGACTCTGTCCCCAGAGTTTTCTATTTAGAGAGATGCTTGAGAAAAAAATTAATTTGTACAACAGTTATTCAGATTTTCAGATTTTTATGTTTTTCTGTTATTTATGTTTTAAAGGAAATTTATATTTCTAACTTGTTCTATTATAAATTTCTAAATTGCTGTATTTGTTCATGTAAGTTTTCATAATATTCTTTTACTATGCTTCTAATATTTCTAATATCTCTAGTCATCTCTTTTATTCCTGATACTGGTAATTTGCTTGCTCTCTCTCTTTTCTCACACACACACACACACACACACACACACACACACACACACACAAATACATACCTTTGTTAAGGGTTTATCAACTTTATTAATCATGTCAAAGAACCAAGTTTTAGCTTTGTTTTTTCTTTTATTTGTGTAGTTTTTATTTCACTTCTTCTATTCTTATCTTGCTTATGATTTGAGATCCTTGGATCTGTAAATTTATGGTTTTCAATAAAATGGGGAGTATTCCATCAAATATTTTTCTTCCCTATCCTTTCTTCAAATATTTTTTTGTCTGCATTTTTCCTTTTTTCCTTCTGCAGCTCTAATTACACATATAATAGACAGTTCAACTCTATTTTGCAGGTCTCTGAAGCTCCATTCACTTTTCTTCAGTCTTTCTTCTCTTTGTTCTTTAAATAGTTTTATACATACAAATGTGTGTGTGTGTATACTTATCCTTTTTTTTAAAGGTTACATCATCTCTTTTCTGCCATTCCCAATGTTTTTAATGCCATAACTTGAGTTTTTCATTTCAGTTTTTAATTATTTTCAGATGTAACATCTTCATTTTGTACATTTTTGTCAAATGCTGAGATTCTCCATTTGTTCATTCGTTATGACTCACATTGTCTTTGAGTTCTGGAATATATTTGTAACAGCTGTTTGAAAGTCCTTGTCTGATAATTATATTTAGTTCATCTAAACAGTTGGTTCTATTTTTTTCCTTTTCTCTTAAATATGAGACATGTTTTTCTGATTCTCATAAGTTTAATGATTTTTGAGTATATACTGGACTTTATAAATAATATTATACTCTGTAGGCTCTGGATTCTGTTATATTACTTGGAAGAGGTTTGTTCTAGTACAAAATCAACTTGACACAGATTCCAAACTGTATCCTCAGCTGTGGCAGCGGCTGAAATCTCTACTTCATTATTTAAACTTCCAGATGCTGCTTTTCAGGCAAGCACACCAGGGTCTCTGCCAAGCGTGTGATTTAATCAAAGATTTGGAAACTTTTGTGCAGGTTTGGAGTTCATTGCCTCTACAGCTTCCTGTGTTGTACAATCCTCCCCTTACATCTCTGGCTGCCCTCCAAGGCCCCAAAGCTCAACTCAAGCCATTAATAATAAAGCTTTCTTCTACACTGAACTGTATTAAAAATGTCAGGTATTCCTTAGGCAAAAGCAACAAAGTCTAACTTTTCAAGGACAGACAGTTTCTGTTTGTGATCACACTCCATGCATGGCTTGTATAACTATCTAGAAGTTTTTCTCCACTCCCACACCCCTCCAAACTAATCTGCCATTACAGGAAGTCAGAACCTGAGAAATAATATTGTTTTAAGACAAAGGAAATTGATTTCCTAATGAAAGGCTTTAAAAAATTATTTGTATATATACACAGAAATCATAACAAAGTATTCCCAGAACTATAAGCAAATGTCAGTCACACCGTTAAATATAAATGGGCATATTTCCTCTATTAAATGAGAAATACTTTAAGACAGTCTCATAAACCAAAACTTAATAAGATGGTATATTTATGAAACATAGGAAAATAAAGATTCCAAGTAGTTAAAAAGAAAATGAGCAAAGGAAAATTTTTATTAGGCAAATACAAACAAAAGATATCAGAAATGTATGATTTTAATATTATATAAGGTAAAATTCAGAACAAAACAGCAAATGAGGTAAAGAGACCCATATTTTAGTACCAAAGAGTCAATTTACAAAGAATTTTTTTTTTTTGGATACACAGAAATTTTTAATGGTTCTTAGTATCCATAAGTCATATAACATACTAGCAACCTTTATAAAAGAAATTTACAGGAGATACATGTAACTTAAATTCAGCTTTCTCAGTCCGAGAAAAATCAACTGAAGACAAAGAAATGATATAAAAGGCCCAAATACCACAAGCCAAAAAAAGAAAATCTCATTCATGTTTACTAATATCAGGACATCATATAGGGAATACAACTTCTTTCCAAATGTTCATTAAACATTCATAATATTTGATTATTTACTTGACATAGAGAAGTTCTTGATAAATCTCTAAAAGTAGAAATAGAATAAAAAATATTCTCTGGTCACAACTTAATAAGAATGGAAATTAATATTTTTAAAACTTGGAAAACAAAGACATCACTCTCCATTGTGAGTTGAAAAAGTAAATCAACTGGGTTTAAGTGGAAATAAAAACTATATTGGGCTTCCCTGGTGGTGCAGTGGTTGAGAGTCCGCCTGCCGATGCAGGGGACACAGGTTCGTGCCCCGGTCTGGGAAGATCCCACATGCCGCGGAGCGGCTGGGCCTGTGAGCCATGGCCACTGAGCCTGCGCATCCGGAGCCTGTGCTCCGCAACGGGAGAGGCCACAGCAGTGAGAGGCCTGCGTACCGCAAAACAAACAAACAAACAAACAAAAAAACTATATTTGCAGGATTTCACAAGAACAACACTAAAAATTTTATATTTGAAAATTTGTGGAACAGAGCACAGAGTGCTCAGAAGAAAGTTTATTGCCTTAAATAATTATATGAATGGAAAACAAAATAAGTATCAGAAGGAAAGAATTAAGAAAATAACGATACAATAAATAGAAGGAAAGGAATAAAATTGAAGCCAAGCAGGACCCTGTGGGGCCTTCCCAGAGACAGACCACCCCCGACCCTGCAGAAAAACTTTATCCTTCTAGGCCTTCCCTAAGTTCCAAAGAGCAAATTTAGAGAAGTGAGAAAGTGCAGAAACAAAGGAAAACAGTCATGCAAGACAAAATAATAATAGTTTACCCATAAAACAAAGTCAAGGACATTGAGTTCCTCCTCAAGGGCTATAGATAAAATCCTGAGCCACATCCTTTTATTGTTCTGCAGATACTTAAAACCTCCACCAGGTGGAAGAAGTTAACCACATGCTGACCACAAAGCACATAGACCCCAGACAGCTTGGACCCAGGTTGATGATGCTGACTCCCAAAATACCACCTGGTTACCTCACCATCAACCAATCAGAAGACTATCCGTGAGTGGATCAGGCATCCTGCAACCCTCTCCCTTACCCTGCCTTTACAAACCCTTCCCCAAAAGCCATCGGGGAGTTCAGGTGTCTTGAGCATGAGCTGCCATTCACTTTGTTTGGCCCCACACTGAGTGCCTTGCAATTAACACTATACCTTCCTTCACCACAGCCCGGTGTCGATAGATTGGCTTTGCTGCCCACTGGGTCAGCTAACCCAAGTTTGGTTTGGTAACAAAATAATTAATATAGAAAAGCATACCTCCCTCACCCTGTATTTCCTTGTCCCCTTTTTATTTATTGGCTATGGGGAGGAGTGAGGGCATAGTCAGAAGAGACTCCTTATGTCCTGGAGCAAGGGTGTAGGGGTGTCACAGTAACCATGGTCTGTCTCTCTTCCACTGTCTGGGGTCGACTTAATAAAGAGAGAAACTTGGAGAGAAAAAGAAAGAAAAAAATCATGTATTTGTAAAAAAAACATTTAGAAATAATGAATAAATTAACAAACTGGTTCTTTAGAGGAAAAATTAAATATAAAAGACCAACTAGAAATTTTAAAAGGACAAAAACAAATACTAAAAATAATAAATGGGGGCTTCCCTGGTGGCGCAGTGGTTGAGAGTCCACCTGCCGATGCAGGGGACACGGGTTCGTGCCCCGGGTCCGGGAAGATCCCACATGCCGTGGAGCGGCTGGGCCCGTGAGCCATGGCCGCTGAGCCTGCGCGTCCGGAGCCTGTGCTCCGCAACGGGAGAGACCACAACAGTGAGAGGCCCGCGTACCGCAAAAATAAAATAAAATAAAATAAAATATATTTAAAAATAATAAATGTATCAGAGAATCACAAGGAAACAGAAGATATTAATCAACTGATAAATTGTAAGCCTAGAAAGTGGAATAAAAACCACACAAAAAATAGAGTAATAACCATGGAACAAGTACAGAGGAAATTAGGCAGACTTATGAAGAAAAAAGATAAAAGACATTAACTTAAAAAATATATATTAGGAATTAAGACAGGGTATCACTATCTACCTGTAGATATCAAAAAGATAACATGGAAATATTGTAATGAAGGTGATGCCATATACTCAACAACGTCAGGACAAATTTTTTGGAAGACAAAAATCATCAAAGCTCAAGAAAGAATAAATAGAAATGGAAGCAGTTCTATATGTATTAAAGAAATTGAACACTTTCATTAAAACCTCCCACCAAAGAAAACTCCAGGAACGAATAGCTTCACTAGTGAATTTTACCACACACTGAAGGAAGAAACAATACCAATTCTACAAACTCCTTCAGAAAAGAGAAGAGGAAGGAACACTTCCCAATTAATTTTATGGGGTCGGCATGGCCCGGGGCCCCTCCTTAATCTCAGTACCTTAATTTTCTGGTGGTGAGTTGAGCTATCAACTTTGTTTTTCTTTTACTTTTTTTTTTTTTACAGTCACCCAGACAATGCTAATGAGCTGCCAGGCTGTGAACCACTGGCATGGTGACCAGGTAGGCTCATACAACCATTCTACTATTCTATAGGTAGTGATGCAACCTGATAAGACTTTCATGGCAAGAATTGTAATATGTATTAAAAGCCCTCAAACAGTTCTTGTTTTTTAAACCCAATTTTAGGAATTTAACACTAAAAATTGGGAAATAACACATTGAAATGTAAGTACAAGAGGGTTTCCTCTATTATTTTATAATCATAACAAGTGTTTTCTTCAATATGTTGTTTAAATAATGTATGGTATGTTCAAACACAAGAATTATTCTTTAAAATGATTATTTACTTTTGTATTTAGTGATAAAAAATATTTGTGATATATTTCTTAATAAAAAAAGGAGGTGGCTGACCAAAATAGTAGAGTCTTACATTTTAGAAGGTGGTAAGGGTATATTTATAATTTCATGAAAATGGGAGAAAATCTGGATGGATACATGTCAAGTATTCAGTTATATCTTGGGGTGAATCTGAGTTGATTTAAAGTTATTAAATTAACTTTTTCTTCTCTGTTTTTACTGACTTTTTCATGAAATGATAATGTATTTCTTGTGTAACTAAGCTAATTCTATAGAAACAAAGAAAGATCACCATGGCTACAGTGTTTAGAAATCAGCTATCATGAAATTTAAGTAATCTAGGTGATGGTAGCAGTGAAGTGGAGAGCAATGACAATATTCAAACGATATTACAAAGGTATAATTAATTGGATTTGACTATGCCAAAATGTAATATATTGGATCTTACTAACTCTTAGACTTTATTTATTTACTAGAAGAGGAAGTAAAAATATCTTTGTTTCATTTAATGTCAGAAATTTAGGAAGGAGACAAATAGTTATTGTTCTCAATTAAAACCTAAGAAACAAACCCTAAAAAATGTGCAAATGTGATATGTCTGAATTTTTTGTCTTAGGCCTTTTATTTTAAAAGAAATTATCTTCCTTTTCTATAATTCATTTCACTTGTTCAATCTGCCACTCAACCAGCAACTTTTTAAAGATTTCATACATCACACAACTTGAGGGAGACAAAAGAAAACAAGATGTAATCTTGATGTTAGTATCAAATTATTTTTAAAAGCAATAAATTCCTAGACTATTTTGGGTAAAGTGAAGGTTAATTTTGATACAACCATTGAGATAATTTATCAGCTCTCTGGTCTCCCTCTCCAAATTTTAAAATACCATCTTGTGGCATAAAGGAACAGTGTTGTGGGCTCTAAAATATTCATATTGGCAGCTGTATCACTATAGAAAGCAAAACATTATAGAATTAATTACTCATTTCTCTATGTCATTTTAAGTTATGTACATAGGTGGGTTCACAGAAAGCTCAGGGTTCTAGGGCCTCATTATTGTGACTTTGGCAAATGAGCCAAAAGCTCAACTGAGAGCTGTCTCTTCATCCACTGGCATCACTGTGTGTGCATACCTTTCCCCTGCTTCAGTTATTCAATCTTATCACAGCATTTCTGTCCTTCAAATCTAAACTATTCCAGCTTTCAACGTTTGAGGGAATATTATATATCTCTACTGCTTTCATCATTTTGTTTATGCCTACAATTACTTTGAAGTTCAAAGCTAGAATTTGAAAGGGCTATGATCAAAATGTAATTAATTAAAAAGAATTCAGTATATGTAGGAATATCTTGAAACATGAAGTTTGGAACTGGTTTAAGTCTCTTTTGAGCATGTGTATGTTTTAAGTCCATAAATATTGGGTTTCAAATTGCAGAGAAACTCTTTTTTTTTTTTTTTTGGCGGTACGCGGGCCTCTCACTGTTGTGGCCTCTCCCATTGCGGAGCACAGGCTCCGGACGCGCAGGCTGAGCGGCCATGGCTCAGGGGCCCAGCCGCTCCGCGGCATGTGGGATCCTCCCGGACCGGGGCACGAACCTGTGTCCCCTGCATCGGCAGGCGGACTCTCAACCACTGCGCCACCAGGGAAGCCCGAAACTCTTTTTTAAACCCAAGAAAAGAGGAGGATCGAGTCAATAAAGTTGTGGTACTCCACCTAATCATTTTGGATAACTCCAGAAAATAATTTCTAGAAGAACTTAAGTTTCTCTATTGTCATCTTAAACCTTAAATAACACATTTTATTTCCATTTCAACACTAAAAAGGTCCTTTTTCTCTTGTTTTCACTGTAATTTTTCAGATGAATTCCAATAGACAGTGATAAGCATTATTGCAAAAGAAATCAAATCTGGGAAGAAATTATTGCCATTGTTATTCATTTTCAAATATAAATATTTCAGTTGTTTCCAAAGATTTTGCTTTAAATTGTACAAAATTTGTTAGGTGAAATACTGAAAAGGAACTTACAAACATAATTCATATTTGAAAAGATATAATTGTGGTGAGTAGCTTATACATAATAAAATTAGGGGATGATAATATAGTAGCAACAGTGTAAGCAATCACACTTTTTTCATGAGTGATTCATTTTTAAATAAATGTAATAGATGGAGACATTGACAAATATGTGGATTATATTACATTATGTCACACAAATTACAAAATCTGCATCAACAAAATGAAAAGACCTACACCTACAGAATGAGAGAAAATATTTGCAAATGATGCAACCAACAAGGAGTTAATTTCCAAAATCTGCAAACAATGCATACAACTCAGTATGGCAAAAACAAACAACCCAATCAAAAAATGGGAGAAGACCTAAATTATACATTTCTCCAAAGAAGACATACAGATGGCCAAAAAGGACATGAAAAGATGCTCAACATCGCTAGTTATTAAAGGAATCCAAATCAAAACTACAATGAGGTATCACCTCACACTAGTCAGAATGGCCATCATCAAAAAGTCTACAGATAATAAATGCTGGAGAGGCTGTGGAGAAAAGGGATCCCTCCTACACTGTTGGTGGAAATGTAAGTTGGTGCAGCAAGTATGGGAAACAGTATGGAATTTCCTTAAAAAATTAAAAATAGAATTACCATATGATCCACGAATCCCACTCCTTGGTATATATCCAGAAACGATGAAAACTCTAATTCAAAAAGATACATACCAGCAAAGGAAACCATAAACAAGGTGAAAAGACAGTCCTCAAAATGGGAGAAAATATTTGCAAATGAAGCAACTAACAAAGGATTAATCTCAAAAATATACAAGCAGCTCATGCAGCTCAATATCAAAAAAACAAACAACCCAATCAAAAAATGGGCAGAAAACCTAAACAGACATTTCTCCAAAGAAGATATACATACAGGTTGCCAACAAACACATGAAAGGATGCTCAACATCACTAATCATTAGAGAAATGCAAATCAAAACTACAATGAGGTATCACCTCACACCGGTCTGTCAGAATGTTCATCATCAAAATGTCTACAAACAATAAATGCTGGAGAGGGTGTGGAGAAAAGGGAACCCTCTTGCACTGTTGGTGGGAATGTAAATTGATACAGCCACTATGGTGAACAGTATGGCGGTTCCTTAAAAAACTAAAAATAGGGCTTCCCTGGTGGCGCCGTGGTTTAGAGTCTGCCTGCCGATGCAGGGGACACGGGTTCGTGCCCCGGTCCGGGAAGATCCCACATGCCACGGAGCAGCTGGACCCGTGAGCCATGGCCACTGGGCCTGCGCGTCCAGAGCCTGTGCTCCGCAACGGGAGAGGCCACAACAGTGAGAGGCCCACGTACTGAAAAAAAGAAAAAAAAAAAAAAACTAAAAATAGAACTACCATATGACCCAGCTATCCCACTACTGGGCATATACCCTGAGAAAACCATAGTTCAAAGAGACATGTACCACAATATTCATTACAACACTATTTACAATAACCAGGACATGGAAGCAACCTAAGTGTCTATCGACAGATGAATGGATAAAGAAGATGTGGCACATATATACAATGGAATATTACTCAGCCATAAAAAGAAACGAAACTGAGTTATTTGTAGAGAGGTGGATGGACCTAGAGTCAGTCATACAGAGTGAAGTAAGTCAGAAAGAGAAAAACAGATACTATATGCTAACACATATATATGGAATCTAAAAAAAATGGTTCTGAAGAACCTAGGGGCAGGTCAGGAATAAAGACACAGACATAGAGAATGGACTTGAGGACACGGGGAGGGGGAAGGGTAAGCTGGGACGAAGTGAGAGAGTAGCATGGACAGATATACACTACCAAATGTAAAACAGATAGCTAGTGGGAAGCAGCCGCATAGCACAGGGAGATCAGCTCTGTGCTTTGTGTCCACCTAAAGGGGTGGGATAGGGATGGTGGGAGGGAGACGCAAGAAAGAGGGGATATGGGGATATATGTACATATATATAGCTGATTCACTTTGTTATACAGCAGAAACTAACACACCATTGTAAAGCAATTATACTCCAATAAAGATGTTAAAAAATAAACATGCACTCCAACAATCATAGCAGTGCTATTTACAATAGTCAAGACATGTAAACAACCCAAGTGCCTTCAACATACAATTGACTTAAGGTGTGGTATATGTACATAATGAAATATTACTCAGCCATAAAAAATGAAATATTGCCGTCTACAGCAATATAGATATAGAGAATATTATACTTAATGAAGTCAGACAAAGACAAATATGATCACATACATGGAATCTAAAAACTAATACAAATGAATCTATATACAAAACAGAAAGACTCATAAACACAGAAAACAAACTTTTGGTTACCAAGGAGTAAAGAGAAAGGAGGGATAAACTAGGAGTATGGGATTAACAAATACAAACTACTATACATAAAATAGATAAGCAATAAGGATTTACTGTATAGCACAGGGAACTATTCAATATCTTGTAATAACCTATGAAAGAAAATAGTCTGAAATATATATATATATATACTTCTGAATCATTTTGTTGTACACCTGCAACTAACACAGAACTGTAATTCAACTATACTTCAATAAAAAAAAAAGTGGGTCTAGGCATATGGTAAGGGGAGGGTCCAGCAGGCACTCAGTGAATAGTCTGCAAGCTCACATTGCAAGCTGCATGCGTGCCTGAGTGTCAGTGGACAAATCCTGAATGGTTTTCTTTATCCTCCCTTTGATCCAAAGTCTTTTAGTTCTGAGTGGCTATCCTAGCAATCTGAGCAGCCTAGAACATAAGGTTGGTCTCTCACTCTACGTTATCTGAACTCCCTTACTGCTACATCCCTACAAAAGCCTAGTTTCAATCAGAAAACAAAACAAAACAACAGATAGCTATTTCCTCATCTACCCTGTTCCTTCTAAACTTACAGTTTGCCATAGGTAAATTTTTTAATCTCCATCAAGCTTTTTCCAACTTAATTTCTCCCTAAAATTGATATTTTATTTTGCCTTAAATATTTCTAAGTATTATGAATTGTCTACCATTCTATCACGTATTTGCTTTTTGTTTGAAATCTTTGTTTTACAATTTCTTGAATAAAGATATTTCAACCCACCCTTATGAAGATGGTAATCTCGCTGAAGTTTAAAACTATACATTCTATGGCTTTGGGTACCTAAAAGCAACAAATCTAGGTACATGATTGTAAACAAAGTTTTATTAGAAAAAATTTTACAATACTTTCTTTTTTGTATCTTCCTAAATGATAATCCATCTCTTAAAAGTTTAAGCTTGGCACCTCAATTGGCAAAGACTAATGCTAAAAAATTCTGACCAGAAGTCAGACTTTTTTATCTATATAATTCATTAACATTTTCTTTTAAATCTCACTTAAGGAAATGTATATCAGCTCTTTGCCAATTTCTAGTCTTTGGAATTTACCTGCTGCAGTAAAAATGTTTGTTGCAGTCTTTTAATCATAAAAAGTATTCCATCTAAAAATGCATCAACATACATGTTATGGACTGCCTATAAGCCATAGAGTCACAAACACAAGATACTTCAACTTTGGTGGATATCCTCTTAAAAAGGATCCCCAGTCCCACATCCCAGACAATATCACCCTGGCTCAGGAGCTCACCGCCAGAGATGACATTGCCCTCTGAAATGACTTCACCCCAGACACTAAAACCTCTGCCCCACTGACACCCAGAGGTTGCCTCTCCAAAGAGGTTGACAAATCAGACATAAAACATTTATTGCTTTTCTTCCTTTGCTATTAGAGCTTCTATTATGTTCTTGGAGTTCACTGTCCATTTAACCCATGTTCCTGGTGTACTCCTTGCTCTTGCCAGCTCATATACCCCTACTCTCCCATGCCTAAGGGAGTACACTTGACTGACCTATCAGGTCATACCCTCCAACAAACACAACTGCTGTACCTACCATCTTACCCTGAGAAGTACACCAAAATATTATTTTAAAAATATATAACTCATACTGTTATTGAACCAGCTTCATCTGTCTGACGTGCAGCAAGCCAAAACACTGAGACACCAAGGTCTGCAGCAAAGAAAGGGTTTATTCACGAGGCAACCAAGCAAGAAGATGGTAGAACCAGTCTCGGATCTGCCTTCCCTAAGGTGAGGGGCTTGAGATGGTTAGAGGATACAGAAGCAGGGAGGTCTGAGGCATGAGGAAAAGTCATTAGAGGTAGGGAAAAAGTGATGCACACTGTGTTCTGTGAAGGTGTATCTAAGTTACGTGCTCCTTCACGGACTGTATCTTCAAAAATGGTGAGGCTTAGCATGACCTGGGGGTGGAGTTTTTGGCCCTTTGACGTCAAAAGGTCATTCATTGGACACCTACGCAGGCCCTGTTTTAGCCTGCTTGAGCTTGAACTAGACACAGCTGATTCAAGCTCCTGGAAAACAACTCTGGCAAACATCAGCCTACTATTTAGGCTACGTGAAGCTTGGAGGGTATGCAATTTGCAACAAAATAATGAAGGTGAGCTTGCTCTGTGAAGGTAGGATACAAGTGGAGGGTTTTTTAACAAGCTGTAAGACAAGCTCAAGAATTTGTTAGTCACCAGTTCCTGCTAACCCTATGGGGCACAGTTTCAGCATGGGTTTTTTACCTCTATGGGGCACGGTTTCAATACTTTTAACACACATTACAATACCATGGAGGTATCATCAGACACCACAGAAATTTCAGATCTGTTTTCTTGGCTAATGCCATATAAATGAGAAACTTAGTTATGACCCAGCCTATGAGGACCCCTTATACTTCTATTTGTTTCCCTCCTTTTTTCTCTCATAATGTTTTCTATGCTGTTTAGGGCAACTATGTCCTACTCTTTGAAGGTGTCTCCTACTATTCAGGCCACTCAAATACCCAAATAACCAAGTTCAGACTAGTGTTAAGACATCAAGGAGACTATTGTTACATAGTTTTTAAACTGGTGTCCTGAGCCAGTTTTGAGGCCCTGGCAAGAGGCTGTTCAAGCCCCCTTCTTAAGCAACCAGTTTAGTCCATACCCACAACTACCTTTCCTATTGGGCTATTATAGCCTGGACCAATATCCACCTACCTTAACTACCCCAGGGCTAGGTACTAAGCAACCATGGACAGCCCCCATACCCCAAAGCCACTAAAATTATTCAAAATTAGACAGTTCTAAGGGTGCTTACCCTGCCTTGCCTGTTTTTTCCCTTGGAAACCACAATAAAGGCTCTTGCCAATGGTTCGCCCCTAAATTGACCACAGGTGATTCCTAGTGTAGCCCCTGGTGATGTGTGTTCTCCCTCTCCTGAATCTGAGAATATAACAAACTGTCTTTTCAATGGCAGTTGTCTTCTGATCTGTTGGCCTTACCAAACCCAAACAGTAAAAAAGACAACAACAACAACAAACACCTCTTAAAACAATATCTGGCTAAAGCATATCACTTTCTGACATTTCAATTAAAGCCTTCTATCCTGAGGGCCCCAGTTAAAAGGTTTCTAACAGCTTGATATATCAGTAATATTCTCTTTCTTCAGGGTCTGAGCAGAGGTATATGATAGTTTTTGCACAGTACAGAGCAGTTCAAGAGGAATTAGAAATTGCCGATAAGAGTGATCTTTTATTTTTCTGCAAAGTTAAAATGAGTAAGAACATAGCCATGGGCTCAAAAAGCAAAAATTACAGAATTCCAACAAGTACTAAAACAAATACATTTTTGTTTTTGACATAGAGACATATGTTTAAAAAGTCACTTTACTTTCCATTTTGAACTACGATCTAATCAAATCATATGTCCCAAGACGATCAGGGTTCATTCCAAAAAAAAAAAAAAAACACCTTCACACCTGAGTAAAGAACACGCATCTCTGACATTCATAAGATGATTTATTTTGCACATTTCTTATTATATCTGTTAAGAGATTTACTTCTGCTTTGAGTTATTCCTTCCTTTTCTTTTGAAGCTATATGGTGCACAGGGTGTGTGGGAGGAGACAGAGAAGTGGGAGAGGGAGGATTATTTCTAATGGAATTACTAGACTTTGAAAATAACAGTACTTCAGAATTACAGCATAAATAGTAGATATTGATGGCAATCTTTTAATTTTAATATCCTATAGAATCTTGGAAACCCCCCCAACCCCCCCCCCAAAAAAAAAGATGAGGAACTAAATTGAACTACCATTGAATATTCTAAAAGAATCAAGAAAGCTCTAGTCGTTCTGAGATAAATCAAACAAAGCTTTGTGTGGCTCAGGAGGGATTAATATGCTTTGAATTACTTTAATCCTTTTGGCTCAAGGTAGTTGTTACACCAACTACATATGAACCTCTTGGGAATAGATTTCCCAGCTTTATACAAATTTGTATAGTGATCCACGTAGTGTTAAAAGAGCAAGGTAAAACTGAATTGAAATCACCAATACTGATTATGTTTAAAGGTCAATGCTCTCCACCCCTATCCCAATGGTTTAATTTCCTACGTGGTATGAGTTGCATTCACAACAGCCTGTTTGCCCTGGGAATTAAGAAAGGATCATTAGGTAACTGTGGAAATGGAGTTTCCCCTATTTTATATAGTTTGGGACCTACATTTACATGTGTTAATTAGTTTTAACCTACAGGGCCTTAATCCAAAATTTTAGCTCCAAAGAAAAGATTCCCACTCCTTTTATTTTCTTCTCATTGGGTCAGGTCTCTATAACCCCCCTCAGGTTGTCCTGTTTTTGTTTATGTATTTTTTCCTTCCACAGTCAGCTTCTAGTTTCCATTCCTGTGGACAGATGCTGATTGGCACACTCACTTCAATTCTCCTTGGGGAACTTTTCTTACATATGTATTGCACATCTCTGAGTTGCTGGACAGTGGAACTATATCAATAGAAAAGACACAGTCTTGACTCAGTATTTACGAAGACTGTTTCAGAATGCTTAGTTCCTGAATCTGTCACCAGCACATCCAGTCTTCCCAGGTATGGCAATCTCTTCTCCCTGTCTGCCCATTCCCCTTTGATTAGTCTTCTGTAATTCTTATTTACTGCTTAACATGAAGTTCTTTTGCAGTTTCTTCCATTGTTCTGATTCTATTGCATCCTTTTCCCTGTTATTATCATTTTCCTACCCACATTACCCACAAAACAAGTGGAACATTTCAGGCTATGGTAGAATTGGTCAAAAACACATGGTTATTTGTTTGGTATCATTAATATCAAGTAAACCTATATTAGACACTGAGAACCAAGTAATGTTCAAATAATTGTACCTGTATAATATTATTATATTCATGTATATTTGAGACACAATGAAATAAGTGAGGTCACAGGACAAATCCCTGACCCTCAAATTGGAGAGACCAATAAATGAATATGGAGAATCACAACTTACCAGAACAGAAACCCATGAGCTGAAACCTTCACGGAAAGCAGCGTGGGGTAGGAAAACCTTAACTCTAATTGAAGAACTGCTGGAGACTCAGTTTGGAAATTCTGAGAAATAAAATCTTCATGGTGGCCCACTCACAGGGAGGTCCCCACATTATGTGAGTTTTACGCCTGTAGCTTGACCAGGTTCTTACAGTGAATACCAGAGAAAAAACCCCTTGTGCTTCCCATACAGGGAGGGGAAAAAAGCCATTTTGAAATACAGCAGAGCAATCTGCGATTCTTAATAAGGCTTGCTCTCAGTGGAAACTAGTTAACTACAGCCTCATCAGCTGGGGTTTTATTAGAGCTTAACTGACCTGGGGAAGGGAAATAACCAACTCCAGCTGGCTCTAGCTTTCTGCATGGAGAAAAGAAAATAACTAATACCAGCCTCCTCTAGGCTTCCATGAAGAATAAAAATACACAACTCCAGTCCACTTTTGTTATTGGTCCCATGTGAAAAGGGGGTACTGAGAGGCACTTGTGAAGTTCACAGTCCAGAGGCATAGGCTTACTAAAAGACTGACACCTAAACATGGGACTACAGAATGTCTGCCCTCCCCACACCTCACCACCACATTACTCAAGGCCTAGTTACAGCAATTTATTTTATTCAATTCTTCATGTACAGACATCAAAAAAAAAATACAACATAGTATAAAAGGCCCCACAAATAGTTTGAAGAGGCAGAGTAAGTATCAGGAAAAGACTCATCAGGAATGCTGGAATGATCAGATCTGAAATTTAAAACAACTACAATTAAAATGCTAAGAGTTTTAATAGATAAAGAAGATAGTACGCAAGATCATATGGCCAATATAACAGAGAGAATGACATTCTGAGAGACGCCCCCCCCCAAAAAAGCTAAAATTAAAACACTGCAGTAGAAATGAAGAATGATTTTGATGATTTTATTAGACATCATTGAAAACGGCTGAGGAGAGAATCTCTGAGTTAAAGAATATCTCAATAGAAACTTCCAAAAGTGAAAAACAAACAGAAAAGACTGGAAAAATATAACAGAATACCCAAGAATGGTGGAAAAACTACAAAAATTGTAACCTATGGGTAATAGGAATACCAGAAAGAGAAAGAAATGGAAAAAATATTTGAACAATAAAGACTGAGAATTTTCCCAAACTAGTGTCAGATACCAAACCACAGATCCAGGAAGCTGAGAGAATACCAAACTGGATAAACAGTAAAATACTAAACCTAGGCATATCATTTTCAAACTATAGGAAATCAAAGATACTGAACAAAGTTCTGAAAGAAACCAGAGGAAAAAACCCCTTACCTGTGGAAGGACAAATGTAAGAATTATTTTTAACTTCTCCTCAGAAACAATACCAAAAAAAAAAAAAAAAAAGAGTGTAGTGAAATATTTAACGTTGAGAGAGAAAAAACCTAGAATTCTGTACTCTACAAAATTATCTTTCAAAAGTGAAAGGGAAAAGAAGACTTTCTTAGAAAAATAAAAATTGAGAAAATTTGTTGTCAGTAGATCTGTTTTGCAAGAAGTGTTTGAAGAAGTTTTTTAGAGAGAAGGAAAATAATACAGATCAGAAATTTGGATCTACATGAAGTAAGGAAGAGCAGTGAAGAAGAAATAAGTGGAGATAAGATAAAAACTTTTATTTTTCTTATTCTAATTGATCTAACAGAGAACACTTTGTTTCTAATAAAAAGAGCAACAGTGTATTCAAATATACATATACACATATACATGTTTACAGATAAGTGAAATGAATGACAGCAACAATAAAAAGCATTAGAGGGAGGAACTAGAATTATTTTGTTATAATAAAGTACTTGTACTATCCATGAAGTGATATAATGCTATTTGAAAGTATACTGGTAATAGTTGTAAATGTATATTGCAAACTCTTAGGGCAGTCATAAAATCAAATTTTAAATGAAGTATAACTGATATGGTAAGAAAAACAAGAGAATGGAATCATATAAAATGCTCAATTAAAACCATAAAAGGCAGAAAAATAGTGGAATACAAACATAGGAACAAAGAACAAGGGAAACATATAGAAAACAGTAAGAAATATAGTAGATATTAATAGAACTATATCCATAATTACCTTAAATGTCAATGGTCTAAACTAACTAAAAGACAGAGATTGTCAGAATAGATTAAAAGAAAACCAACTTTAAATATAAAGACAATATAGATTAAAAGCAAATAGATTGAGAAAGACATGCCATATAACACTAATAAAAAAAGTGGGAGTAGCTATATTAATTTTAAACAGAGTCAACTTTACAGCAAGGAATGTTATCAGGGATAATGAAGGATATTACATAATAATAGAAGAGTCAATCCTCCTAGAAGACATAACAATTCTTAATGTGTTGTGTGCCCAACAGAGAACAAAACTATGTGAGGCAATAAATGAAAAAAACTGAAAAAAGAAATAAATGAATCCACTATTGTAGTAGTTGGAGACTTCAACACTCCTCTACCAGAAACTGAGAGATCCAGCTGGCAGAAAAGCAGTAAGGATATAGCTGACTCAATAATACCATCAATAAACTGGATATAATAGACATCTACAGACTACTTCATCCAACAACAGCAGAATATAGATTATTCATCAAGATGGACCACATTCTGCACCATCAAACAAACTAACAAATTTAAAAGAATAGAATTCATATGACATCTGCTCTCATTCAACAATGGAATTAAACTAGAAATCAATAACAGAAAGATAGCTGAAAAAGTCCAAAATACTTGGAGATCATAATACATTCTAAATAATACTTGGATCAAAGAAGAAATCTTAAGAGAAGTTAAAATATATTTTGAACTCAATGAAAATGAAAGCACAACTTAAAATTTGTGGGATGCAGAAAAAGTAGCACTTAGAGGAGAATTTATAGCATTGAATGTATATATTAGAAAGGAAAACAGATTTCAAATCAATCATCTAAGTGTCCACCTTAGGAAAATAGGAAAAGAAGAACAAATTAAATTCAAGGTAAGCAAAAGAAAAGAAATAATAAGAATTAGAGCAGAAATCAATAGAGGAAATCAATGAAGCCAAAAGCTGGTTCTTTGAAAAGATTAGCAACACTAATAAGCCTCTAACCAAGCTAACTAAGAAAAAAAGAGAGAGGGCATAAACTACTAAGAACAGAAATAAAACAGGGTTATCACTGCAGATCCCTTGAACATTAAAATTATATTAAAGAAATATGATGAACAACCCTATTCCCATGAATTTGATAATCTATATGAAAAAGATCAATTCCCTGAAAGACACAATCTGCCCGAATTCACACAAAATGAAATAGAGAATCTGAATTGGCCTATATCTATGAAAGAAATTGAACCAATGATTAATAAAACAGAAAACACCAGGAGAGATGTGTTCATTTGTGAATTCTACTGAATATTTAAGGAAGAAATTATATGAATTCTTTACAGTCTCTTTTGGAAGACAGAAGCAGAAGGAATACTTCCTATCCGATTCTATGAGCCCAGCATTAGCCTAAAACCAAAGCACACAAAGACATTACAAGAAAACTACAGACCACTATCTTTCATGAACTTAGATGCAAAAATCCTCAACAAAATGTTAGCAAATCAAATCTGACAATGTAAAAAAAAACTATACACCATGGCCAAAAAGAGATTTATTGAAGGTATGAAAGGCCGGTTCGATATTTGAAAATCAATAAATGTAATTCATCACATCAACAAGCCAAAGAAGAAAAATCACATCATTATAATAATAAGGGCAAAAAACCCATTTGATAAAATCCAGTACCCTTTCATCATAAAGACTCTCAGTACACTAGGAATAGAGGGGAATTTCCTCAACTTAATAAAGAATATCTACAAAAAACCCTATAGCTAACATCATATTTAATGATGAGAAACTCAAAGATTTCCTGCTAACATCAGGAAAAAGGCAAGGACATCCCCTTTCAACAATGTTTGTAAACTTGTACTGGAAGTCCTAGCTAATGGAATAGGACAAGAAAAGTAAATGAAGGGTATACAAACTAAGAAGCAAGAAATAAAACTGTTTTTGTTCACAGGTGACATGATCACCTATGTTTAAAATCAGAAAATAATTGACAAAAAAAAAAATCCTGGAACTAATAAGTGATTATAGCAAGGTTGCAAGATACAAGGTTAATATACAAAAGTCAATTGCTTTTATATACATAAGCAATAGCAAGTGGAATTCAAAATTAAAAACACAATGTCAATTACATTCTATTCAACAAAATGAAATACTTAGGTATAAATTTTTTTAAAATATGTACATAATCTATAAGAAGAAAACTACAAAACTCTGATGAAAGAAATAAAAAAGAAACAAAATAAATGTAGATATTTCATGTCAATGTATAGGAAGACTCAGTATTGCCAAATTAGTTTTTTTTCAACTTGTTCTATATATTCCCTGCAATCTCAATCAAAATCCTAGCAAGTTATTTCACAGATATAGACAAACTGATTCCAAAGTTCCTATGGAGAGGCAAAAGACCCAGAATAGTCAACACAATACTGAAGAACAAAGCTGGAGGATTAACACTACCCAATTTTAAAACTTACTGTAAGGTTACAGTAATCAAGATATTGTGGTGTTGAAGAAAGAATAGATAAATAGATTAATGGAACAGAATAAAGAGTCCAGAAATAGACCCACATAAATATAGTCAACTGATCTTCAATAAAGGAGAAAAGGCAATACAGTGGAGCAAAGATAGTCTTTTTAACCAATGATGCTGGGACAACTGGATATTCACATGCAAAAAAAAGTGAATCCGGATACAGACCCTACACCTTTCACAAAAATTAACTTAAAATGAATCACAGACCTAAATATAAAATTCAAAAGTGTAAAACTCCTAAAAGATAACATAGGAGAAATTTTAGATGACCTTGGGTATGGTAATGACTTTCTGGATACAACACCAATGGCACAATCCATGAAAGAAAGAATTGATAAGCTGGACTTCATTAAAATTAAATCTGCTCTGGGAAAGATACTGTCAAGGGGATGAAAAGACAAGCCAGAAACTGGAAGAAAATGCTTACAGAAGAGTCATTTGATAAAGGATTGTTATCCAAAATATACAATGAACAATACAATATACAATGAAAAGCCAATAATAAGTAAACAAATAACCAGTTAAAACATGGGCCAAAGACTCTAAGAGATACCTCATGAAAGAAGATATACAAATGTCAAATAGCATATGCAAAGATGCTCCACACCATATATCATCAGGGAAATGCAAATTATAACAACAATGAGATACTACTACCTGTCTATTAGAATATTCAAAATCCAGAACAATGACAACACCAAATGTTAGCAAGGATGTGAAGTAACAGGAACTCTTATTCATTGCTGGTGGGAATGCAAAATAGTATAGCCACTTTGGAAGACAGTTTGGCTCTTGCTTACAAAACTAATCACACTCAGATCATATGACCTAGAAATTTGTTCCTTGGTATTTACCCATGAGTTGAAAACTCATATTCACACAAAAATTTGAACACACATGGATTTTTACATCAGCTTTATTCATAATTGCCAAAACTTGGAAGCAACCAAGATGCCCTTCAATAGGTGAATGGATAAACAAACTGTGATACATCCGGACAATTAAATATTACTTACTGCTAAAAAGAATTGTGCTATTAAGCCATAGAAAGATATGGAGGCATCTTCAATGCATATTACTACATGAAAGACACCAATCTTAAAAGGTTGCATACTGTATGATTCCAACTATAGGACATTCTGAAAAAATAAAAACTATGAAGACAGTAAAAAGTTTGGTTGTTGCCCCGGGTTAGGGGAGTGGAGGATCAATAGGTGGATCACAGAGGATATTTTAGGGCAGTGGAACTATTCTGCATGTTACCATAATGGCAAATACAAGTCTATAAATTTGTACAAATCCATAGAATATACTACACCAAGAGTGTAAATCCAAAGCTATGGGCTTTGGGTGATAAAAATGTGTCAAAGTAGACTCATCAATCATAACAAATGTATCGCTCTGGTGGGGGATATTGATTATGGGGGAGACTATGATGTGTGGGTCTGGGAATATATGGGATATCTATGAACCTTCAGGTCAGTTTTGCTGTGAACCTAAAACTATTTATCTTCATTTCTTCCTTTAATTAAAAAGTATTTTCATAAATTTATCAGTGTTTTATATTGTGGATACAAGCAAATTAAAAGAAAAAAAAAAAGCTTCTCAGAGCTTGAGGTACCAGAATAACTGAGTTGAAAATAATGTAGCTGTGTTTCTTGAAAGCAAATTTTTGAGGCTAACAGAATTCGATGTGCCATAAAATTTTAGTAGGTTGTTGATGAGAAAGACAATTTAAAAAACATGGCAATAATCCTTCAATGTGTCTTTCATTTAGTGACATGATTTATGACAGCTTCTATACAATACTTTTGCATTTGCACCTACCTAAAAACTACATCTTTATAAACAAGGTAGGAAATGAGCCAATACATAGTAAAGAAGTAAAATTAATTCTGAGCCCCACTCAAAAATAGATGTAACCATTTGCATTAAGATGTATTTGTAAATTTGTCTTTTTTTTTTTTTTTTTTGCGGCTTGCGGGCCTCTCACTTTTGTGGCCTCTCCCGTTGCAGAGCACAGGCTCCTAACGCGCAGGCTCAGCGGCCATGGCTCACGGGCCCAGCCGCTCCGAGGCATGCGGGATCTTCCCAGACCGGGGCACGAACTCGTGTCCCCTGCATCGGCAGGCGGACTCTCAACCACTGCGCCACCAGGGAAGCCCTAAATGTGTCTTTTGATGAAATGGAAGTTTTCTAAGGTGATTACGTTGGAAAGATTTCCTGCATAAACAAAGGCTTACCAGTTTACCTTACTCCTTAGTTTTTAGATGCCATTCCTACTCAATTTAAATTGTAAAAGATGTCAGCACTATTTTAGACTATTGACCTTTGGTCTGAGAGCATTGTCAGGAAATTTTTACTTAAATTTGAAGCTTTCCTTCTGTGTACAATTAAATAAAAACACCTTACAAGACCACTTGTCTTTCAGGAACAGAAATATTTCATTCATTCATAGAACTCTCTTGGGCTATATAGAAAATCAACCACTCCTTAACGGCAGGGAAGTGGAGAGATTTTGTGGAACAGAGTTCCTACATTTTTCCCCATCAAGTAATTCAAACATTCAAGAGTTTACTCATTAATTCTCCTATTGGTTCATTCATTTAGAATTGTATTGATTATCTACCCTGTGATAGGCACTATTCTTAATATTCCCATTACAGAAAAGAAAGTAACATTTCTGCAAGGCACAACCTAAAAATATCTCAGTTGCTTGATTTTTGCATAGTATAGATAATCATAATACTTACACCATTTAACCCACAGGAGTATTATGAGACAAAAATTGAGATAATGCAGGGCAACGCCCTTTGAAAAAAATTAACGCACTATAAAAAGGAAAGGAATTGCCATTACTAGAAGTTAAATGGCCTAGATCCCTTTGACTACAAGTTCATGCTCTTATGTAACCTCTTTTCACTTTAACAAGACCATAAAATTGTATACTGTATGGAAACTACAGAGTGTACTGACTGGCCAAAACATCTAAATAAGAATCACTTCTGGGAGTTGCTTAATTTAATTTTCAAATATTATTTATTATTCAAATAGAATTTTTAGTGACCCAGAAAGATTTACTTTTAATTTCTCCTGTGTTTAAATAAGTTTAGTTAAAAATCTTGCTTGTTATATAAAGGCTTCCTTAAATTTGTTTCTTATAGGTAAATAATCTTTTATTCCTTTGAAATCCATGTTATTTTATCGATGTATATTTTTATTCCTTAGTGTCATACATTGCTTATTCCTCTGAGACATAATATAATTTGCTTGTTTTAATGCTCCTGTCATGTTTTTAACCACACTTTAAAATAATTAATTTATTACAATTTTTAAAAAAATGTTTTCATACAATTTGAAAGGTTGCTTTCCATTTAGTTATTAGAAAATATTGGCTAGATTCCCCCTGTTGTACAATACATCCTTGAGCCTATCTTACACCCAATAGTATAGCCCTCCCATTCCCCTACCCCTATATTGTACACCCCCCACCGGTAACCACTAGTTTGTTCTCTGTATCTGTGAGTCTGCTTCTTTTTGGTTATATGCACGAGTTTGTTGTATTTTTTAGATTCCACATGTATGTGATATCATACAGTATTTGTCTTTTTCTGTCTGACTCATTTCACTTAGCATAATACCTTCCAAGTCCATACATGTTGCTGCAAATGGCAAAATTTTGTTCTTTTTAATGGCTGGGTAATATTCCATTGTGTTTATATGTACCACATCTTCTTTTTCCATTCATTTGTTGATGGACACTTAGGTTGCTTCCACATTTGGCAATTGGAAATAATGCTACTATGAACACTGGGGTACATGTATCTCTTCTAATTAGTGTTTTTGGTTTTTTTCAGATATATACCCAGGAGTGGAATTGCTGGATCATACGGTAGTTCTATTTTTAGCTTCTCAAGAAACCTCCATACTGTTTTCCACAGTGGCTACAGCAATATACACTACCACCAACAGTATACAAGAGTTGACTATACTTTGAATGCTGGAATCTGATTCATTTCTCTAGTTTTCATAATGCTTAGTAAAGGATCTCATAATGAATAAAGATTGAAATGAAAAAGACGGCACCATCTTTAAGCTGCAATTGCTTTTTCACAAAATTATACATTTCCCCCAACTTTTTATTATAAAATATTACAAACAGAAAAATCAAAAGTGTAATACAGTGAAGAAATATTCAAACATTTGTATCAATTGCTAAGATGTTTTGAAATATGCTTTTTATCTTCTTTCTATATACATACACACATAAATAAAAATAGTATTTAATAAATTATTAACATAAGTTACAGACATGATATGTTACTCCTAAATCCTTTAGAGCACAGATCTTTAGAATAACAACATTTACATATAAAGCAATAAAAACACTACTTCTAATAAAATTGACAATTTCTTTTTTTTTAACATCTTTATTGGAATATAATTGCTTTACAATGGTGTGTTAGTTTCTGCTTTATAACAAAGTGAATCAGTTATACATATGTTCCCATATCTCTTACCTCTTGTGTCTCCCTCCCTCCCACCCTCCATATCCCACCCCTCTATGTGGCCACAAACCACCGAGCTGATCTCCCTGTGCTATGCGGCTGCCTCCCACTAGCTATCTGTTTTATGTTTGGTAGTGTATATATGTCCACGTCACTCTCTTACTTTGTCACAGCTTACTCTTTCTCCTCCCCATATCCTCAGGTCCATTCTCTAGTAGGTCTGTGTCTTTATTCCCATTTTATGCCTAGGTTCTTCATGACATTGTTTTTTCTTAGATTTCAAATATATGTCTTAGCATACGGTATTTGTTTTTCTCTTTCTGATTTACTTCACTCTGTATGACAAATACTGGTTCCATCCACCTAACTACAAATAACTCAATTTCGCTTCTTGTAATGGCTGAGTAATATTCCATTGTATATATGTGCCACATCTTCTTTATCCATTCATCTGTCGATGGACACTTAGGTTGCTTCCATGTCCTGGCTATTGTAAATAGAGCTGCAATGAACATTTTGGTACATGACACTTTTTGAATTATGGCTTTCTCAGGGTATATGCCCAGTAGTGGGATTGCTGGGTCGTATGGTAATTCTATTTGTAGTTTTTTTAGGAACCTCCATACTGTTCTCCATAGTGGCTGTATCCATTTACATTCACACCAACAGTGCAAAAGGGTTCCCTTTTCTCCACACCCTCTCCAGCATTTATTGTTTCTAGATTGTTTGATGATGCCCATTCTGACTGGTATGAGATGATATCTCATTGTAGTTTTGATTTGCATTTCTCTAATGATTAATGATGTTGAGCATTCTTTTGTGTGTTTGTTGGCACTCTGTATATCTTCTTTGGAGAAATGTCTATTTAGGTCTTCTGCCCATTTTTGGATTGGGTTGTTTGTTTTTTGTTATTGAGCTGCATGAGCTGCTTGTAAATTTTTGAGATTAATCCTTTGCCACTTGCTTCCTTTGCAAATATTTTCTCCCATTCTGAGGGCTGTCTTTTGGTCTTGTTTATGGTTTCCTTTACTGTGCAAAAGCTTTTAAGTTTCATTAGGTCCCATTTGTTTATTTTTGTTTTTATTTCCATTTCTCTAGGAGGTGGGTCAAAAAGGATCTTGCTGTGATTTATGTCATAGAGTGTTCGCCTATGTTTTCCTCTAAGAGTTTGATAGTATCTGGCCTTACATTTAGGTCTTAAATCCATTTTGAGTTTATTTTTGTGTATGGTGTTAGGGAGTTCTAATTTCATACTTTTACATGTACCTGTCCAGTTTTCCCAGCACCACTTATTGAAGAGGCTGTCATTTCTCCACTGTATATTCTTGCCTCCTTTATCAAAGATAAGGTGACCATATGTGTGTGGGTTTATCTCAGGGCTTTCTATCCTGTTCCATTGATCTATATTTCTGTTTTTGTGCCAGTAACATACTGTCTTGATTACTGTAGCTTTGTAGTATAGTCTAAAGTCAGGAAGCCTGATTCCTCCAGCTGCGTTTTTCTTTCTCAAGATTGCTTTGGCTATACGGGGTCTTTTGTGTTTCCATACAAATTGTGAAATGTTTTGTTCTAGTTCTGTGAAAAATGCCAGTGGTAGTTTGACAGGGATTGCATTGAATCTGTAGATTGCTTTGGGTAGTAGAGTCATTTTCACAATATTAATTCTTCCAATCCAAGAACATGGTATATCTCTCCATCTATTTGTACCATCTTTAATTTCTTTCATCACTGTCTTATAATTTTCTGCATACAGGTCTTTTGTCTCCTTAGGTAGGTTTATTCCTAGATATTTTAATCTTTTGGTTGCAATGGTAAATGGGAGTGTTTCCTTAATTTCACTTTCAGATTTTTCATCATTAGTATATAGGAATGCCAGAGATTTCTGTGCATTAATTTTGTATCCTGCTACTTTACCAAATTCATTGATTAGCTCTAGTAGTTTTCTGGTAGCATCTTTAGAATTCTCTATGTGTAGTATCATGTCATCTGCAAACAGTGACAGCTTTACTTATTCTTTTCTGATTTGGATTCCTTTTATTTCTTTTTCTTCTCTGATTGCTGTGGCTAAAACTTGCAAAACTATGTTGAATAAGAGTGGTGAGAGTGGGCAACCTTGTCTTGTTCCTGATCTTAGTGGGAATGGTTTCAGTTTTTCACCATTGAGGACGATGTTGGCTGTGGGTTTGTCATATATGGCCTTTATTATCTTTAGGAAAGTTCCCTCTATGCCTAGTTACTGCAGGGTTTTTATCATAAATGGGTGTTGAATTTTGCCGAAAGCTTTCTCTGCATCTGTTGAGATGATCATATGGTTTTTCTCCTTCAATTTATTAATATGGTGTATCACCTTGATTGTGTATATTGAAGAATCCTTGCATTCCTGGAATAAACCCCACTTGATCATGGTGTATGATCCTTTTAATGTGCTGTTGGATTCTGTTGGCTAGTATTTTGTTGAGGATTTTTGCATCTATGTTCGTCAATGATATTGGCCTGTAGTCTTCTTTCTTTGTGACATTTTTGTCTGGTTTTGGTATCAGGGTGATGGTGGCCTCGTATAATGAGTTTGGAGTGTTCCTCCCTCTGCTAATATTTTGGAAGAGTTTGAGAAGGATAGGTGTTAGTTCTTCTCTAAATGTTTGATAGAATTCGCCTGTGAAGCCATCTGGTCCTGGGATTTTGTCTGTTGGAAGCTTTTTAATCACAGTTTCAATTTCAGTGCTTGTGATTGGTCTGTTCATATTTTCTATTTCTTCCTGATTCAGTCTTGGCAGGCTGTGCATTTCTAAGAATTTGTCCATTTCTTCCAGGTTGTCGATTTTATTGGCATACAGTTGCTTGTAGTAATCTCTCATGATCCTTTGTATTTCTGCAGTGTCAGCTGATACTTCTCCTTTTTCATTTCTCATTCTACTGATTTGAATCTTTTCCCTTTTTTCCTTGATGTGTCTTGCTAATGGTTTATCAATTTTGTTTATCTTCTCACAGAACCAGCTTCTAGTTTTATTGATCTTTGCTATCTATTCCTTCATTTATTTCTGACCTGATCTTTATGATTTCTTTCCTTCTGCTAACTTTGGGGTTTTTTTTGTTCTTCTTTCTGTAGTTGCTTTAGGTGCAAGGTTAGGTTGTTTATTTGAGATGTTTCCTGTTTCTTAAGGTAGGATTGAATTGCTATAAACTTCCCCCTTAGAACTGCTTTTGCTGCATCCCATAGATTTTGGGTCGTCGTGTATCCATTGTCATTTGTTTCTACGTATTCTTTGATTTCCCCTTTGATTTCTTCAGTGATCACTTCGTTATTAAGTAGTGTATTGTTTGTCTTCCATGTGTTTGTATTTTTTACAGATTTTTTCCTGTAATTGATATCTAGTTTCATAGCGTTGTGGTCAGAAAAGATACTTGATATGATTTCAATTTTCTTAAATTTATGAAGCTTGATTTGTGACCCAAGATATGATCTATCCTGGAGAATGTTCCATGAGCACTTGAGAAAAAAGTGTATTCTGTTGTTTTTGGATAGAATGTCCTAAAATTATCAATTTAGGTCCATCTTGTTTAATGTATCATTTAAAGCTTGTGTTTCCTTATTTATTTTCATTTTGGATGATCTGTCCATTGGTGAAAGTGGGGTGTTAAAGTCCCCTACTATGAATGTGTTACTGTCGATTTCCCCTTTTATGGCTGTTAGTATTTGCCTTATGTATTGAGGTGCTCCTATGTTGGGCGCATAAATATTTATAACTGTTATATCTTCTTCTTGGATCGATCCCTTGATCATTATGTAGTGTCCTACTTTGCCTCTTGTAATAGTCTTTATTTTAAAGTCTATTTTGTCTGATATGAGAATTGCTACTCCAGCTTTCTTCTGATTTCCATTGCATGGAATATCTTTTTCCATCCCCTCACTTTCAGTCTCTATGTGTCCCTAGGTCTGAAGTGGGTTTCTTCTAGACAGCGTATATACGGGTCTTATTTTTGTATCCATTCAGCCAGTCTGTGTCTTTTGGTGGGAATATTTAATCCATTTACATTTAAGGTAATTATCGATATGTATGTTCCTATTCCCATTTTCTTATTTGTTTTGGGTTTGTTATTGTAGGTCTTTTCCTTCTCCTGTGTTTCTTGCCTAGAGAAGTTCCTTTAGCATTTGTTGTAAAGCTGGTTTGGTGGTGCTGAACTCTCTCAGCTTTTGCTTGTCTGTAAAGGTATTAATTTCTCCATCACATCTGAATGAGATCCTTGCTAGGTAGAGTAATCCTGGTTGTAGGCTTTTCTCCTTCATCACTTTTAACATGTCTTGCCACTCCCTCCTGGCTTGCAGAGTTTCTGCTCAAAGATCAGTTGTTAACTTTATGGGGATTCCCTTGTATGTTATTTGTTGTTTTTCCCTTGCTGCTTTTAATATGTTTTCTTTGTATTTAATTTTTGATAGTTTGATTAATATGTGTCTTGGCGTATTTCTCCTTGGATTTATCCTGTATGGGACTCTGTGCTTCCTGGACTTGATTAACTATTTCCTTTCCCATATTAGGGAAGTTTTCAACTATCATCTCTTCAAATATTTTCTCAGTCCCTTTCTTTTTCTCTTCTTCTTCTGGGACCCCTATAATTCGAATGTTGATGCATTTAATCTTGTCCCAGAGGTCTCTGAGACTGTCCTCAGTTCTTTTCATTCTGCTCTGCAGTAGTTATTTCACTATTTTCTCTCCAGGTCACTTATCTGTTCTTCTGCCTCAGTTATTCTGCTATTGATCCCATCTAGAGTATTTTTCATTTCATTTATTGTGTTGTTCATCATTGCTTGTTTCCTCTTTAGTTCTCCTAGGTCCTTTTTAAATGTTTCTTGCATTTTGTCTATTCTATTTCCAAGATTTTGGATCATCTTTACTGTCATTATTCTGAATTCTTTTTCAGGTAGACTGCCTATTTCCTCTTCATTTGTTAGGTCTGGTGGGTTTTTATCTTGCTCCTCCATCTGCTGTGTGTTTTTCTGTCTTCTCATTTTGCTTATCTTACTGTGTTTGGGGTCTCCTTTTTGCAGGCTGCAGGTTCGTAGTTCCCGTTGTTTTTGGTGTCTGTCCCCAGTGGCTAAGGTTGTTTCAGTGGGTTGTGTAGGCTTCCTGGTGGAGGGGACTAGTGCCTGTGTTTTGGTGGATGAGGCTGGATCTTGTCTTTCTGGTGGGCAGGTCCACGTCTGGTGGTGTGTTTTGCATTGTCTGTGAACTTATTATGATTTTAGGCAGCCTCTCTTCTAATGGATGGGGCCGTATTCCTGTCTTGCTAGTTGTTTGGCGTAGGGTGTCCAGCAATGTAGCTTGCTGGTCATTGAGTGAAGCTGGGTCTTGGTGTTGAGACGGAGATCTCTGGGAGATTTTTACCATTTGATATTATGTGGAGCTGGGAGGTCTCTTGTAGACCAGTGTCCTGTAGTTGGCTCTCCCACCTCAGAGGCACAGCACTGACTCCTGGCTGGAGCACCAAGAGCCTTTCATCCACACGGCTCAGAATAAAAGGAAGAAAAAATAGAAAGAAAGAGAGAGGATAAAATAAAATAAAGTAAGATAAAATAAAAAATAAAAAGATCAATCACTCCCTAACACCATACACAAAAATAAGCTCAAAATGGATTAAAGACCTAAATGTAAGGCCAGATACTATCAAACTCTTAGAGGAAAACATAGGCAGAACACTCTATGACATAAATCAAAGCAAGATCCTTTCTGACCCACCTCCTAGAGTAATGGAAATAAAAACAAAAATAAACAAATGGGACCTAATGAAACTTCAAAGCTTTTGCACAGCAAAGGAAACCATAAACAAGACCAAAAGACAACCCTCAGAATGGGAGAAAATATTTGCAAATGAAGCAACCGACAAAGGATTAATCTCCAAAATTTACAAGCAGCTCATGCAGCTCAATAACAAGAAAACAAACAACCCAATCCAAAAATGGGCAGAAGACCTAAATAGACATTTCTCCAAAGAAGATATACAGACTGCCAACAAACACATGAAAGAATGCTCAACATCATTAATCATTAGAGAAATGCAAATCAAAACTACAATGAGATATCATCTCACACCAGTCAGAATGGCCATCATCAAAAAATCTAGAAACAATAAATGCTGGAGAGGGTGTGGAGAAAAGGGAACCCTCTTGCACTGCTGGTGGGAATGTGAATTGGTTCAGCCACTATGGAGAACAGTATGGAGGTTCCTTAAAAAACTACAAATAGAACTACCATATGACCCAGCAATCCCACTACTGGGCATATACCCTGAGGAAACCAAAATTCAAAAAGAGTCATGTACCAAAATGTTCATTGCAGCTCTATTTACAATAGCCCGGAGATGGAAACAACCTAAGTGCCCATCATCGGATGAATGGATAAAGAAGATGTGGCACATATATACAATGGAATATTACTCAGCCATAAAAAGAAACGAAATTGAGCTATTTGTAATGAGGTGGATAGACCTAGAGTCTGTCATACAGAGTGAAGTAAGTCAGAAAGAAAAAGACAAATACCGTATGCTAACACATATATATGGAATTTAAGAAAAAAATGTCATGAAGAACCTAGGGGTAAAGCAGGAATAAAGACGCAGACCTCTTAGAGAACGGACTTGAGGTTATGGGGAGGGGGAAGGGTGAGCTGTGACAGGGCGAGAGAGAGTCATGGGCATATACACACTAACAAACGCAGTAAGGTAGATAGCTAGTGGGAAGTAGCCGCATGGCACAGGGATATTGGCTCGGTGCTTTGTGACAGCCTGGAGGGGTGGGATGGGGAGGGTGGGAGGGAGGGAGACGCAACAGGGAAGACATATGGGAACATATGTTTATGTATGACTGATTCACTTTGTTATAAAGCAGAAACTAACACACCATTGTAAAGCAATTATACCCCAATAAAGATGTTAAAAAAAAAAAAAAAAAAAAAAGATCAAATACAACCAGAAATATTTCTTTGCATGTGTAAATAGTAGGCAACCAAAGTAATACCATAGTACATTCTAGGTATATATTAATGTACATAAAATAAAACTTCTGACTCAAGAAGAATATATCATTTTTTCTCACAATTTTGGAGTATGTTTAGAACTTCTGTTTGTGAAGAATTAACTCACGACTATGAACAAATCGGATCTCGTAAAAGACAATGGTGTCAAATAAGGAATACATCCAGACAATACCTTATTTAAAAAAATAGTAAAAAAAGACACCAATTTTTTTTTTACTTATGTTTAATTTTTTTTAATTGAAGTATTGTTGATTTACAACGTCATGTTAGTTTTGGTGTACAGCAAAGTGATTCAGTTATATATACATATACATATATATATATTTATTCTTTTTCATTATGGTTTATAACAGGATATTGAGTATAGTTCCCTGTGTTATACAGTAGGACCTTGTTGTTTGTCCATTCTGTATATAGTAGTTTGTATCTGTAATCCCCAAATCCTAATTTATTAAGCATATTAAGCAGAAAATGGAGTTGTGCTTAATTTTAAATGAATAATTACTTATGGAATCAAGCTTAATGTGTGCCTCCCTTGTGTGTGTCACTGTTCTAGGATTTATAGGGGATAAAAAGATATAGTCTCTTTCCTCATGAATATTACAACCATTTGAGAAATAAGAGACATACACCTGCAACAGTTATATGTAAAACAAAGACGAGTATACAGCATTGTGTTCCACATGTAACTTACTCAAGGGTTAAATATGTTACAGATTAAAAAAAGGATAATTGAAAGTCAGGAATATTAAAGTGCAAAAGCAATTAGGAATAACAAGACAGTCAAAGGAGCAAAATATTGGGAGATTATGATTTACAGCAATTAAGTAGCTGACCTTGGTGTTAATCTAGGGCAGGTTTTAGCTTGCCTGGTTCATGAGATGATGAATCAAGTGATGATCTAGTGAGAAAAATTGAAGGCTTATTAGGGTGAGCTGCCTGAGTGGATAAAGTTGGTAAAATGAAAGAGTTTCTTTAATAAACAGGGGCTTTTTGCTAGGATTTATTGAGATATTTTGACACTACCTTTTTTAAATTTTCCTCCTTTACCTTAACTGCCAACCATCTCAGAGTTACCTTCTTCTTCTAAGGTGATGTAAGGGATGACAAGTAAGAGAACTGTGATTGACAAGAGCAAGAGCTTCTTTTCAAGACACTTCCAACAGAGAAGTTTCTAGTGAAGACTAAGATAGAACCATACTGCTGTGTGGTGGATACACAATAGCAACAAATGGAACATAAAATTCTAATATTACCACTATAAAAGACAGTGAGAAGAGAGAAAGAAATAGGATAGAAAGAATAATATGGGTCAAGTACCAAAGTATAAAGGTAGTGAAGGATGAGAGGATTTCTACACAGTTGTAATAGATGATGTCTGATATAAATTAACACTGAGTGTTTACTACTGCCTTAAATGAGCACAAAAAAATCCCTGAGGCAAAATTAGCTAAACAGAGGTTTAAAAAATTTTTTTTAATAATTTACCCAAGGTTACAAAGCCAAGAAGGAGAAAAACTAGGATCTGAGCCCAGACCATGTATTCCAGCAGTTGATTTTCTAATCTTAAACCCCGTATCCTATTTTGTGTGAGAACTGATTAGCAGAAACAACCAGAGGTCTCCAGGTGATTTTTATCCCAAGCTATAGAGGTCAGTTCTTGGAGAATCCCCACATGCAGATAATTATTAATATGTGGCATATGTCGTACCTATTTTTAGCTTAGCAAGCAGCAGAACTTGTTTGGAAATAGTCTGGAAAGAACTACTAAGTGGCATTTCTGAACAGTTTCTACTGTGGTTAGTTGCTGCAGCTGCAGCTTTCTTATTTGTATTCTTTCCTGTTTCAGGAATTGTTTTTCCTCTCTTTACCTGTGATAAAGCACATTCTCTCTGAAGAAATCAAACCAAAGATTTTTAGAAACTGTAATTTAATAATTAGGGTTAATCCTCAAAATACCCACAAAATGGCTTAAAATCTTGGCATTTATACTTTCTATGGTGCTATGCTATCACACTGAGAAAACAGGAACATATTGAGATCTGTCTCTTAAGAGAAATATTACAATAGAATAAATAATGTCTCTATGCATAAGCCACACAAGAAGAAATTTATTTCTATAGCAGATAACAAAATTTTAAACCCATTTACTGTTGTTTTCTATCACACAAAGAATAGATACTAAATAGTTTAAGGAACATACTTGTCAAAATAACAAATAGAACCTGGATAGATTGTAAAGAACTTATGACTTGTTTATCAGTTTTCAAGTTATTCTCACTAGGCAACTTTGTAGCAGACTGTTACAGAAAAACGTTAGTGAAATGTAAGCCTGTCCTCAATGACCAAAAAAAATCACATGGAGACCTTACTAAAAAAAATCAGTGTGTACCCACCCTACATTTCCTCCCTCCCATTATGATTTAATTGGTATGGGCATCATTTTACTTTTATTGTAGCTACAGGTGGTTCTGCTGAGCAGCTATTGTTGAGAACCACTGTATTAGATTTCTAAGGCTTCTGTAACAAAGTACCACAGACTAGGTGTCTTAAAGATGTTTGTTCTCAAAGTACTTACTGTTAGAAGTCTGAGATCAAGGTGACAGCAGGTTGGTTTCTTCTGAAGCTTCTCTCCTTGGCTGGTAGGTTATCATCTTCTCCCTTTGCCTTCACCTGGTCTTCCCTCTGTGGGTCTGTGTCCTTATCTATACTTATAAGGAGACCAGTCATGCTGGATAGGGGCCCACCCTAATGACCTCCCTTTACCTTTTTAAAGCATCTACCTCGAAATACAGTTACGTTCTGAGGTACTGGGGGCTAGGACACTAACATATGACTTTGGCAAGGACACAATCCAGACCATAACAACATTAATCTAGAAAGTGATTAGTTAAGAATGGATAACATACAACCAAAAATTTTAAAACTATGCATTGTTTCTATTATTTAATTTTGAATATAAAGCTGTTATTTAGGGGCTTCCCTGGTAGCACAGGGGTTAAGAATCTGCCTGCCAACGCAGGGGACACAGGTTCAAGCCCTGGTCCGGGAAGATCCCACATGCTGCAGAGCAACTAAGCCCGTGAGCCACAGCTACTGAGCCTGCGCTCTAGAGCCTGCAAACCACAACTACTGAGCCCACGTGACACAACTACTGAAGCCTGCACACCTAGAGCCCGTGCTCCACAGCAAGAGAAGCCACCGCAATGAGAAGCCCACGCACCGCAACGAAGAGTAGCCCCCGCTCGCCACAACTAGAGAAAGCCCGCACTCAGCAACAAAGACCCAACGCAGCCAAAAATAAACAAAATATATTTTTTAAAAGCTGTTATTTAAATTTCAAAAAATTACTATGGAATGCCTGTGCCATGATATTTCTAAATCCTTTATGATAAGCTGAACCAGAGGAGTTTATACTGAACAAGAATGTACTTTAGAAATTCACTGTACTGGAATACATTTTTAACATTTTACTGATGATGTTTTATCTCTAAAGCAACCATTTCCACAACTCTACAACTTCAAAGTAGAAGCTTCAGATAAAGTATTGTAAAGGCGATAATTTGAATAGCAAAAAACACATCAAGGTGCCTTTCATCCACAGAAACCAACCGATTCATTGGTGAAGACTAGAGTCAACCACAGTCCTGAAACCCTGAGCTCCTAACTTAGTACAGGTTATCAGTCATATGGCAACCCCGGAAAGTGCCCCAGGGCATTTATGGACATTGGCGTCACATGTGAATCAACTGGGACCTTTTTAAAATTCCATTTCCTGGACAATTAAAAAGAAATAGGTATGAGATTCAGGTGTAAGTATTTTTGAGGTGATTTCATGTGTAGCCAAGTTTGAGAATACTAACTTAGAGTCCTAACAGAGAGTACCTGAATATAGACCTAATTAAGTTTTGTATCGTTTTCAATGCTGTTAATTGCCTTGTTGATCAGAAAGTTGCTCTGAGATACTCTACCACAACCACATCTCCTAAAATTAAAAAATTATAGCCAAGGGAGTGGAAATTCAAAAATAAGAGGCCACACCTAAATTTATCATTTCAAGTATAAATTTATAGTCAAAATATTGCATAAAAATAACAAACACTGTGCATTGTTAACAAATTCTAAGTGAAAAGCAACCCCTTCTTATCAATAATCCAAATCCCCAGAGCAAACAGTGTGTTTTTTTCAATTTTACCTGAGTTTATTTCCAACCTAATTTCCAGTTTTCTAGCTTATTTTCATAACACCCAACAACATTCTCAGTGACAGCTTTGAGACAATGTCAGAAATCCTGAGTATGGCCATTAAAAAATAATGACCGTATAGCTAGAGGTTTTATCATGCTGTTTAGAAAATGAACAATAAAACATTAAGAATTAAAACAAAATAAGCAACCACTATTGTTTCTATATGTATTCTTTCCATCTTAAGTATTTTTTAACTTTTCTTTTTACTAACCATACATTTTTAAAAATCAAACTTCCAAAATAAAAGTTCCCGTTTTTAAGTGTAGCGTTCAATAAGTTTTGACAAATATAAGCACCACTGCGATCAAGGTACAGTTTCATCACCACAAAAAGGTCCCTTGGTGCCCTTTCCCAGTCAATCCGTCAATCTCTGTCCTCCCAAACACTGATGAGATTTCTGACTATATAAATTAGTTTTGCATTTCCTAGAATTTCATTTAAATTGAATCATTATAGTAGGATGTATTTTTTATTCCTGACTTCTTTCATCCAGCAGTTTTTTTTAATGTATTCATTCATTTGGTGTCTATCAGTAGTTTGTTCTTTTAACTACTGCATAATATTTCATTATATAAACAAACTAAAATTTATTTTATTTACCTATTAATCTGATGATGAACATTTAAGTTGTTTCTGGTTTGGGGCAATTAAAAATAAACCTGTGGTGAATATCCCTGTGTAATTCTTTGTTGGACATATACTTCCGTTTCTCTTGGGTAAATACCTAAGAGTGGAATGGATGGGTAGTTTATTATTGTGCTAGGGCTGCTATTATAAAGTACCACAAACTGGGTGGCTTAAACAACAAAATGTATTGTCTCACAGTTCTAGAAGTTGGAGATCAATGATGTGTCAACAGGATTGGTTCCTTCTGAGAGTTATGAGTGAGAATCAGTTCCATGTTTCTGTCCTAGCTTCTGGTGGGTTGCTGGCAATCTTTGGCTTGTAGAGGCATCACCCTGATAACTGCCTTCATCTTCACACGGCCTTCTCCCTATGTGTGTTTCTGTGTCCAAAATCCCCCTTCTTATAAGGACACCCGTCATATTGGATTAGTGCCCACCCTACTCCAGTATGATCTCATTCTCACTTAACAAAATGACTTTGAGGCTACTTGCTGAAAGGCAAAGAGCTCAGGCTAGAAATCAAAAAGCAATCATTCACAGTGCTTCTGCCAAAAATACATAACCTGAGTATAATCATGTGGAGACATCAGACAAAACCCAACTTGAGAGACATTTTATGAAATCAATGCTCTGTACTTTTCAAATATCAATGTCACAAAAGACAAAGAAGGACTGAGGAATTGCTCCATATTAAAGGAAACTCAAAAGACTTGACAAGTGAATGTGATATGTGACCCCGTTGTGATAAAGGACACTTGTGGGACATTTGATGACATTTTAATGAAGTTATTACATTAAATAATGGTATTATATCAATTATAATTTTGATAATTATATTATGGTTATATAAGAGAATATCCTTGATTTTAGGAAATGCACACTGAAGTATTTTGGGAAAGTGGGAAATAACATGTGTGACTTACTGTAAAATAGTACAAAAAATTAATTATACACCTTCCCCCCAATATACACACAGAGGAAATAATAAAGCAAATATGGTAAAATGTATATTTGGATTTGATCACCAAGAGAATGAATGTAAATAGCAGAGACAATAATGCCAAGGACAAACCCTTCAGTACTCCAAAGTTTAGAGATCAGGGAAAATGGGGAAAAATGGAAAAAAAATACAGCAACTCGGAGTAGCTTGAGAGGTAAGATCAAAACTGGGTGGATGACTTTGGATTCTTAGCAGCTTATTAGAGTTTCTAGACACAGAACCAATAGGAAATAGCTATATCTATTTCTGTATCCATTTCTATATCCATATTTATATCCATATCTATATCTGTATCTATATCTATCCATGAACTTGCTCCCGCAATTGTGGAGGGTGGGAAATCCAAAATCTGCAGGGTAGTACAGCAGGCTGGAGACCCAGGGAATAGCCGCTTGAGTCCAAAGGCAGTCTAGAGGCAGAATTCCCTCTTCTTAGGGGAACTTTAGTCTTTTTTTTCTCTAAGGCCTTTATTTGGATGAGGCCCACTCACATTATGGAGGGTAATCTGCTTTACTCCAAGTCTATTGGTTTAAATGTTAATCTCATCTAAAATTATATCTTTACACCGACATCCAAACTGGTGTTTGACCAAATAACTAGGGACCATAGCCTAGCCAAACTGACACATAAAACTAACCATCACAGAAGCTAACTAAAAAGAGGGTATCAAAAATGAGAGAATGTTGCAATGGATAAAATAAATGAGAATTTGACTACAAACTGACCACTGGAATTAGTAAAACAATGCCACTAATGATCACAGGTGGTTTGGATGGCGGTACCTGATTGGAGTGAATTCAAGTGGGAATGTGAGGAGAGATACTGGATGCAGTAAGAATAAACAATTCTTTGAGGAATTTTTTACTTTAAAGATGGGGAGATGTATAGCATGGTAGCTTGATTGTGTGACGGAGTCAAGAGAAAATTTTAATATGGGATAGATAACAATATGTTTGCTGATGAGAATGATCCAGCAGAGAGATGAACAAGAGAAAAAGGAGAAATGCAACATTTTGAATAGTTGGAATGTAAGAGATCCAGCATAGACGTGGAGGGGTTGAATTCAAACAGGAGTGTGGACGGTTCACCAAACAGGTGGGAAGCTGAGGGTATGGGTTGAGAGGTAAGTTGGGGTGAGAGTGTAGTAGCAGGAGATGATGAAAGTTCTCTTCTGATTATTTCTATTTCTCATGTAACAGGACAGGTCCAGGCTTATGGGTATGCAACCCACACGACGGCATAGGACCCGATGCACAGAAGGGTCCCACAAATTTTAAATCTCTGTTGTTGATGTTATAAAATTCTTAAAAGATTTATCTTTGAACTTTCGTAAAGTCCAATGAGACAAAGGAACATGAGGGTGAGCAGAGGAGATACACACAATATGTGCATCTTCTCTTTCTTGCTAGCCCCTTCACATATAGTATTCATGATGCCCTGTGAACACAGAACTCCAGTGGATTCACTATGCGTGGGAATTCAGCAAGACTCAAAGCAAGTACAAGGTAGGCCAGCCTACAACTGGGAAAGCCTGGGACACTGACAGCCCAAGAAGCCACACTTTCAGTTTGTACAAGAATTTGCTGCCAACTCAGAAAAAAGGCAATAGTGATCCAAGAAACACAGAAAATTAAGGAACCTGTTATATCTTTTCTTATTCAAGTTACTTCGCTGTAGTAGCTGACTACTTACACTGAAAATGATGACGTGAAAGGGAAACACAGGGCAACCCATACTTCTTTTTCTTTCAGTTTTTCCTCACTCGGCAGTAAGCTGAGGTAGAGACTTTAGACAGAATGTGCACGAATAAAGAAGGGAAAAGAAAATATTTGGTTAGTTTTGTGCAACATTTCCTCTATTCTGATAAAAATAAAATACATATGCATATATAAACCACAAAATGTAAATTTTGTAATTTTGATGATTCTTCATACAAGTTAAATAATCTTATTTTTGCACTTAAAACTGGCATTGCAAAATATAAAGATGAATGGTAAAATTCATGATAATAAATTAAACTTTTAAAATTTTTCTTTACTTGGGACAAGATTAACTACAAAGTAAAAATGCCACGACATTGTGAGAGACCATGAAAGGAAAAGTTTTTATATTTTAGTACTTTTAATGTCACTTTTTTCCTGCTTTTTAAATAAGAGTCGCTGCATTTTTATTTTGTATTTCATCTTGCAAATTATGTGGCTGACTCTGAAATAGCAGGCACATGATCAGCTGAGAATGATGATGAGAGGGGAGATTTTGGAAGTTTGAGAAAAGAAAAGCTATGAAACAGTGCCATTGTAGAGTGGAATTGTGAATAGTAATAGCAAAATGAAGTATGCTTACTGGGCAGCATTAAGAAACCACTTGAGGTTAATGATCATAATTATAAAGAGTGTCCAGTCAGCATGATGGTATTTTTTCTCCAGACATATTCCTCTGCATGGAGGGCAAGGAGGTTGAGTGTTTATGAAAGGAAGCAGAACCACTGTAATAACTGACTAGGAAATTTAATCTAAATAAGGAGGGAAGTGAGAATTTAAGGAGCTAACAGACACTGAGAAGTCATAAAATCAGATATTTTCTTATTTTTGGAGGATTTTTAGAGTTGGAGCACTACAGGGAATGAGCCAGAAAGAGAGGAAGTGGGAGGTGTGATGTTGAGATTTTGGACGGGAGGTAGTCATTGGTCATGAGCACCAGGATATAATGAGAATGTGTGGCTATGGTAGAGTGGAAGAGATCAATTTACTGAGAGATCTGAATGTTGGAAGGATCTTCATGGATAGCGAAATCTCAAAGAGTTCTGATAGCAGTGTTGGAGAGAACTACAGTGAACCCAGCCCTGACATCAAAGAAGGACTAGTGACCCTAGGGAATGATAGTTGAATCAATAGAGAGACGTGGTGATAGATTAATGACAAAAGACTCTAAATGTAAATCTCCCTCCAGCAGGGGAGGAGTGGGAGTTGAGGTCAGAGAAGATAATTTTCAGAATGTAAAAATTCAAATTTCCAAGGGATGAGCATTAATGTAGGAGACTAGGGTTTCTATAGTAATGACATGAAAAGGAATAAAGAGCACAATGTAATCATTCCTGATGGTCTCAAGAAGGAATGCTGGTGACAAAGTTGTGAGTGTTGGGGGTTGCAGAGTTCTGGCGTGCCCCTTGAACCTTGCTCATGGAGAATTCAAGTCCCCCAGAGATGTCTAATTATTAGTGACTGGACACTCCTGACCTCTCTAATGACAATCAATGGAGCATGTATGAATTTATGAAGATCTGCTCATTGAGGGAAATGACAAGTAGTTTTGAAAACAAGCATAAGTTAAGTGTGTGGGAGTAAAAGAAGGTGAAATTTTAAAGGTGGACCATTTCAAAGGAATTAGAGTTTCAGCCTACATATAAAGAGGAGTCTTTGATGGATCTAGCCTGGGGTAGTAGAAAGAGGTTGTATTAAGAAAGGATTGATATTCAATTCTGCAATTAACTGGCTTTGGCAAGACAGTTGTATATTTTCTACAACTTAAAAAAGGAAAAGTAATGCACATAAATAATATTTATTTTACATTAATTTAGCTTGGAAGAGACATTATCAGATCTATTCTATAATAGTAACTCTTGAAGAAGGTGACAACTGTAGATCAGGCCAGAAGGGAAGAGAGCCTGGTCTCAGAGCCAAAGGAAAAAGGCCGATGAGGCAAAAGATGTATAAGTGGTAAAGTCCCATTAAATTAACCTAATTGTGGCCAATTGGATCTGTAGTTTAGAAAACAGTAGGAGACAAAGGTAAATTCAAAGACTCCTGGGGCTACGGTTTAATAGAATCAAAGAGGAGATAGATGCAAAGATAAAGATTATGGTGTATATTTTGGACATTTTAGATTGGAAGAACTATACATCCAGGTAATGGGATCCACTGGGGAAATAGATATATTCAAAAGGGCACTGGTTCCCATTGAAGACAGAAATTTGAAAGTCACAGAATTTCAGGCGCTTGGAGAGATGAAAATGTTCAGAGTGTAATAAGAAGGTGGTTTTACATTAAGTGAAATTAATGTAAAAGTTCTGTAGAAGTGAATGCTGATGAGCAAGGAGGCTAAGGTGTTAGACCAATCAACAGCCTTAGGCAGGGAGGGTAAGGGTGGCTGGGAGGAAACCTGGCAATCAGCTGCAAAGCCAAAAAGGATTAGGTTACAGAGGCCAAATTTTTGCTTGTTATTGTCTTCATCACTTCTTATACATGGGCCTTATGCCACAAGAGGGGGGGAAGGAGGAAGGGAGGGAGGGGGAGAGAGAGAGAGAGAGAGAGAGAGAGAGAGAGAGAGAGAGAGCGAGCCCCTAAGAATGTTTACAGATCTCATTAATTTTCAGACATTTCAGAAAGAGACTGAGCTGTCAGGTCTGAGATATGTTCAAGATCTTAGCCCAATGCCTTCCTATCTCTCCAACAAATGCTTGAATATTTTTTAGCATGTGCTGCTCTGCCTTTCATGAGACAGTTATCACTTTGTAAGCTCAAAGGGAAGTCTTTCTCCACACCTGTAGCAGCCCAAATGACTTCAAAGTCTTGTTGCAAAGGGGAGAAAGAGACTGATGACCCAAAAAACTGCAAAAAGAGAAGAGCCTTGGATTTCTTGAGCAGATTGCCTGTACCTCCACCTGTCAGTCCCATTTGTACATTTGTTTCTCCAGCTGCACAGAAGGCATTTCAGCCACCACGGAGTTGTGACAACAAATATGAAACACCTATGAAGAAAAAAGAATTGAATTCTCCTCAGATGACTCCACTTAAAAAATTTAATGACATCTCTCTTTTGGAAGGTGATTCAATAGCTGATGAAGAACTTGCCCTGATAAATACCCAAGCCCTTTTGTCTGGTTCGGCAGGAGAAAATCAACTTACATCCATCAATGAGTCCACTAGGACTGCTCCCACTGGTCCAAAAGATCATCTCGGACTGAAAAGGCCTTACACTGCATCTGTGATCAAAGAATGAGGGAATTCCACAGCCAGGACTAAAGAACAGAAGACTAATATGCAGGACACAAGTACAATAAAAAATATATCCAAGAGACTGCAAAGGCGACAAAAACCAAAATGATGATAAATTAGGTATTGACTCAACCTTTCCAGTTTGTAAAACATATACGATTTCAAATGCTACATCAGAATTTGCATAATGAGAAAAGAAAGGAAAACGTTCAAAATGTATCTACGTGCTTGTATATCACAGCAATGCTCTTTGCCTGCTTCTATATTGGTATACTCTTATTTCAATTATATATCTTAAAACTGTGACTGTATATTTATTAACTAATCAAGAAAAAAATCTCCTTTAAATCTTTATGACTAGATTTGGTCACTATAAGTATGATTTTACAAACAAAGTAAACATACCTGTTTCTTTTAGATTGTGTCCTTATAACTAAAAGAAACGAGGTTTCTAAGTGCAGTTATTTTGACTCATATAATTTCTCTTAGTTTAGTTCCTATTTTAGGTTTGTTTTTAAGAGGTAACCCACTATGAACCAGTTTTCCTTAATGCACATGTTGGTTCTAATACAGTTTTATCCTGATCAAAAAAGTCAGGATGAGTAAGATATTACAGTGGTGTTTTCTTTTGACCAATTCCTCATCCTTAAGTCAGCGCGACTACAAGAAAAATAGAACCCTCAATGTACTTCCCTTTTATGATTCCAATGTGATCTGTAAAATTAAATTATTTATTAAAAGTTCAAATATTTTAAATCAGAAGCAGATTTTAAATCAGAAGATTTCATAGTGTTAATTTGTTTTTGTTTTTGTTTTTGAACAAAATGATCGTCTGGACTGCAGATGATGTAGAGAAAAGATCTCAGTTTTTGATATTGGAATTAAATCCTGGCTCTGCTATGCAACCTTGCATAAGGTTTGTTACTCCATTTATAAGATGAGATAAATAGTTTATAGGTTTGCTAGGATGCTGTGTCATGATATATGTAAAAGAGCTACACAGCTGTGTGGATGCACCCACCCACAAACACATATATATTTATGACCCACCCCCAAACTACACATGCTATCATACATGCAGACAACCTTGAGAACGTTCTTACACTAAATAGCACTTGTCAAGCTACTGGTCTTAATTTTACCCCTTGGAGGGATCAGGACAAATCTTGTCCTTCTTGTCTAAGTGGGAGGAAGATAAAGAAAACTGCAGGCAGAAGGAACCAAAGATGGTCTTGATATCAAAGGTGTTGAAGCAAGGAGGATTTGGGGCATTTAATATGTGTGAAAGTATGGTAACTGGATCTTAGATTAAGTCAAGTGCATTTGAAAGCTTTCCCAACTGTGAAAGTTTCTCTAAGTAGTTCTCTCAACAGGTTCGCCTCAGAAAATTAACGCACCCCAGGACCAATTGAAGTTCCCATCAATTAAGCTAATTGACACAGCAGGCTTAACCTATTTTCCAATGGTGAATATAAAGTATTTGTTCAACAAACAAAGGCCTCTCAAATCTTTTGAAAGCCTACCCTAGTCAACTGGTTGAAGGCTCAAAATTAAAATATATATATAGGGATAAGCTTTAATAACACCAAACTTACCCTCCAATTAGGCAGGCATTGTGATGAGGTGGAGGGACTTATTATATTCAACTAAACTTATGATTTTATGTTTAAAATTTTTAAACATCAAGATTTCCATACCTTCTTTAAGGAAATCAATGTTCTATTGAAGTTCTTTACAGTCTTTTAAAAATGTGCTTTAATATTTTTATTACAACCAAAAAGTAATATGAAATAATCATTTTATTTTCAGCTTTATGTTCAATTTGGAAAGTAATTATTAAGTTTTCAAATGGTATTCTCTTAATTCCATTACATGTTTTTTTTTCTCCTAAACCTAAGGTTCTGCTGACATTGAATTTTTAAAAAATAAATAAATAAAATAAAATAGGACAGAGAATATGAAAGTTCTTTGTAAAATTTAAATTATTTTTGAGGTAGATATTATTACTATAATCTTAGAAACCAACGTGATGATCTTTCCTTTCATCTCCTGTTGAAGTTTATGTACTCATTTAACTTACAATACAGACATCTTCTCATTTCCCCATTTTGCTAGTATATTGTCTGCTTGACCTTGGAAAACTCATTTAACCTCTGTGTCTCAGTTTTCTTATTAGTAAAATGGGCCAATTTGAGAGGGTCATTGTGAGAATTAAAAATGAGAATATGCAGTAAAAGTTTTAGTGTGTTTGCTAGTATAAATGAGCCCTCGATAAGTATGAGCTATTGTAAGCAGAAAAATGGAAAAGAAAAGGAAAGGAGAGGCATTTTAGGTGGAAGGAATGTTATACGTCAAAGACACAGAAGCAGAGCTTAGCTGTGCCTGGTGAGTGGCAGCAATGGGTCAGGCTAGAATCCTGTTGTTGCAGGGAATGATGACAGGTGATGGTTCATGGGGATTTTATAAAGCCAAACTGAAAGTCTGGGTTTTAAGTTTTGTTTAGTGCATAGTAGAGAGATTTTGTTTGTTTTTCTTGTTTCGATTTTAATAACAGTAAATGAAATGATCAAGCAAATCTTTCAGGAAGATTAACTGGAGCAATGAATAGATAGCATCAAAAACAAGAGAACAGACCCAAAATGGAGTCACTGATGCTAAGCCCCATGTCATCAAACCAAGACCTAACTTAATTACAATTTCAGCTCTCCCAGAAAAGGAATCTTAAGCGAGTCAATCAGGAATTGCCTTATCAGCACTAGTTAGGTCATCTACCTGATAAACCTCTACCATCCTCTAAAGGAAGTAATCTTGCAATAATCAATTCACTTTTGCCTGGCATAACGTTTTTATTCCTGCTCCATTCTGCCTTTCAGTCTTTCATTTTGTTCAGCGCCTAAGAGCTCCTTTCTATATGTTAGATGGCTGCTGCCCAATTTATGAATTGTTGAATAAGGCCAATAAGATCTTTAAAATTTACTCAGCTGAATTTTGTTTTTTAACAATGTGAAATTTGAAGAGTAGAGATCAGTCTGGAAATTACTGTAAGAGTCTGGAAATAGGTTAATAGTATTTACTGGGTCACAAGGCAATACAAGAAGACTTAGAGATAAGTTAGTATGTTCTTTCTCCATCTCTGAATTTAATGCACAAAGAAATCAAAGTATAAGATCAACAAATGATTTACTTAGGTCACACAGCTAATTCTATTAGATCTAGGCCTAGAACACAATTTTCATGTTCCCAGGTCCATGCTGTTTCTATAACACCAAACCACCTCAATTCAGCAGGCACATATTGCAGATATACTATGTGCAAGGCATTCAAATGGGCGCCTCAAGTAATCAGAAGGGAAGACCTGAGTTGTAAAAGATATGATGGCTTATACCATTATGCTTTTAATTTTCGAGTATTTGAAGGTGTCACAAGAAATTATTTCACAAATTTGGAAAGACTTAAATACTGCTAGTGACTCCATTTCTAGCAACTTAAAAATGTCCAGTTAGATTACATGTCAATGAAAAAATTTTTCAATAAAGTATACTCGATTCTGAATTACATAGGATTATTAGCTAGTGCAAAGGGCCTCTTACTGGCTTGTAGGGGGAAAAAAAATGAGGGCTCTCCACCTGGCCTTCTCTGACACCACACTGGCAGGGTGATAGCGGGGCAAGCGGTATCTTATACTCTGGTGAGAATGGACAGGAAGGTTCCAGACTCAGCCTTTTCAGTAAGGATAGGAGTGGCGCCACGGTTTTTTCTCTGGTGTTTTGCTGGGCTAGAGCAGTTATTGGCTAAAATTTATCTGTCTTGCTAGGCTTCCCTTTTCCTGGACCTTTGGCTAGAAAGAATGAGCTTTTCTTGGGGCTATTTTTGTCTGTGTGTTGGTGTTTCGGGATTGCTGGTTCCCCAGAACCAAATCTGTCATATATCAAGCAGAGAAAATCCAAAGAACCCATCACTATGTCATTACTCAATTACTATATCCCTAGACTATCTGCTGTCTTCTCTCCGTCTTTTCTAGAGTCTGCCTAAATTTGCATTATATATTATGTCAAAGGATTTTAACTGTACTTAGTGGAGGAATGGGGAAGAATATATCTATTCTAAGTTTCCAAAAGTGGAAATCTCTTTATGAGCTTTCTAAACTGACTTTTATATTGTGACATAGGATAATTTCCCCTCAAAATATTTTTTACTTGTCTTATTTTTATTGCAAAAGATCTGATTTTATAGTTGTTCTCATAAAAGTACCACATTTTGCTGTATATTTCAACTATATCATTTCAGATGCTAGAAAACCATTATTAGGTGATTAGAATATTTTATAATCTATGTCTATTACAGAGTCCAATTGAGATTAATTAAATGGTAAATTCAGATTTTTTCTGATTCCAGGACTGCCTTATTATAAAAGATAATAAATTTACCTTCAGAAGACATCAAACTGACAGTTTTAAGGAGAATATAAACTAAAAGCTGTAAATAATGGAACTAGAAAATTTGTTTTGTCTTTATTTTCAACTGTTTAAAAAAAAGAACAGTCATTTGGGTTATTGAGGAGTAGATTATATTCAAGGACCTACTAAAAATATGTTTATATTGTATATATAGCAATTTAACCTGGCTAATTTTTCATGAATCTCCCCTGATAATTGGTTTTATGCCATCTTGCTGGAGGTATACTATTTTTCTCAGCACTCCTGGGAATATCTGGAATATGCTTCAAGCATTCATGATAATACAACATTAAGAAATTTATCAACATACAGATTACATATTCTTATTAAAAATTAAATGTGTAGAGTGCATATAAGCATTGAGGATTCCTGGGTAACATTAGTCTGCAAAGTCAGCTCACATCACCTTCAATCACTGACATTTATTCCTTTAGGAAAAGGAGAGACTTGGTGGGCACTTGATTTTTGTCAACTCTCAGCTCTACCCAAAGTATATATGTGTACAGAGTCTCTGAGACCTCTACCTCTGGTGCAACAATGGTTTCCCCTCTTTGATAGATCTTATCCTAATTTTCATTACTTGAGCTGTGATTGAAGCAGCCCACTGCAACCTTCACCTTTCTAGAAGCTGGCGGTCACTCTCCAGTGGAGTCACACATACATGCTACCAAACTTCTCCAGGCCCTTGGCAGGGAAGGGCATGTATTTAACCTTATTGGATACTGCCATTGCCCTTCTTCTGGGATGACCAAAAAAACTACTTCTTATCCCATTATATCTTTCCCAAATCGTTAGTTTTTCAAAGACCTCTTTCTCCACTCTGTGCACAGTATTTTTGCACCCATTTTTATCATTGTATTCAATGGTCAAAATATCAATAATATTTTGTATTATGTATTTTATACATGAATGAACAAAAAACCTATAAAACATGTAATGGTTGGCAGATAAAATGTGCTTAGTAAAGTTTAGATATAATTATAATTGTTCTAACTAATATTTTATGATAATACTCAGTAGAGTTGTTTTATATTAATTGAAGAAATAACTATAGCTTATTAACTATAAAGTAAAAGCATCATAATAAAATAGAGACTAAATAAAGTGGAAGGAAAAATGCATTTAAACACCAAGACTACATATTAAATTACATTTACAGGCAACAAGATTTTAAGTGGAATGTTTCTTATTTCTAAAATCTTTTTTATAATTATCTTCTTGCTCTCATTAATAAATACTTATGCATAATTATCAAACTATGTAAGTACAAGTACTAGATTGGTTGGACTTTTATACGTCTTATTGCTCTCCATCTCCTCCACTGCTTATTGAAAGGAGATCAAACCGTGGTTCCTTGAGCTCTCCGGGGCTGTGAAGATGTACAGACTTCACCTAACACAAATGGACTTTTCCCCAAAACCAGTGACCCACTAGCATGGGAGCTGAACTGTGTGTGTTCTTTTTGCCTAAGAAGATGTGGAAATAGTGTGACACCAGCCCTCTGCTGAGGGATAAGAAGTCACCAAAAGTAAGTTAAAGAATCTTAATAAAAGGAACTGCTTACCTGGAACAAAACTGAAGTTTTGGGCTCCAGATATACTATAAAAACACCATTTTCCTTCTTTGTGATTAATGAAAGAAAGATGATACCAAAATAGAAGAACTTCACACAATAAGAAGTATCATTCATAAACACTCTAAGTCACAGTCACCTGCAAAAGAACACTGAATTGTTAAACACTGTAACACACTTGAATTACCAGGAAGTACTTTGCCCTGTGAGAACATGTAATATAATAGACAAGATGCCATAAACTTTGCCTTAAACAACGATGGACTTCTATGTTTGTCTTGCCTGTGGTCAAGACATTGAAAATGCACTTGTTTACCTTTTTTATTCAGCATGTTCATAAACATTCTGTGTCCAGTCATTTCTTGAAGTTTTAATTGAAACAAAATTATGACATAACAGTATCTAAAGAACAACCCCAAACTAGGTTGAAAGTGTGAAAAAAGAGTGTTATAATGTTAGAATTATTCTAAGTCCATAATTATACTAAGTTTTTCGTTGAATTCATTTCTTCTATCATCTCTTCCTTTGTCTGCCTTCTTCTCACAAGATTTCACACATAGCTTCATAGTTTTGAGAGACACAACACAATCGAATCTGATTTCTTCTTTAGTTAACCAATAAGAAAGTGAACTGTGTCCTGTGCTATGTTAAATATTGAAGGTACAACTTATAAAAGAAGTTAAGGTGCTAGAATCCTGTGAATCTGTTTCTGTTCTGTAAATAAGTTCATTTGTATCATTTTTTAGATTCCACATATAAGTGATATCGTATGATATTTGTCTTTCTCTGTCTGACTTACTTCACTTAGTATGATAATCTCTAGGTCTATCCGTGTTGCTGTAAATGGCATTATTTCATTCTTTTTTTATGGCTGAGTAATAAAACAAACTTATGGTTACCAAAGGGGAAAGGTGGGCAGGGAGGGATAAATTCGGTATTTGGGATTAACATATACACACTACTATATATAAAACAGATAATCAACAAGGACTTACTGTATAGCACAGGAAAGTCTACTCAGTATTCTGTAATAACCTATATGGGGAAAGAATCTGAAAAAGAATAGATATATGTATTCATATAACTGAATCACTTTTCTGTACACCCAAGACTAACACAACATTGTAAATTAACTATGCTCCAATATAAAATAAAAATTAAAAGAAAAAGAAAACAGACTTACAACAATAAATAAATAAAAATAATGGCTCTGTCCTGAAAAAAAAAAAAAAAGATGTTACAATCCTGATTTCTAGTAGCTTCCAAACTTACTAGGGTAAGCAAAACATACAGAAGTGTAAACACATACTAGACTTTGGGGTGCCCCGTGAATCGTGTGTTTAATTGGAGTAAATCTTTGAGTGATGTATGAACCTATGGCACAGCTCCTGGGATGCTCCTTTGTGGTGTACACGCTTGGCATCTTCATAATCCCCAAATTCACTCCAACCGTTTTCCAGGTTTGTCATCTGTGCTATCTCCCCTACCCCAGGCCCCCATCACCTTCTGCTGAAGACTAAGAAGCACAAGGAAGAACAGCAGGTGATCCTCAAGGTCAGGACATTTGTTTGGAGAGTGGCCTATTGAAAACATGTCCTGCACCCATAGTGTGCCAGGCACTGCGTTAAGCCTGTTACTTACATATCTCATTTAACCCCTACCACCATCATATGAGATAGGGTGCTATTATTCCCTTTAATAGATGAGGGAACTGTCACTGAGAAAATTTTCATAATTTGCTTCAGGTCATACGGCATATATCTGAGATGGTCTGATAACAAGTCCATGTTTAGTGGCTTCACAGAGAGAACCCTTCTCAGAAAGTGGGGAGAAAATGGAAAGTAAGGGGCTGATAGAATATACTAGTATACTACAGGAGTGGGTATTAAGAAGATAAAGACAAATGTCTAGGGGTCTGCTTTGCAAATGTCTCAATACGCAAAAACCAGGGGGGTTTTAGGTTCCAATCTCTGATAGAAGTCATTTTATAAATAGAGGTTGTTTCCTCCAGGAAGTGGTAAGCATATCATCATAAGTGATTGAAATTTAAGTTTACAGATTGTGGGTTGCTGACCACTGGTATCTATTAATACAAACCAGAAAACACAACCAAGAAACCTATCTTTCTTCTCGATAATTTTGTTTGCCTTTCCTTTTTACTTCCTTTTACCCAAAATGCTAGTTCTTTGCTATGGACTGTGCCTAGCAAATCAATATAGATCTAATCTTAGGGTTCTGGGAACATTACTTCTAATTGAAAAATAATATTGCAGACTGAAATTGGTGCCTTGAGTTTAAACTGCTATAATGGCTTGGCAATGCTTGTGATTTCTAAATCGCACTGATGTAGTATTGGTATTTGGATATTTTAGTGGCTTTATTGACCATATGGATCTTTGCAAATGCTGGCTGCATAAAGAATCTGGAGGTGGAGCACAGCTTTCGAAGTGCAGAAGGAGCTACACCTGTTTCAGTAACAGATGATCCAAGCTGCTGCTGCAGATAAAACCCATCTGGCTGGTACAAGATAGAATAAAAAAATCATGGAGGAAGGGCACTTTCCTGAGTTCAAATTTTCTGAGGGAAACATTAAGGGATAAGTTTCAAATTGAGGACTTTAACTTTTCTGTGGGAACAGGAAACTATCTGCAGTAGGTTGTCTATTGTCACCTGTTGGAGAGCATTAGCACACTGCTGCTATATTTGGCATGATGGCATTTTCAAGTTATGATGTTACCTGAAACATACTGGAAAATCTTGTTTTGCAGCCTAATTGAATAACAGAAAATTTCAAAGTGAAATTCAGAAGGCTTTTTTGTGTTATGCTTAAGATGAACTTCAAATAAACAGTGCACTTTCCTGAACTATTTAAAACAGAAACTACTAGAGGCAAAATAAAAGGGTATAAAGTTCCCAATTCATTGACCTAAGAAAGAGTTACAGTGGCAAGGATTGGAGAAGTTGTGGACAGGGCTTCTGTGATAATCTGTGATCACCTCCCCCAAAGGGGATTCTCACACTCTTGGCTGACTATGGGATTTTCTCTTAATTCTCTGGGGTTAATAAAAGGTACATGAAAAAATCAGGGATATGGTGGTATTTAGGGGAAGTTCAAGGTTCTCATCTGCTCCCTGCTTTTACCATGCAGCCCCAACTTCATCCTTTGGGAGGAGAGTTTTAAATCTAAGCTTTTCAGGTTTAAGATACTATAATGGGCTACAGTTCAAAGGGAATATATTTCAAAAGCACTGTAGGTCAGAGTGGTGTTTTTCTTTATTATTTTTTAACTGAGGTATAATTCACATATAACATTATATTAGTTTTAGGTGTATAGCATAATAATTTCTTAGTTGTATATACTGCAAAATGATCGCCACAATAACTCTAGTTAATATTCATCACCATACATACTTACAGAACTTTTTTTCTTGTGTTAAGAACTTTTAAGATTTACTGTCTTAGGGACTTTCAAATATGCAACACAGTATTGTTAACTATAGTTGCCATGCTTTACATTACATTCCCATGACTTATTTATTTTATAACTGGAAGTTGGTACTTTTTGAACCCTATCACCCATTGTGCCTACCCCTGACAACCACCAATCTGTTCTCTGTATCTGTGAGCTTGGTTTTCTGTTTATGTCTTTCTTCAAATGCTCTCTTCTCCCACATAGTTAAGGGAGACCTTTCAGAAGATACTTGAAAAAGGTCTAAGGCAGGGTACCATCTTCATTAGAGCAAACATTTTTTCTTCATGCTCTTTATCTGGGCACATATGAGTTGGCCTTATTTAGAACTGGAGTTTGAAATTGGGTTTGGGATTTGGGGAGGGTGTAAATGGAACAGATCTTTTAGCCTGTTTTGTTTTTGTCCCAACTGGACTTGCCTAGTTTAGGAATCATCTTCATTGTCTCAGTCTAGCCAATTAGAACGTTACAGAGAATTCAAGGTAAAAGTCCATCCACTGTAAAATGGTAATTTTTCTTTTTCTGGGCATACTTTTCTTTCAGGAACCATACAGAGAGGAATAGCAAATCCTGAGTTATTTTTAGGTCTTCATTCTAATGTCATTTTAAACCCACTTTAATATACTCTACCCGGATGTCCCTGGACTGAATTGCTGGCAATTGCTACCTCTTTATAAGTTACACGGCTGAAATATTGGGTTTGTCTACGCTATCTGGTCTTATCCTATTTATCTCTAATTCAGTCCAAGTCCCAGTTTGTTATAATTAATCTGACAAAATAAAATAGGGCAGATTCTCAGGGTTTTCACTTCTAGGAATCTGTAATTTTTAAATAGTCCTCATTTAAGACTTGATTTGAGGACTTTTAAGCCAAGTGGTTATTTGATGGTGTAAAGGAGACATGCTGTGTTAAACTACCCACATGACTCCAATTGATCTTACAAAAATATAATTGCTGCAGTATATATGCATGTCAAATATCCATTACCTCTGACCCTTTCAACATGGTTTGAAACTAGGGCCCCATGAAGAACCAGACTTCATTTACTTTTAGTCTCTAAATTGGATTTGGATTCTGTAGCAGGTCTGGATTTTCTCCTCTCTGCCTATAGTAGAGTCTTTACCTCCACACATATCTACAATTACCAGGAGAGCACTCTTTTGTCCAAGGGGCAATGACAATGTAAAACTCTTTCAAGATGACTTAACGTAGCCCATAAAGGTTTTGTTATCCAACCAATATTTACAATTGCGGAAACCAATTGCTTGCTTTATGGAGAGAACATTTCATGTATACATCATATTTTTTTCAGTGATTGCCAAAAAGATCAATTTGAGTTTTTGGTTGAATTAAAAATATATATTTTATAATGTCTAAAATAAATAATTACTCTATTATTCCTGAAGAAATTTTAGTATTTACAGAGGGAAAAAAATATGATGTTTTTATTTCCCCTAACAGTCTATATCAGTATGCTTTAAAAGTGTGCTATTTTTTTTTCAGAACCATATGTACTTTTAATGAATAAAAGTGTTAACTTCTAAAAGGTAAAAATATTTTTTATGATTACTAAGGTCAGTATGATAGAATCAAAATAAATTGGATTTTAGAGTTGAAACTCAGCTCTACCACTCCCTAACTATGGGAAATTTGGCAAATCACTTTACCTCTCTGAATTTTATTTCCCTCACCTGTAAAAAAGGATTAATGCTATAAATCTTAACTTATAGAGATGCTGGAACAATTACATTGGAACACCTACTGAAATAATAATAATAAACAGTAGTTTATTCCTTTTTTTTTTTTTTTTTTTTTTTGCGGTATGCAGGCCTCTCACTGTTGTGGCCTCTCCTGCTGTGGAGCACAGGCTCCGGACGCACAGGCTCAGTGGCCATGGCTCACGGGCCCAGCCGCTCTGCGGCCTGTGGGATCTTCCCGGACTGGGGCACGAACCCGTGTCCCCTGCATCAGCAGGCGGACTCTCAACCACTGCGCCACCAGGGAAGCCCCTATTCCTTATTTTTTATACAGTTCTATGTAATTTTATTTTATGTTTAATATTTAATAATGTGAACACTTAATCACATCATTATGTTTAGGAACAACCAAAATCTTAAGCTGTTGGTATCAAAGATGTTATTATTTTCTTTGTGTAATTTATAAATAAGAAAACTAAGGCAGTATGTGTAATTGTTAAGAACATTGACCCTGACGCTAGATTCCCTGACTTGGATTTCAGTCACCCCTCTGCTCCAACCCCACACACAGACAAGTTATATGACTTTGGACAAGTTACTTAATTTCTACATGCTTTGGTTCCCTTTTCTATAAAATTGGGATGATGAAAGTACCTATTTCATAAAAATGTTGTATATAAAACTTTATATAGTTAGTGATATAAAGTAAGACCAGTATAAATTATAATGACTAATCTTAAAAGATTGTCTATAACCATACAGCTAATAAATAGGGATTTTTGCCCAGGATTTCTGATTTTGAGTTATTTTTTCCCCCTGACTCCACACTGCCCTTGGAATTTCATGTAAATGTAAGTGTAGTAAGAATTTCATAGTACTGGTACATAATTACATAGAACATGCAGTAGTTCTATTTTCCTTTCCAAAGCGCGTCGATGAGAAGCAAAACAGTGCAGAGTCCAAACCAAAGGCCCCAGTCTGAGTTAAGATCATCGATTCTCATAAATTTATTGCCTCCAAAGTCACTGACATTGACTGAATGTTCAGGGCCTCTGTCTGAGTTATTTGTTAGACTGTTGCTGTGGACCCCAGATCACTGACTCCATAAATCTCCAGCTGGAATCCACTCTGTCGGCATTCTAGGTCCCCAGGTGGCCCTTACCAAGTGTGAAAGCAAATGCAGTCAATAGTGAAATAAATACATTATTAATAGTGCATCTAGGGGCTTCCCTGGTGGCACATTGGTTGAGAATCTGCCTGCTAATGCAGGGGACATGGGTTCGAGCCCTGTTCTGGGAGGATTCCACGTGCCGCGGAGCAACTAGGCCCGTGAGCCACAACTACTGAGCCTGCGCGTCTGGAGCCTGTGCTCCTCAACAAGAGAGGCCGCGACAGTGAGAGGCCCGCGCACCGCGATGAAGAGTGGCCCCCGCTTGCCACAACTAGAGAAAGCCCTCGCACAGAAATGAAGATCCAACACAGCAAAAATAAATAAATAAATTACTAAACTCCTACCCCCAACATCTAAAAAAAAAAAAAAAATAGTGCATCTATTTGGCTGGGAATGAAGTCAAGAAAGACTGTCACAAGTGATACATATAAAGTGTTCACTTTTTGAAGTTGCATTTCTAGTTTTATTATTTCACCAGTTTTGCCAAAAAGCCCGCAGAACGAAGAGCGAGATATGAAATTTCTAAACAAAGGCAATGAAATAATTTAAAATTTGATTAAAGTGTCAGACTTGTTTTCATTTGGAAAATACAGCCTCTGTTTATGAGGTAAAAGGAAAGCGATTTTCCCACTTTTTGAAAATACTTTTAGCCATTCATTGTTCACTTAAAATCACATTTTCCAAGGACACCAGAGAAAATCTCTTCTTTAAAAGTTTTTAGAACATTGCTGATTCTTGCTGGATGTTTTTCAAACTCAGTCAAGGAATTACAAAGGAAAACCCTCCAATGTCAAATTCTTTGAATAATGGCAGGAAATAACTTGCCAGATCAAAAAAACTTTTATCTATCACCTAACGCAGGGAAAGCAGAAAGCTATGTCCCTGAAAACTACATTGAAACAGTCTAGAAAAAGAAAAAGGTCACTCTCTTCCAGAGACCAGTTAGCACGTGAGGCCAAACCAGACTGTGTTCCATGAGCTTCACGAGATTCATAAGTGACCTAGATAGATGTGTGTGAGAGTGAATGCACACCCATGTCTGAATTTTGCTGTAAGAGATGCATATATCATCAAAGAAAGTGTGCTTTAAGAATGGAAGTGTCTCATGACGGGAAAAAAATTATTACTGAGGAGAATTTAGGATTGTTTTAGGAATCCCTGCAAAAATAAGCCAGCCAAAATGCATCTTAAAATTTCACTGAGGTTTTTTTTTTTTCTATTTAATTATTTCCCAAATATGTTTTTCATCAAAATGGAGGAGTTACAGAATGTATAGTTTTCTAGGGTGTAAGATTCATAGATTTGAAATAGACATTAGCAGTTTTTTCATCCCACCTTCTATAGCATCTCTGCAAGGTAGTGATTCAGCTTCTTCTTGAAACTACAAAAATAAGAGCTACCATTTCTAAGTGTTCATTGTGTGGTTATTGTGCTAAGTACTTCACAATTATCTCACTTAATCTTCATAATAACCCTATGAAGAAGACATTATCATCATTTTTTTAGACAACTGAGGTTTAGAACACTTACTAATTCCTTCAAGGTCAAAGAACTAATATGAACTCACTTCCTTTTGCTTTCAAAGAATGTGCTCTTAATACCCATGATTGAGTTTTACAGATGAACAGCTTTAGTTCTTAGAAAAGTTTTCCTTATACTGAGCAGAAATATGCATTCCTATAAATTTCAGAGTAAATTTAGTACTTCTTAACTGCCCTTCAAATAAGGTTATACAGCAATCAAATTTCTTTTTACTCTTTGTTTAAAGGTAAATATTCCAGAAACAATTCTAAACTCTGCTTTGAAGGAAAACAAAAAAAGATCAGAGTCATGAGGAGATAGAGCAAACTTAATGGAATCTCTCTTTCTATCTCATCAATCTACCATGTTATCTAGATTTTTCCAACACATGGGATTAAGAGATCTTTTCCAGAAGACTGCTGTGAAATCAGAAGCTACTTAGGGTCAGTAAAATAACTGTACATCATCATGGACTGGTTTATCCATTAATTGTTTCCCTATCGAGAAGAGAACAAGGAAGGGTGATATAGTATAGGTATGTTCTGATGTATCTACACAGAAATAGGTACTGGAAACAGGATACCCTCAGGTGTACATTAAGTATAGAGTATACAATTGCTCAATGGCACCCTCAAGCAACCTCTCATCAAAATATACTTTCCTTCTAGGAGCCATAATAACATAAATTCTCCTATTAGTACTTTATTTCTGTGGGTTGAACACTCTCTCACCAGGATTTTCTACTGAAATACAAATATCCTTAAAACTCAATGTGGATTAATTTGACAGGTTCCATTTTTTCCTAACAGTAGGCACTGAAATGGAAAGAAAGGAACTGACTAGATCAGTGGTTCTTCAACTTTAGCATGTATCAAAATCATCTGGAGGGTGTGCCACAGTCCCAGAGTTCCAGGCTCAGAAGGACTTGAGCGGGGTCTAAAAACACGCATTTCTAATAAATTCCCAGGTGATACTGATGGTGCTGTTCTCAGGTTACACACTGAGAACCACTGGATTAGGGAGTGGTGTAGAAAGGGAAATGGGGGAGGGCTAAAGGAGAGTGTTCCACAGCCTAACTTAGCATATAGATCATTAGTGTTAGAAAATTCACAGTGCTCGTTTATAAGCCTATCTCCAATAAGAAAAATGAGGCATACCAACTCAAAGCAATGTACACCATTGCTGAATATTGGTGAGATAGGATTTGAGTCTTTGGACTTTCAGCTTTGCATTTTAGTCATGAACAGAGCCTTTCAAAGTTGAGGCTCTTTAAAAAAACCTCTGAGGAGGTTGTGAAAAGTACAGATTCCTAGACCCCATTCTGGAATCAGGGCCCAGAGAGTCTGCATTTGAACAAATTCTTCTGGTCACTCAGATTCAGGAGGTCTGAAGACAACATTCTAAGAAGCAAAGCAAACACATCAGGTTCTAAGGACAGCTCACAGGGGAGGAGTGGAGACCTATGTGAGCATGAGAGCAAGCTGTGATGCCCAAGGGGACCTGAGGTAGGCTGGGGAAAAAATAGGATGCACATTTGCTACCCAACAATTTGGTGCAAAATAGATGCTCATTGTGGAAACAAGACACCAACTCACTATACTTGTCAAAACACTACACCCCCTCCCCTTGTATAAAAGAATCCTAACTCTACAGAGAATGTGAACACAGAGCAGCCATGTCTAATCCTCACCTGGCAGAAACCGACTCTACTATGATAAAGTTTCCCTCTAATGACTCACCATGAAAAATAATTTCCAAGGTACATAAGCATTTTGAGTGTCATCCCATAGGGGCTTATAACCTTTGCCCCTATAGGCAAATGGGGAATCCAACAGGAGAGGAAAGAGACAAAATTAAGCTTGCTTAGCTTTAACTTTTTACTTTCCCCAAATATGCAATTGTATTCTTATTCCTAATTAAGAAAAAATATCCTGCTAATTTGTCATCTTTCTTTACTCTGTTTAGCTGTTCTTATGTATGGAAACTTAATAATGAAAACAATTGTCAGCATCAAAGTAGCACATCATGAAATTCTCTTGCTTATTCCATTATTTTTCTAAAAACGTCATTAAAATAAAATCACTTTTAAAGAAAATAAGGAAATAATGAAAATTCCATCAAAATTGTTTGCTGAGTACCTTTGGACTTTTAAGGGCGTGAAAATGAAAAACATATTTTTTTTAGCACTGAAAGTAGACTTTGAAACCCTATCATAAGTCATCTTACTACGTATAGCACACATTAGATTAGAGTAGAGGTCAAATCAATTCCTATATGAATACATATTCCACTCTAACTCCAGGAAAAATGATGTATCTGCATATCATTTTCTGTGAGCTTTCTATTATAAGAAAATAAGTCCTGAAGTATAAGAATTATTTCGCCAAACTCCCTGTAGGCCCTTTCAATGAATAAAGCCAAAAGCTCTTTCATAGCTTTTAAGGCATCCCATGATTACCCTCATTTTTCCCCATTTCAATTTTGTCTTACATAACCCCCCCTCTCCCCACCCCTCCTGCCTTTGCCCCCTGCTCTTCTACACATATAGCCTTACGATTCCTAACCACACTTAGATTTACCTTGAGACTAATGAACTTGATGTGCCAGGGCCCCTTACATGCACAAGCCTCTTGAATGCCAGAAGTTGCTGGGAGTTGTAGAGAGTTCAAGAGAGGACCTGGAAGTCAGGTTGCACTCAGGAGGCATTTTTTTTGCAAGGATTTCTGATAAATCACCTAAAAGGAAAAAGTCATGAATCTATAAGCTTCCAGTAATTTGGTGGGATTTTACATTTTATTTTTAATAAATATTCATTTTTGCATCTAATTTTTATTCTCAAATGTGTATTCTTTTTCTTAAAGATGGCCATAAATTCTGTAAGTTTCATGCCCACAATACCTGGATCTGCCCTATTCCCAGTACATACTGCCTTTATTTACATTCATTTCTTTGAAAAAGCTGTTTCTAGAATACCCTTCCATTCTCCCCATATATACCCCATTTCCCATATGTCTGTATATTAAAATAATATCCATCCTTTAATTTTTAGTTCAAATGCTACAGCCTCATGACCTATTAAATCTCCAGTCAGTATAAATCTCATCTGTACACTTATATTTCATCTCTCTTTTATCATAAATACAACTGTCTTAAATCAAATGCCATTAGTTATACATCTTTAATAAAACAAAACCATATCTTTATTTTTTTTTTAAATTGTCTTTTGCTTCCTTGATACCTATGCAACAACCAATGAGAGATGGAAAGTCAGGGTTGGGTGTGGCAAATTTACAATTAGAATAGCAGTCATCATATGTATAGTATTTACTAAGCATGGATACTGTGTTGGTAACTGGATACATAGTATGTAATTTAATGATCAGAATAGCTCTACAAAGCAATAGCTCTACAGCAGGAAAAAGAGGCTCACAGGTAGATTATTTGCCTAGGGTCATTGCTATGAACTGGACTGTGTCACCTCCAAACTCATATGTTGACTGTATTCGGAGATAGGGCTTTAAAGGAGACAATGAACATTGAATGAGGTCACAGGGTAGGGGTCTAATCTAATAGGACCAGTGTCCTTATGAGAAGAAGACACCAGAGATATGCATCTGTGTAAAATGCCATGTGAAGACAGCAAGTCAAGAAGAAAGGTCTCAGGAGAAACCAACCCTGCTCAGAACTTTGATCTTGCTCTTCCAGCCTCTAGAACTGTGAGAAATAAATTTCTGTAGTTTAAGCCACCAAGTTTATGCTATTTTGTTATGGCAACACTAGTAGACTAACACAGTCACACAGCTAACTAACATTGGAAACACTGGAGTTGAACTGAACTGAGGTCCATTTGATCTTCCTGCTCCAAGGTCATGCTGAAGAAATGGCTCCACTCTCTGCATAGTGATAACCCATGCTCAGTTTATAAAATATTCAAAATGTATGTCATTCAAAAAGACAAGAGTTTCCTTTCTTGCTACTGTAAAGATAGCAATAGAGTAAAAATCTAAATAATTTTATATTAACAAGAAGTCTTTGAAATAGGGTTTTATATTTATGTCTAATGCCTGAGTCTTAGATTTATTTCTTTAATAATTAAAATGGCAACACAGGGGAACACAATTAAGAGTGGCTGAATAGATACAGAATCGAGAAGAGAATATACGGTGGGTTTGATTTTCATTTCCTTTGCTATGTAAAAAAAATTCAATATACCATACACACTAGAATAATGAACATATTTTGTAAGTAACTGAATTACCTTGAGTTCCATTTATTAGAAGAATTTTTCTTAGAAATGAATTTTTGCCATTATGGTACATTATAAATTTTCTGAAAGCTCTATCAGGGTCAGGTTTCTACTTACAAAGCATATTGTAGACACCGAGGATAGAAAGCAAACTGTGGTCAAATATATTCTGAAACTGGGAATTAGAAAAAAAGACTACTGAAAAAATAAGATCCACAAATTTTTTTCCAGACAGAATAATATATCAGTGCAAGTTTTTGTTTGTATGATCCAACGAAATTATTAAATTTATGGAAATTTGGGGACAAATAATTATTAGATGTTATTTAATTTATTAAAACTGAAAAGAAAAAGCAGTTCACCCATTTCTCCCACCCCCCAACCACACCACTTCTGGGGCAACTGCTAATCTCTCCTCTGTATCTATGACTTTTTTTTTCCCTTCAGATTCCACATATAAGAGAAATAATACAGCATTTCTCTTTCTCTGTCTGATGCATTTCACTTAGCAAAATTGCCCTTGAAGTCCATTCATGTTGTCTCAAGTGGCGAGATTTTATTCTTTTTATGGCTGAATAATATTCCATTCTATATATATACCACAATTTATCTATTCATCCATTGTTTCCATATCTTGGATATTGTAAATAATCCTGTAATGATTATGAGGGTCCATATATATTTTCAAGTTAGTGTTTTCATTTTCTTCAAGTAAAAACCCAAAAGTGGAATTGATCATATGTTAGTTCTATTTTTAATTTTTTGCAGAACCTCCATACCGTTTTCCATAGTGGCTGCACCAATTTATATTTACAATGTTCCTACCAACAGTGCACAATGGTTCCCTTTTCACCACATCTTCGTCAGCACTTGTTATTTCTTGTGTTGTTGATAATAGTCTTTCTGACAAATGTGAGGTGATATTGTATTGTAGTTTTGATTTGCATTTCCCTGATGATTAATGATGTTGAGCATCTTTTCATGTACCTGTTGGCCATCTGTAATTCTTCCTTGGAAAAATATCCCTTCAGATCTTCTGACCACTTTTAATCAGTTTTTTTGTTTTTTGTTTGCTTTTGAGTTATATGAGTTCCTTATATATTTTGGATATTAACCCATGATTTGCAAGTATTTCCTCCCATTCAGTAGGTTGCCTTTTCATTTTGTTGATGGCTTCCTTTTCTGTGCAGAAACCTTTTAGTTTGATGCAATCCTATTTGTTTATTTTTGCCTTTGGTGTCAGATCCAAAAAATCATCACCAAGACCTATGTCAAGGATAAATAAACTTGTAAATTAATTAAATTCCTTGAGTGTAAATTTTCCTTTTTTTAGGCTATAATTAGACTAAAAGTGTAGTTACCTTGTTTTTCTGATTTCCAGGACTTAATAAAACAACCAGATGAGACTGACTTAAAGCCTTTGATATAAGAAATATTTGTAAAATTCATTGGAAAGCCATGTCACTGGTTAACTCATGCTAAGCTAGGACAGCTGGATTCAACTTCTACTCAGTCACCATCTTGCTCTGTGCCTTTAGGTGACTCATCTCTCCTCTTTATGCTCATTTTACTCACCTGTAAAATATAAATAAGAGGATTGGACTTGATTATATGTCCCCCTCCAGTTTTATAATTTTATGGTTATAAAGAAAATATTTAATATTTGGTTTTCTAATTCTACACTCTCTTCCTTGCTGAGGTGTCCCTGAAAATCATGTTTGAAATGTATGAATCACAGGACTGGAGTAGCCTAGATCTCTCTGTAGTCTGATAGAGAAATAAAGTTTTACTGTGCTAGTTCACTGAGGTTTCAGGACATATTTGTTAACACAGCAGTGCTGAGACTATTCTGACTAATAAAAATGTACTCCCCGGTATGGCCTAAATTGTGCCCCTCCCCCCCCAAAATTTATACGTTGAAGTCCCAACCCCCAATGTAACTGTATTTGGAGACAGAGCTTTTAGGACCTAATAAAGGTTAAATGAGGTCATAGCAAGAAGGTCCTAATTCATTAGAATTGATGGCTTTTTAAGAAGAGGAAGAGATCTCTCTCTCTCTCTCTCTCTCTCTCTCTCTCTCTCTCTCTCTCACACACACACACACACACACACACACAGAGTAGGTTCCAAAGAAAGGCCACGTGAGATACAGCGTGAAAGCAGCCATCAACAAGCCAGTAGGAGAGCTCTCACCAGAATCCAGCCACCTTAGGGGAGCAGTTCAGTACACTCTAAAAATGGGCTTAGAGGATTCAAGCTTAATTCTGGTTCAGGCACATGGATTCTCTATTTAGATTGACATGGTCCTTAACCAGAAGGATAATAACCACTTGTCCAAGTATACTTCTTGTTGAGTCTCCCCTACAGTGGTTCATGCAGGCTGAAGTAAGAAAATAATGGTTTCTGTAAGCTTTAGCAAAGTGTCTTTATCCCTCTTGCACCTGATCCTCCCAGTCAATAGATGCACGTAGGGAATGCTTACAAGAAAGGGGAAGTTATGTCCACTAGAGTGGGACATGGGACACACTTATTTTGTGGTAGTGGAGGGGCAAAAATGACCCTGGCACCTATGAAGGGAGGAAAGAACGGTAATAACTTTTCATCTTTCAGAATTGCTTTCTGGAGCTATTCACACAAACGAATGCCTGGCATGGTCCTCCCAAACTATTGCAAACACCTTAAATTAAACTGACTACTGGGTCTGCCAATCCCTGCCACATAGCTCTGACCAAAATTTGATTGCCACAACTCTTAGACTTTCTGAGAAATGTATCACAAAGAGCAGAGGATAGCCTTAGTACTGCAACTCCCATGCAAAACACGTGAATATTTTCTCCAGCCCACATTTCTATAACTGTTGCTCAGTCATTCCATGGCACAGCCCAACATAAGCTGGCTGGTGACATGGACATCCTCAAGTGGTTCCTTCAACAGCAAAGCCCAGACATAACTATTTGAACTGAATTGGGAACCCTAAGGCTTACCAGCCAGCCAAGAAATCACACTGGGGGCATTGTCACACTGCACCCCTTGACTGATGTAGGTCCCACTTGTGACAAACCCTAAATGACAAATTGAACAAATTTGGTCCCACTTCATCAGTCAGAATAATTAGAGTGGCTGACAATGCAGTGTACTCATGGGAAATTTCACAAGTCAAGAGACATAGAAACAAAGTGTGGATAGTTGCTGGGATCATTTCATAGTTTGTTTTGTAGCTATAGCTACTTTCTTGTTTCATTGAAGAGAAAGTTTGTCTCCTTTTTCTAGGCAGTAGGCTTCATGGAAACAGAAGACTAAAACTGTTCTTATGTAATCATGTTTAATCAGAAGTTGCCTGAGAGTTTTAGAAGGAAACTTTCATTACTTTCGGGAGGTTGAAAAACTGAATAATTTTTGAAGTCATATAGACAGGCAGAGCTAAAAATCAGTATCTTTAGAAAGGCTCTTAAAATAATATCATTATCCACTAGAAAGAAATGACTATTCTGCCAGTTTTTTTAAGGGTTGGGAGGAGATGATTTCAATTACTGTGTTGTCCTGCCCTTGTCAAAGTTTTCTAGAATGGTAGAGCCAAGAAATAACCTTAAAGTAAGAGAAGATGTAGTAGAAATTCTCTGTGCTAAGAGTCTCTACCAATAAAAATATGTGAAAATTTTTTCTACTATTGGTTTCATCTGGTTTGTCACTACATAATTTATACTCTAGACCTAATTGTTTTCTTCTCTCAAAGAGTAATGTCCAATGAGTCTTAAAGGATAATTTGGACAATATTCTGTAAGTGCTGGAGGTTCACTGATATCATCTATTCCTGACTTTAGTACTTCTCATGTGTATTGTGCTCATTAGGTATAGAAGTCTGTGATCAAAATATAAAAATGCACTAATAGTTATTTTCATGGTGTGGACACAGGGGAGAGATAATAATGCCCTGATACATCCTTGCTATATTAAGCAGTGTTTCACACAAGCAGTTATTATAGATTTCATTCATTTTTGTAATTAAAAGGAAAGAAAGCCAAGGTGGAAAAACTTAGAGATAAACAAAAAACAATTACATAGTTTCATATGATCAACTGTATTAGCAATAAAAACAACTATTAATTTTCTGCTGACACACCAAGCTTCTGTCAGTGTGCATTGTCTGTTTACACCTTGGCAGATGGTCCCTCAGGCAGTAAACACGGAGAAAACATATTTATTTATTTATTTTTGCGGTACGCAGGCCTCTCACTGTTGTGGCCTTGCCCATTGCAGAGCACAGGCTCCAGACGCGCAGGCTCAGTGGCCATGGCTCATGGGCCCAGCTGCTCTGCGGCATGTGGGATCTTCCCGGACCAGGTCACGAACCCGTGTCCCCTGCATCGGCAGGCGGACTCTCAACCACTGCACCACCAGGGAAGCCCAGAAAACATATTTATAAAGGAGTTTGCAAAACAAAACGAAGCAAAACAAAAATATATCAAGAAATTTATGCTTTTTTGCAATGGAGTTATGGCTCTTGGCAATAAATATCAAGGGAAGTTCTGGTTAGAATCAGAACTTGAAATTAAATGAGCATTGAAAGTCCAATCTATGATTAAACAATTAACCCATATAAATAAAAGTCATCTCTGTAGGCTTCTGATTGATATTTCACCTATTAGACTAAGGCATAAATTCCTATCCCCTACAGTAACCTTTAATTTTAAAAAATCAAGAGTGTTAATAAAACATAAGCTTAATCCTGCCATTTCATCCCACAACAGCAGTGGGACCTGACATGAGCCAGTGTAACTCTGAGTGAGGAGAAAATATTCTGAGTATAGAGAATGGGGCAAAATGTCTTTACTGTGGCCCACAGGTCACTTTTCAAGCACTCCTGAGTTTGCCTTGGATGGGCATCCAGAACTTTCCTCCTCCCTTGGTTTCCCTTCCTTCCTTTCTCCTCTTTCATTTCTGTATCTTGCTTCTATGTGGCCTCTCTCTTTTATCCATGGTCAAAAGTCCTCTTTTGCCGGATCTTCACATTCTTCAGAATGGAGCACTCACAAGAGAAGTCTGTCTTACCTGTGGGGAGTCTCCTTCTTAGCATTATTTTAAAAGGCCCCTTCTCCTAGGATGTGGGGTGTGGGCTGGAAGGGACTTGGGGAATGAAGGGATTCAAGAAGAGGTAGAGTTCCATGGTGGGGATGGAGTTTGACAGACACCTCCAACCTGCCCCATAAGCATTGAGTTGCCATTCCCTTGAACTTTTCTCTATGGTATCCCTCAGTGAAATTAAAGTTTAGAAAGTAGGAGCTACATAGATATAGAGAATTAACTAGAATCAATAGTTACTGGTGGGGAAAGGGAAGGGGGAGGGGATTAAAGGGGGAGGGGATTAAGAGGTACAAAAGATTAGGTTTAAAATAAGCTACAAGGGTTAGGGTTAGGGTTTGGGATTGACATGTGCACACTGCTATGTTTAAAATGGATAACCAACAGGGACCTACTATATCTCACAGGGAACACTTCTCAATATTCTGTAACAACCTAATTGGGAAAAGAATTTTAAAAAGAATAGATAAATGTATATGCATAATTGAATCACTTTGTTGTACATATGAAACTGGCACAACATTGTTAATCAACTATATTCCAATATAAAATAAAAAACTAAAACTAAATTTAAAAATAATAAAACAAGCTACAAGGATATATTGTACAAAACAGGGAATGTAGCCAATATTTTATAAGAACTATATATGGAATATAACCTTTAAAAAGTGTGAATCACTATGTTGTACACCTAAAACATATAATATTGTACATCAACTATACCTCAATGAAAAAAAAAAAGAAAAGAAAAGCTAAAAGTCAGAGGAACTGAAAGAGCCAAGATCCCAGGTTTTTGAGATCCTCTACAGTGATTCAGAACAGATTTTGATTTTATGGGAAGCTGAAAAATTCCATAGTCAAAACATGATTTAAAAAAAAAAAAACTTCTTGGGACTTCCCTGGTGGTGCAGTGGTTAAGAATCCACCTGCCAATGCAGGGGACACGGGTTCAAGCCCTGGTCCGGGAAGATCCCACATGCCGCGGAGCAACTAAGCCCATGCACCACAACCACTGAGCCTGTGATCTAGAGCCCATGAGCCATAACTACAGAGCCCGGGCGCCACAACTACTGAAGCTCACGCACCACAACTACTGAAGCCCGCATGCCTAGAGCCCGTGCTCCACAACAAGAGAAGCCACCGCAATGAGAAGCCCGCACTCTGCAATGAAGAGTAGCACTCGCTCTCAGCAACTAGAGAAACCCACGCACAGCAGTGAAGACCCAATGCAGCCAAAAATAAATAAATAAATTTATAAAAAAATAATAATGACTTCTTTAAATAGAGAACTCATTCACAGGGTTCAAGATTCAAAAGGTAAGAAACAATATGAAATGCACATTCTTTCTCTCACTGAGTTCCCCTCTTCGGAGGAAATCAGTTTTATCAGTTTCCAAACAGGTTTTTTAAAGGCAGAAGTAAAGGCATGATGTTTGAAGGTTCATGTGGGCTCACAATAGTAACTGTGTATTGACTTCATAATAAATACAGACTTTTATCACTTTATTAGGAAACTACTGACCAAAACCACCTGTCTTGGTCAGGCAGGATGATAACCACTTGCACGAGTTGTCTCACAACAGAAGGTCCCAGATAAAGAACACAGTGCTGCCGCTGAAAACTAACGGGCAGAATTCGTGAGGGGCTGAAAGGAGGGAGGAGATGCTAGTTCATAGGAAGTCTTGTAAAACTACCTGGAAGAATTTGGGAGGGGCCAAAAGGAGGAGGGAGGAGATGATAAGTCTCCCAACTTCCCAGAAACCCTCAGGCTACAATCCTTCTTGGCTGAGAGATGACCATGCCACCAGGAAGGACCCTGAGTCACCAAATACGGGCCAAGCAAGATGATTGGCCAGAGACAACCTGGAAACTAACCCCGTTACCATGAAACCTGAGACTGTGAGCCATGTGGCAGAGCAGTTCTCCTGGGTTCTCTTACCCTACTGCTCTCTGCCCAGGTGCCCTTTCCAAATAAAGTCTTTTGCTTTGTCAGCACGTGTGTTTCCTCAGACAATTCATCTCCTACTGTTAGACAAGAGACCACTCACGGGCCCTGGAAGGGACCCCCCTTCCTGCAACAACTTCGGACCAGGAGTATTCCAAATCAGGAGGGATTTCTACAGCAGCATTCCAAGAGGCCTATCAGAATATCATCCAATCTATCATGTAGCATCCACTCTCCTGGCCCTGCTTTCCTCCCACTCCTATCCCCGTTTACTTACTCTCCTATGGAGGAGTTGCTTAATAGAAGGAAGAGTATGAGATTCAGAACAAGGCTCAATCCTAGACTGTCACTCTGATGACAGATAAGTCATTTTATCATTTTGTCTCCATTTCTCCATTCGTGACATGGAAAAATATGTATAGCTGTAATTACTTTACAGGCAACACCAGAGGTGAGGGACAGGAACATTTTTTGTGTTACTTAGAAGAAAGAGGTTACATGAACACACCTAGCACTGTATAATCACATTTATAATCAGAACAGAAGTCAGGACAGAAATCTTGGCTCAGTCCCATAGATCACAGCTCTTGTATTTTAGAGGAATAAAACTCGTCTCTAAAAGGTGATTAAAGACTATGCAACTGACATCAGGTATCTATCCTCAGAGTCAGAAACTTCTGAGGAATGCAAAATTTCTTAGAGCTCATTTTTGCCCAGCATCTCATTTAGTTTCTGTTACAACCTCGAGAAAAATCCTGTGTTATGGAAAAGTACATAATATAAATATATATAGAAACCATAATAGTAATTATGATGTAGATAGATGAGAAAACAACACATAGGGATCAAATTAATAATGTTTAGCACCATTTCTGGTATCTCAAAGTCAGGTGTAGGTATCATTTCACCAACAGTGCAGAGAGGATAAAAAGTAACTTAACAGGCATCAACTCTTAGAAAAACTAAAGTAATGAACCAGTTCACCCAATAAACTAAAAAAGTTTAATAGTTTAGTTATTCCAATATTTCTACAAGTGCTCCTTGTAACATCAGTACACCTGTGATAATATTTGCCAACCTAGAAATCACATTTTTGAAACAGTCAACACAACAAAAAAAACACCATTATATCAGTCATCACCATAGGGAAAAATTATCCCTTCTAACCAAAGATAAGTGACATTATAGTGGTGACAGGGAATTCAGAATCCCCTCTCTCATCAACTGTATGAAAATAATTAATGCCAAAAGCCCCAGCACAATTTAAATATATAATTATCTTATTGCACCATGTATTCTCTGTAGTATTCTGAAGGGAGTACATATGTGTATGTACGCATGTGAGTGCATGCATGCATGCATGTGTATGTGTGTATCACTTCTAAACAATTATTAAAGCTCTCCACTTATTATAAAAAGAAATTGGCCTTAGCTACATCAGTGTTGCCCAAGTGTTGCCCAAGCTCAGTGGAAAGTATGCCAGACTTTTCATTTGCCTCTCCAGAGTACTTCAGCGAATGTGGATAACAAGTGAGGCAGTTAGGATGACTAATGAATATGGAACGATCAGCCATCCCCTGAAACACCTGTGCAGGACTGCTTCCAATCATGCCAGCAAACAGACTAATGCAAGTGGAGACACCTGCTCTTCCCAGCAGCATTACTTCAGATGCACGGGTGCCCCTTAGCTGCCAGATACGTTCATATCGATGGTAATTTTAAATAAGTTCGATAAAATACCCATGAAAAGAAGTCCAGCAAGGCTACCATCCAGAGCACCACATTTTGTTACCTGCTCCCTGAGTATTCTTTGACTGTGGTCCTGTCAAAACCTTCACTGGCTTCCTAGAGGAAGAAAACACAATAAAGACTTGGCTGTCTCAACTCTGAAAGCAATCAAGTGCTCTGATGAAAGACGATGGTGCTCACATTCTTGGCGCAGGTCTGTTCTCTCCTCTCAGCTCCCTTGTTGCCATGGTCACCTCTCCGCAAGGCAAAGCGCCCTCTAGCACCACTTTGCTACTGCATTCCTCCTTCCTGTCCATTGCCTGGTCTAGTCTAGGTGTGTCTCCCACTTTCCTTGGCCAGCACCACTTCTTTGCATTTTTGATACAGGCTGCAAAAAGAAAGACATTGAAGATGCCAATGAGTTGTTTTAAAACTGCAGATCAGAAACAAAGAGTGCTAAGTCTTCACAGACATATCGGTTTTGTGTTGTACAGCAGCAATGGGAAAGCAAGGTTCTATCTAGTGTCGATGCTATGTGAGTCATTATAGAGACTGGGCCCTACCCATTATTTTTTTTTAATTGGATCTATTAGTCTGAATTATAAAAAGAAATTCAATCTGGTGGTAGTGTGTGAATAGGGATGTTATGCTGGTTTATACAAGCAGTTGTTCCTGAATATATCCTGCAAAAAAAAAGAGAAGAAATGATGGCTAAGGATAAGCCAGGGTTCCAAATATACATAGTGCCTGATGTCTTCAGATTTATACATTGTTTCAGGCACAGACAGACATATGTGAATTTCTTAGGGGATTCAGAACACTTGAAATTAAATGTTGTGGAAGGAGTTTATTTCGGGTGGCCACAGAGTCAGAGATAACTCTCAGGAGAAAGTATTAAAGAAATACATAGATATGTTCTTAAAATAATTCCATTCCTTCATGTTCAGATGTCACACGATCTCTTAAAGTGCTGTTTGTCCAAGTAATCGAATTTTGTTATTGCTATTTTAACAGTCTCTCATCCTGGGCTGGGAAGGTTATAATTATTATTTTATACTATATTATTTGGTTTGTTAGGGTTTGATTTTTTCTGCTGGTCCTTCTTTTAAACAAACTATTTTGAACTACTGCTAGTTGATTGTACTTGTGCTTGGAGGGTATTTTTACAAAGAGCATAGAGAACTGAAAAATAAATGAGATTTGCATATTTGTAGGATCTTTGAGGCGAGAAATTGTAAAGATTGTAGACATTATCTTTCTACATTTATAAGAGAGTGAACAAGTAAGAAGCATTTTCCCCAATCACCAGAAATAAAAACTTTATAAAAAACAAGGTTGTAAATAGCTGGTCTTTATGTTTAGGGCAAAAGCAAGGATGTAGCTTATTTTAAAAGGTAGTCAGATTTATCTGTTCATATTTAATAATGCATAAGATTTTTAACTCAAAATACCAAGAGGGGAAGGGATTTCCACATATTTGATTTGGCATATTTATATTCAGTAAATAATAATTTAAAAAAAGAACTTCACACAAATCAAATTACTTTTTCCCAAAGGAGACTACAAAAGTTCCTAAGACCTTTTGGACATGTAGTAAATTGAGAAAAATCAGGATTTTATGAACTTCAGAAAAACACCATTTATAGTTGTTGAAAATCAATTTTATCTTTTATGTCTTTGGTGAAGAAATATTCCTCGTGCTAGAGAACAGGGCATTCCAATTCTATTTTCTCCTTCAACTTGTCATTTTTATTAATGCCAAGACAAGACACCCATGTACTCTTATAGATGCGAAATAGATGTGGTAAAAGAATTAATATCTTCAAAAGCTTTCTGCTTTCTTCAGTAGTGTAGTTGAGACACTGAAAGTATCACAGACTCACAGAACAATAACCTACCTTTGTTTACCCCTTGTAATCCAGCCTGAGAATATTTCTTCTAATTTTCAATGACAAAATATATATGCATTTGGGTATCTAACTTAAATGGCACTCATTTGCATTCAACTGTTAATACAGTTAATAGTCTTCCTTCCCATGTTGTAGAAAGTACTGGAAATATTAATGCTGACCAAATGCTCTTAGGGATATCCCTTTTGTGCAGTGATTCTCAACTGGGGTAATTTTCCCCCCTCAGGGGACACTTGGCAATGTCTCTAGGCAAATGTCCCCTAGGAGCAAAACCATTTCCATTGAGAAACACTGCTTTAGAGGACAGATTAAGTTGTCACACAACCTCGACTACTTGGATAAACTAATAGTAAAAACAAAATTCTGGTATGTGAGAGGGACCTTCAAGATGGAGGAGTAAGATGTGGAGATCACCTTCCTTTCCACGAATGCATCAAAAATACATCTACATGTGGAGTACTCCTACAGAACACCTACTGAACGCTGGCAGAAGATCTGAGACTTCCCAAAAGCTTTGCTTTTACCATTTGTCCTACAGTTCTGTCTGTCCGTTTTTGTTTCTGTCTTTTTTTTGTATAGTTTTTAGTGCTTGTTATCACTGGTGGACTTGTTTTTTGGTTTGGTTGCTCTCTTCTTTCTTTTTTTTAATTACATTTTAATTTTATTTTTAATAACCTTTTTTATTTTAATAACTATATTTTATATTATTTTATTTCTTTCTTCCTTCCTTCCTTCCTTCCTTTCTTTCTTCCTTTCTTCCTTTCTTTCTTTCTTTTTCTCCATTTTCTTCTGAGCCAAATGGCTGACAGGATCTTGGTGCTGTGGCCAGGTGTCAGGCCTGAGCCTCAGAGGTGGGAGAGCCAAGTTCAGGACATTAGTCCACCACAGACCTCTCAGTCCCATGTAATATCAAATGGCTAAAGTTCTCGCAGAGATCTCCATCTCACCGCTAAGACCCAGCTCCACTCAACAACAAGCAAGCTACAGTGTCGGACACAGTATGCCAAAAAACTACCAAGAAAGGAGGAAAACCCCACCCATTAGCAGAGAGGCTGCCTAAAATCATAATAAGTTCACAGACAATGCAAAACACACCACCAGAGGTAGTCCTGCTCCCCAGAAAGACAAGATCCAGTCTCATCCACCAGAATACAGGCACCAGTCCCCTCCACGAGAAAGCCTACACAACCCGCTGAACCAACCTTACCCACTGGGGGCAGACACGAAAAAAAAGGGAACTACGAACCTGAAGCCTGGAAAAAGGAGACCCCAAACACAGTATTTTAAGCAAAATGAGAAGACAGAGAAATACACAGCAGATGAAGAAGCAAGGTAAAAACCCACCAGACCAAACAAATGAAGAGGACCTAGACAACATACCTGAAAAAGAATTCAGGGTAATGATAGTAAAGATGATCCAAAATCTTGGAAATAGAATGGAGAAAATACAAGAAACATTTAACTAGGATCTAAAAGAACTAAAGGGCAAACAAACAATGATGAACAAAAAAATAAATGAAATTAAAAATTCTCTACAAGGAATCAATAGCATAATAACTGAAGCAGAAGAACGGATAAGTGACCTGGAAGAGAAAATAGTGGAAATAACTACCACAGAGCGAAATAAAGAAAAAAGAATGAAAAGAATTGAGGACAGTCTCAGAGACCTCTGGAACAACATTAAACGCACCAAGATTCGAATTATAGGGGTCTGAGAAGAAGAGGGAAAAAAAGGGACTGAGAAAATATTTGAAGAGATTATAGTTGAAAACTTCCCTAATTTGGTAAAGGAAATAGTCAATCAAGTCCAGGAAGTGCAGAGTCCCATACAGGATAAATCCAAGGAAAAACACGCTAAGACACATATTATTCAAACAATCAAAAATTAAATACAAAGAAAAAATACTAAAAGCAGCAAGGGAAAAACAACAAATAACATACAAGGGAATCCCCATAAGGTTAACAGCTGATCTTTCAGCAGAAACTCTGCAAGCCAGAAGGGAGTGGCAGGACATATTTAAAGTGATGAAAGGGAAATACCTACAACCAAGATTACTCTACCCAGCAAGGATCTCATTCAGATGTGATGGAGAAATTAAAACCTTTACAGACAAGCAAAAGCTAAGAGAATTCAGCACCACCAAAGCAGCTCTACAACAAATGCTAAAGGAACTTCTCTAGGCAGAAAGCACAGGAGAAGCAAAAGACCTACAATAACAAACCCAAAACAATTAAGAAAATGGTAATAGGAACATACATATCAGTAACTACCTTAAATGTAAATGGATTAAATGCTCCAACCAAAAGACATAGACTGGCTGAATGGATACAAAAACAAGACCCATATATATGCTGTCTACAAAAGACTCATTTCAGACCTAGGGACACATACAGATTGAAACTGAGGGGATGGAAAAAGATATTCCATGCAAATGGAAATCAAAAGAAAGCTGGAGTAGCAATTCTCATATCAGACAAAATAGACTTTAAAATAAAGACTATTACAAGAGACAAGGAAGGACACTACATAATATTCAAGGAACCAATCCAAGAAGAAGATATAATAATTGTAAATATTTACACACCCAACGTAGGAGCACCTCAATACATAAGGCAAATGCTAACAGCCATAAAAGGGGAAATGGACAGTAACACAATAATAGTAGGGGACTTTAACACCCCACTGTCACCAAAGGACAGATCATCCAAAATGAAAAAAAAAAGGAAACACAAGCTTTAAATAATACATTAAACAAGACGGACTTAATTGATACTTAATGGACATACCATCCAAAAACAACAGAATACACTTTCTTCTTAAGTGCTCATAAAACATTCTCCAGGATAGATCATATCTTGGGTCACAAATCAAGCCTAGGTAAATTTAAGAAAATTGAAATCGTACCAAGTACGTTTTCCGACCACAACGCTATGACACTAGATATCAGTTACATGAAAAAACCTGTAAAAAATACAAACATGGAGGCTAAACAATACACTACTAAATAACCAAGAGATCACTGAAGAAATCAAAGAGGAAATCAAAAAAATACCTAGAAACAAATGACAATGAAAACAGGACGACCCAAAACCTATGGGATGCAGCAAAAGCAGTTCAAGGAGGTAAGTTTATAACAATACAATCTTACCTCAAGAAACAAGAAACATCTCAAATAAAAAACCTAACCTTTCACCTGAAGCAATTAGAGAAAGAAGAATTTAAAAAACCCAAAGTTAGCAGAAGGAAAGAAATCATAAAGATCAGATCAGAAATAAATGAAAAGGAAATGAAGGAAATGATACCAAAGAGCAGTAAGACTAAAATCTGGTTCTTTGAGAAGATAAACACAATTGATAAACCATTAGCCAGACTCCTCAAGGAAAAAAAAGGGAGAAGGCTCAAGTCAATAGAATTAGAAATGAAAAAGGGGAAGTAACAACAGACACCACAGAAATACAAAGGATCATGAGAGATTACTACAAGCAACTCTATGCCAATAAAATGGACAAACTGGAAGAAATGGACAAATTCTTAGAAATGCACAACTTTCCAAGACTGAACCAGGAAGAAATAGAAAATATGAACAGACCAATCACAAGCACTGAAATGGAAACTATGATTAAAAATCTTCCAACAGGGCTTCCCTGGTGGCGCAGTGGTTGAGAGTCCGCCTGCTGATGCAGGGGACACGGGTTCGTGCCCCAGTCTGGGAGGATCCCACATGCCGTGGAGCGCCTGGGCCCATGGGCTGTGGATGCTGGGCCTGCACATCCGGGGCCTGTGCTCCGTGACGGGAGAGGACACAGCAGTGAGAGGCCCGTGTACTGAAAAAAAAAAAATCTTCCAACAAACAAAAGCCCAGGACCAGATGGCTTCACAGGCAAATTCTATCAAACATTTAGAGAAGAGCTAACACCTATCCTTCTCAAACTCTTCCAAAATGTAGCAGAGGGAGGAACACTCCCAAACTCATTCTACGAGGCCACCATCACCCTCATACCAAAACCAGACAAAGATGTAATTAAAAAAGAAAATTACAGGCCAATATCACTGATGAACATAGATGCAAATATCCTCAACAAAATACTAGCAAACAGAATCCAACAGAACATTAAAAGGATCATATACCATGATTAAGTTAGGTTTATCCCAGGAATGCAAGAATTCTTCAATATATGCCAATCAATCAATGTGATACACCATATTAACAAACTGAAGGATAAAAGCAATATGATCATCTCAGTAGATGCAGAAAAACTTTTGACAAAATTCAACACCCATTTATGATAAAAACCCTCCAGAAAGTAGGCATAGAGGGAACTTCTTCAACACAATAAAGGCCATATATGATAAATCCACAGCCAGCATCATTCTCAAGGGTGAAAAACTGAAATCATTTCTACTAAGATCAGGAACAAGACAAGGTTGTCCACTCTCACCACTATTATTCAACATAGTTTTGGAAGTTTTAGTCACAGCAATCAGAGAAGAAGAATAAATAAAAGGAATCCAAATAGGAAAAGAAGAAGTATAACTGTCACTGTTTGCAGATGACATGATACTATACATAGAGAATCCTAAAGATGCTACCAGAAAACTACTAGAGCTAATCAATTAATTTGGTAAAGTAGCAGGATACAAAATTAATGCACAGAAATCTCTGGCATTCCTATACACTAAGGATGAAAAATCTGAATGAGAAATTAAGGAAACACTCCCATCTACCATTGCAATAAAAAGAATAAAATACCTAGGAATAAACCTACCTATGGAGACAAAAGACCTGTATGCAAAAAACTGTAAGATACTGATGAAAGAAATTAAAGATGATACAAACAGATGGAGAGATATACCATGTTCTTGGTTGTTTCCAGAAGGAGGTGGGAGGGGCGGGTTGGGCCAGGAACTGTCTGAGAATCAACATTGTGAAAACGACTATACTACCCAAAGCAATCTACATATTCAATGCAATCCCTATCTAACTACCAATGTCATTTTTCACAGAAGTAGAACAAAAAATTTCACAATTTGTATGGAAACCCAAATGACCCCCAATAGCCAAAGCAATCTTGAGAAAGAAAAACGGAGCTGGAGGAATCAGGCTCCCTGACTTCAGACTATATTACAGAGCTACAGTAATCAAGACAGTATGGTACTGCCAGAAAAACAGAAATATAGATCAATGGAACAGGATAGAAAGCCCAGTGATAAACCCACACACATATGGTCACCTTATTTTTGATAAAGGAGGCAAAAATATACAATGGAGAAAAGACAGCCTCTTCAATAAGTGGTGCTGAGAAAACTGGACAGCTACATGTAAAAGAATGCAATTAGAACACTCCCTAACTCCATACACAAAAATAAACTCAAAATGGATTCAAGACTTAAATGTAAGGCCAGACACTATAAACTCTTAGAGGAAAACATAGGCAGAACACTTTATGACGTAAATTACAGCAAGATCCTTTTTGACCCACCTCCTAGAGAAATGGAAATAAAAACAAAAATACGAGACCTAATGAAACCTAAAAGATTTGCACAGCAAAGAAAACTATAAGCAAGACGAAAAGACAACTCTCAGAAGGAGAGAAAATATTTACAAATGAAGCAACTGACAAAGGATTAATCTCAAAAATTTACAAGCAGCTCAATATCAGAGAAGCAAACAGCCCAATAGAAAAATTGGCAGAAGACCTAAATAGACATTTCTGTGAAGATATTCAGATTGCCAACAAATACATAAAAGGATGCTCAACATGACTAATCATTAGAGAAATTCAAATCAAAACTACAATGAGATATCACCTCACACTGGTCAGAATGGCCATCATCAAAAAATCTACAAACAATACATCCTAGAGAGGGTGTGGAGAAAAGGGAACCCTCCTGCACTGTTGGTGGGAATGTAAATTGATACAGCCCACTATGGAGAACAGTATGGAAGTTACTTAAAAAACTAAAACTAGAACTACCATGTGACCCAGCAGTCCCACTACTGGGCGTACACCCTGAGAAAACCATAATTCAAAAAGAGACATGTACCACAATGTTCATTGCAGCACTATTTACAATACCAGGACATGGAAGCAACCTAAATGTCCATCAACAGATGAATGGATAAAGAAGATGTGGCACATATATACTATGGAATATTACTCAGCCATAAAAAGAAACAAAACTGAGTTATTTGTAGAGAGGTGGATGGATGTAGAGTCTGTCATACAGAGTGAAGTATGTCAGAAAGAAAAAAAATACTGTATGCTAACACATATATATGGAATCAAACCAAAAAAAGTGGTTCTGAAGAACCTAGGGGCAGGACAGGAATAAAGACACAGATGTTGAGAATGGACTTGAGGACATGGGGAGGGGGAAGAGTAAGCTAGGATGAAGTGAGAGAGTAACATTGACATATATACACTTCCAAATTTAAAATAGATAGTGGGAAGCAGCTGCATAGCACAAGGAGATCAGCTCAGTGCTTTGTGTCCCCCTAGAGGTGTGGGATATGGAGGGTGGGAGGGAGATGGAAGAGGGAGGGGATATGGGGATATATGTATATATATAGCTGATTCACTTTGTTATAAAGCAGAAACTAACACACCATTGTGAAGCAATTATACTCCAATAAAGATGTTAAAAAAAATTCTATGATAACTGTATTCTCATGACTATGTCATGGCAAGCAGCATATTTTTAAGGAATAAATAAATTACATACTTCTAAAGAAATTAAATCTTCTCTTACAAAAGCCTGCCATTGTTTCCTGGCTTGTAACAAATTTTACCTTTCTGACTGAAATATGTCTTACATATTTTGGAAATTATAACAGTTCTTTATGGCCACAGAGGAACAATTTTACAACTTACTATTTTATTATAGCAAATTGTCTCTAGTGGCCTAAAAGACAATCCCATTTACTTGGCCAATTTGGAGTAGAGCCAAATGATTTATTATAAATTACTAAATTATTTAAAATTTGATACAGAATTCTCTTTGAGAGTTTGATTAACCATTTCTAAGTCTCTACCCTGGGAAGGTCCTGTCAAGTCAGAACTAAATGTACAAACTTGTATTTTGAATGATGATAGGATAATAGTTTCTTGGGGAAAGTATTACTTCATCATTCTGCCATAGGCTCTGAAGTCTGTTATAAAGCTACTAAGAAGAGGCATAATATACTGTGAAGAACACAAATCTTAGAGGTTCAGTCCTAAGGCTGCTTATGGCCTCAAGCAAGCCACTTAAACTCTGTGACCTTAAATTCTTCATCTATAAAATGGTGATAAAGGTACCCACTTCATTTGTGCTAAAAATGGAAAAACAAAGTTTTATAAATGTGCTTACCTTCTCACTTGTTTTGCACTAATATTTGATTTAGTTACCAAATTTTAACTTGTTAGAGAATTGATGTTTAATTTTTCTTTTTTTTCTAGATTAGAAACTGTTTTGAATTTTATTTTATTTTTTTATACAGCAGGTTATTAGTTATCTGTTTTATACATATTAATATATACATGTCAATCCCAACCTCCCAATTCATCCCACCACCACCACCACCCCTCTTCCCCCCCTCCGCTTCCCCACCTTGGTGTCCATATGTTTGTTCTCAACATCTGTGTCTCTATTTCTGCCTTGCAAACCAGTTCATCTGCACCATTTTTCTAGATTCCACATATATGCGTTAATATACGATATTTATTTTTTTCTTTCCGACTTACTTCACTCTGTATGACAGTCTCTGTATGACACTCTACATCCACGTCTCTACAAATGATACAGTTTCGTTCCTTTTTATGGCTGAGTAATATTCCATTGTATATATGTACCACATCTTCTTTATCCATTCTTTATCCAAACTAACAAATAATTAAAATGTTAATGATATCTATAACACATTAATAGAGTTTCAAAATATATAAACTATCTTTAAGGCTGGAAAACCTGAGGAAGTCTCACATGCTAGGCAGGATGGACACTGAGTGTTTGGTGTTCATTCCTTCCTTTTTTTTATTCCAGTCATTTCTCTCTAAAAATGATTGAGTCCAATCATGATTTTCTCCATTTCACAGGTCCACCAACTTAATTAGTTATTTTCCCTTCTAACAGTACATTTTGTAAAGTGTCTCCATTTTCATGATCAAATAAAAGTGCAAATGCCTTCATAATAGTTTAGGTAATGCTGTGTCTACATGCCTAATATGCAATAGAGTTGAGTAGAGAATTGATTGATTACATTTAGGGAAAATGTTGTACTGGCTGCTTGAATAAGTTTACGGATTGTTTACAGAAACTAGAGTGATATGATCACATGCATTAAGTGGAACAGGTGTGGATTTTGATTTCCTGATACCTCTCTTTCTCTTACAGAATAGTTTTGCCCCCTCAATTAATATTACTTCTTTATTTTTCATGCCTCTTTAAGTTCTACTTCCTAATTCCTTACAATTCAGTCTCATTAACTCACCTGATATCATTGTGACTCACAACAGACTATAATATTTTTCTTCATCTTCTTGCCTCTTTAACACTCTTTGCTATAGTTTTTAATGTGCATCACCTGATGACAACCTACTTCTCAATTCTTCTTTTGAATATAGTCTATTTCTTGAAAGCATGTCATCATAAATTTTTCCTCCAAGTGATAAAACTTTCCTGTAGTTATTTACACTAGAAAACTTACCATGCTCTCATAATTGTGCAACATGAGTCATATATTTCATACAAAGAACTTATATTGTCATAAAAATCCATACTTTATTCCATTATTTTCCTTTAGTCTATGAAAGATTGGTAAATGAGCAGAATGATTAAAATATAATTAAAATTTTCTATGAAATGAGTTGATTCATTTTTTTCTTTAATAACAGAAAATTGGTCTTTAGATCTTTACTTCTGAAGATTTCCTTTCTTTCATGTACTTCTAGTTTTTAGTAATAATTGGAAATTGTTACATTTTTAAAAATCACTTATGCAAAGTGTTTTTTTAAAATGCTTTCCAATTTCTCCCACATACAGATACCCACACACACATTAGTGCGTTTAGTTTCTATAATTCCCTTTGAAAAGGGTTGGTAGACACCTAAGTTTAAGGAATGCAACTGAATTTATTCCTGAATCTAGTAATATTTCTAGGAAATGAAACATTTCATGGTATCTCCCTGGATGTCTTATCTCCATTCCATTACATATTTTTAAAATTTTATTGAAAATTAATGTCAAATTATCTCTCAAATCAAAGAATCTTCTTTATAAACAATACAGCAATGCTGAGAAATACAGTCAGATAAAAATTCTTGTTGGTCCTTAAATTCAACAAAGTAAATATACTTTATTTAAATATAAAATTTTAAGATTGTGCCTAAAAAATGGACATCACATGGTGTAAGTTTCTTCTACAAGTTATAAGTGATTTTAATTTTCCCAAATATGATATTTACACCAAATTTATTCTGTTGGTAGCCACAGTACACTGTTACCTCATAGGCCTTTTTGACATGTCACTGATCAATACTTTCCTCACTTGCACTCAAGTGTGGATTTTCCCACATGCATGTATGAGACTTCCTGAAATTTTGATTTATTGGAATTTATAAGCTCTCTTTCATCTTGCAGGAAGTTTACAGGCGATTAAAAAAATTGATGCTTCAAATAGTTGATATTGCTTTTGCTTCAGGACATCAGACAATTTCTTTAATATATCTTTTATTTATTGAAATCAATTTAAAGTTATAACAGCTAGACAAGTTTCCTCCCCACCTCCAAATAAAAGGGAACACTAGCCTTTGAATGATGTAAGAAACACCACACAAAATAATTTAAGGTATACAAATATGTTCATTTTTATTTATCTTGAAACACATCCTTCAAACTGAAGAATTCAGCTCAGTTTTCTCCATTGGCTCGCAATTCATTTGCCAATCCATCTTCACATCTTACCTCTTTAATGCTTACTATTCTTTAAGTCCTAGTTAAGGTTCCCCAGTCTTCCTAGGTTAGGTCTGTCAAGGTTTTCACATCTTATGAACTCCAACACAAATTATGTACATTGGACACTTATCAGCTCTGCATAGTTAATGAATTTTTATAAATCCATTCTGTCTCCCCAACTAAATCATAAATTTCTTTAAGGATTTAGGACCTTGTGTCTTTCATACCTAGTGTAATTTTGAAAAGATATTTAATGATTCATTGATTGATCAGATTGCTTAATTGAAAATTCATCCCCATTTATTGTTATATAATTTTATTTATTTTAAGTTATAGAATGTCTACAATAGAAATATTAAAATAATAGGCACTATAACTTGCTGTTCAATAGCATTTAATAAGTTAGAATTTATACTCTTGATTTTAAGAGTAGACTTTGTTGTAAAAGTAGTTGTGCAATTATTTTTAATATGACATAGTGTGATTAATTTAACATGTAGTAAATTAACCTTGAGTCTTTTCAGTGTACCAGGAGGTACTCAGGATAGGATATTAGGAAAAATAGGTACAAATTTTTACCTTCTACAACTACCATTACCTGGGAATTTGGAAAATTCATATAAAATCTTTTAAATTTGGGGGTCTTCATTTCCTAACGTAAAATGAATGTGGTCTAGAAAATGCTCTACACTTACTTTCAGGTATAAACTTACATGTGAGCTGGGCACACTGGAGAAATAAAAGTATTTGAGCTTCTTTCTTTACAAAGCCTCTTTTTGTTAAAACTTTCATGTAAAATTCTAAGATTGCTAAAAGCCAACAAGAAAATCACTATACATCATGTATATTTCCTCATTTAGCCAAACCCCTAAAATGTAGGCGTTGGTGAGATTGTGAGTCATAATTCTCTTTTTATGAACAAGAAAAATATTTGTGGATTAAACAGTATTTTAAAAGTCAAACTGCAACAGGAAGTTGGCAAATATTAAGTGATGTATTTGTGGTATTTCATTTTGTAAATGTAGCTATATGTATCGATATCCTCACAAACTGCTGAGCAATCCAAATGTCTATCACTTTATTCCTTTTCTTCCACTTTTTTCTTTATAAATATAAGTTTACACACTGAGAGTTAAAGGTACAAATGCAAACATACATAATAAGCAAATCATAAAAGCACATGACATTTTGAATACAAATATACTATCAAAATTCATAATTGGAAAATCAATATGAAAGCTAACTGTATGCATTATAAATAAAACAGAATCACCTCATGAGTTTTACCCATCCTTTTCTATGCCTTTATTTGGGGCATCTCTTAGGTTAATGCAAATGTGAATAAATGCATGTAGTGTTAACATCTGCTGGCAGAAATGGTTGGGAATATTGTGTGATCAGTACAATTTGACCAGGAGGCAGGCCTGGAGCATCTGGCATAGTCAGCGTTTAAGATTTATTTATAGTTCCATGACTTCTAATATCATGTGGAGAAATGCATCAGATACTAAGTAAATTGCATTTGCAAATCTTGTCTCAATGAACAGAATGTCTGTAAGTCATTAACCACGATGGGTCTAGAGGTACTCTCTGATCTTTCCAGCTCTGATACTTACTTTGGTTTCGATAGGTTGTTATCATTATACAATATTCATTGAGTGTTTAAAATAATTCAGAAACTTAGTGTAGAAAGTAATTTTTTAAATTATTAAAATAGACCAAGAATCAAATAGATCCAAATCAAATCTAAATTAGTATCATGCTTTCACCTACCAAAGATAACGAGTTTTTCTAAATTAAAAAATAACCCAAAGAGTTAGCCAATCATATTCTACTGAACTTCAAAACAGAAGATGACATCTTTATTTTGGAAAAAGTACAAAAGCTAACACCAAAAGAGTTGATTTTTCTTTTGGGGCAAGTCACTATAACATCTCCAAGCTTCATACCCTAAAATAGAGATAATATGCTTACTTCACAGTACTATCATGGGATTAAATGAGAAATATACAGGGAGATGATTCTTAAACTATATTCTTACAAATGTAAAATAATATTATGCATTGGCTACGTTATATATCAGTTTTGTACATCTTTAGGTAGCAATAATAGCTGAGGGTCTCCAGATAATTTCATCCTGACTGAAATTGTGCTCTGAAATTTATAATACAATATTTCAAATTAAAGGTGTAGTCAGTTAAAAGACCCAGATATTTTGGAAGACTCACATGGGACTAACTTCCTATCCAAAGCTTAACAATATACTAGATGCTAATAATGTGGATTTGTAAATAATTTATATATTTGAGAGTAGTTAAGTTATATAAGAAATACTTTATCATCTTCCAAATTTTTCCCTATTTCATTACTTGATTTCATTACTATATTTTATTATTTGGTTTTTATTTTACCTATATATTGTACAACTATCACAAATAATGCCCTGAGCTAAATGCTAAGATGGCAGTGATGTAACAGAAAATAGGGAGATAAAGATACAGCACAGTCCCTGCCTCCACAGACTTTTTATTTTCAGGAGAAAGATAGATATCCCAAATGAAACAAATGACATAAAGGGATTTTAGAGAAAATGTTGAGTACAATCAGAATATAGAAATAACCAAACTCAAAATCTCAAGTCAGGAAATGTTATCTTGTCATCTCACTTAAACTCGGGGTCCAAGAGCAAGATTTGGGACAGGATATCTCTCCTGAGCCAGGAGGTTTGAGCATAGGATGAACAGAGGCTATCATGCCAAGACTTGGCTGACAGTAAGATAAGGCAGAACAGGAACATTAGCTATGGAACTCTGAAGTTTTAGGAGAGGAACTGCAGGTAACTAAAAGGACCATTGATCAGAGATACAACGTTCAGGTAGGGAGTGCGTGTAGGTCTGGCAGGCAAGTGTATCGGAAACAAGTATGAGGTTATGGAGCAAAGTGTCAGAAGTTCAACAGATGGTCAGAATAAAGGTTACAAAAAAGTCCAAGGATTTTTGATTAAACAATAAGAGGTTAGGATATATTAATTAATTAATTCTTTATTCATTAACCATGTACCGAGAATCCTATAAACCAAAACTTGGGGAAACAAGGATAAATATAAAAAAGTCTTGCTACAGAAGAATATATTCTATAAATGTTTATTGAAAACCTCTAAATTATACCAGGGGCTGTGCTGGGCACAAGCTAGAATAAACGGTAGACATAAGACTCATTCTCTTGGAGTTTACATCTAGATGACAGCAAATAATTAAATGGAAACAAATGTTAATAAAAGCATATGGGAACTGCCACAAGAAAGAGAAGCATTTAGCAGAGTCTTGGAGAAAATAAAATGGAGGCATTTGTCAGGTATATGGCAAGCTACAAATACACCTGGAACTGTGGTGGATAGTGTGACCTCAATATATATTTATTGAATGATTGATGAAATAAATAGATTATGAATGAATGGCAGAAACAATATACAGACAGATGGAATAAGGGTGAAAAAGGCTAGAAAGGAAGGGGCATATCTATATATATTTGAGTAAAAATCATGAATACAGTGATCAAAAATCCAAGATTTACTGAAACGGCTTTGATTTAAAATAGCTTGTCCTGTAGTTCCCCAAAGACACTCCTGCTTGCCAGGCATGTATTAATGATTTGCTTTAAAAACGTGATCATTTTAAGCATGTCGAGAAGGAAAATGAGGCTTGATGCCAAGGCAACTGGCTTCTGAGGCAGGACTCTTCTGAGGCAGAACTCTTCTGAGGCAGGACTCTTCTGAGGAAGGACCCATTTGGTCTCAGAGAGAAGACTGGTGTGAGTTTGCAGGTGGAGACAGGTAGAACACCTGTGGGTCCCGAGGGTCAGAAAGCAGGGGTCAGTGGGGACATAGTTCAAGATTCATTGCTAGTTTGCCAGGTACCTAACTCCTCCTGTTTTTATTTTTTTCCTATGATCACACCTCAAAGACTTCATTATTTTATTTTAAATCACTAGTTGGCTGTTTGTGAGTTTAAACACGGAACTACTGCAAAAATGATTTTTCGATTCTCTCTCACTATCCCGTGCATAAAATAATGACTCAGGAAAATGTGCTTAGTTACCTTCAGTAACATCCATTAAGAAGAGCCCAAGGCTTTACCCAGAGTTCTTCACAATTTCTTGCACCATTTGTTCATAGTTTAATTAGATTAGCAAGCAAATTATTGTCAATTACACCATTTCTGACAAAAGTAATCACATACATAGACACTATTTGAGATGAGTTCTTTCTGAAATAGATAATTTTCATTCTCCCACAACTCACTCCTACACTATTTTCAAAATTAAAATCCCACACACTAAGCTGCACCACAGTAATGCATCAAATGTCACTTGCTGTTTCTTCTCACATTTAATTTTTAATGTCTACAGTTGAAATTATTCTGTAAATTTGGAATAACACTACAGATATTAATGTTTTTACCTAAGTCTGTGATATACAGTATTGGAGAGAGGAATCCTAAACAATATTTGATTAAAATATTAGAGGCTTTGGTCTTCTGAATAACCTCAGGACATATGTCCCATAGTTATAAAAAATAAAAATCTGATATTACAATGGGAGCCTATTTTGGTTTATCTTGGTATCTCATAAACATTGAAATATTTGGCAATTAAAAGTATAACTTAACATAAAGACCATCCATGCCAAACTTGGAGAAAAAAATCTATTAACAGCTGCAAGTATGTTGGCTTTTCATTTAATCTTAGGCCAAGTCAGTAATTAGAATCATACAGAGAATTAAGAATTTATAAATCAAGTCCCCATAATTTTCTATAGCCATGCTAATTAGTAATCACTAGAACTGGCTTTAAATCTTCCTCATCAATGATTTTGATAAGCAGGCCCCTGAAAGTCAACCATCAGCAATGGATTCTTGCCAAAGGACTTGCCTCTAAGACTGATGTCAAAACCACTCAGACTTTAACGTAACAAAGATAAAATAAAATTCTGTAACCAGTAGAAACCCAGATTGTGTGTGTGTGTGTGTGTGTGTGTGTGTGTGTGTTTCAGTTTGCATAATTCCTATTGATCTATCTTGATGTTCTCCAATTCTTTCTTCCACTACATTGAGTCTACTGATGAGGCCATCAAAGGAATTCTTCCTCTTTGTTACTGTACTGTTCATTTCTAACATTTCCATTGGATTCTTTCTTATAGTTTCCATCTCTTTGCTGAAATCAGCCATTTAATCATGTATGCTGTCTACCTTTTCCATGAAAACTGTTAAACTATTATTCACAATTATTTTTTTTCCTGTTATATAGCTCCAACTTTTATGTCATGATTGTGTTGTCTCTTGGAAGGATGTCGCTTTAGCTCATGTTTTCATATGCTTTCTAGTTTTTGTTGTTGTTGAAAGCTGGACTTCTTGTGTAGTATAGTAAAGACTGAGGTAAGTAGCTTTATACCTGGAAATGGGCATACCTTTCTTTCATCAAGGCCTTTACTGAACAGATTTGATTGACTCTAATTAAGAGTTGGGCTGGGTTTGGGTTTTTTGCTGTTGCTATGGTTACCTTAGTGCACCACAGGCTTCAATTTCCTCTAAATAATTACTTTGCACTTAGAGTAGGGACTAGTTTTTCAGAGGTTTTTATTTGGTTGCATTTTGCTTTTATTTTTATTTTTTGTTCTCTGTTCCCTTGTTAGTTTTAGGTCTTTTCTTTGCACTGCATCTCAGAGGTGGTCTGTCTCTAGCAGAACTCCTTTTTAAATTTAATATTTTATTTTATTTATTTTTTTAAAATTTTTATTTATTTATTTCTTATTTTTGTCTGTGTTGGGTCTTCATTTCTGTGTGAAGGCTTTCTCTAGTTGCGGCGAGTGGGGGCCACTCTTCATCGCGGTGCGCGGGCCTCTCACTGTTGCAGCCTCTCTTGTTGAGGAGCACAGGCTCCAGACGCGCAGGCTCAGTAGTTGTGGCTCACGGGTCTAGTTGCTCCACAGCATGTGGGATCTTCCCAGACCAGGGCTCGAACCCGTGTCCCCTGCATTGGCAGGCAGATTCTCAACCACTGCGCCACCAGGGAAGCCCAATATTTTATTTTTGAGAACAGTTGTAAGCTCACAGCAAAACTGAGAGGAATATAAAGAGATTTCACATATGCATGCCTAGCATCCCCCATTATCAACATCACTTACCGGAATGGTATGTTTGTTACCAAGGATAAACCTACATTGACACCTCATAATCACTCAAAGTCCAGAGTTCACCTTAGGGTCCACTCTTGATGTTGCACATTCTATGGGTTTGGACAAGTATATAATGACATATATCCATTATTATACTATCATACAGAGTATTTTCACTTCCTTAAAACTTCTCTGTACTCTGCCTGTTCATCCCTCCTGCTGCCCTTGAGATATTGCTTTTATTCTATGCCTGTTGGTCTGGTAGGGGGTGGGGTAGGAGTATTCTATGTTTGAATAAAGCCTCAGTCTTTGACAGACACTATATCTCTGCTGACCTTCCACAAGGGACAGAAGGGGTTTTTTTCCCTCCTCTTTTCCCTCACCTGCAGGGAATTTCCACCAGTGCCCTAATGGCAACAGTGTTTGTTGTCCTCCCAGCAGATTAAGCTTTCGTTCAGTAAGGGAGATGGGATGGGTATCTCAGCTGCTATTGCCCCCTCTTCCTGTTCTGCACCATGAAGGAAACTTTCTAAGAATTCTCCCATTTTTTGTGTGTGTGAGCACCAGTGAAGTTTGTAGGAAAAAAACCTGAAAAGGATGAGGATATCCCTTATATCTGTAGCTCCCAGATGTTCACCTCTCTCACCAGCACACCATTCAGTGTGTCAAGTACTGTAGCTGAACTCCTACTATGGAGTGTCTGACTATGTTGTCTTGTCCAAGCTAGTGCTCCAATCTTTTCTCTTCTTGCCTGTTTCTCCTTGGATTTGGGGTCAGTTTGTTGCTGTACAATGTTAGCACTTGAATGGACTCAAGAAAGATTATGAATTTGGTATTTGTTTGGCTTTTTTTTTCACCCTAAGATTAGGAACATCACTCTTTGCAGCTCCCTACATCTCTCAATAAAAAACAAAGGGAAATTTTTGTTCTTTGAATTTAAACATTTTTTGATACTTTCTTTGACAATTGCTTCTACTGACCTGCTATAAATACATAGTCAGACAAATAATATAACATTTCAATTGGGATGTTCAAAAATAGATCTCAGAAAAGTAAATATAGCAATAATTTTGAAATATCATTATTGAGCAAAATTTTATCTTCTTTTACTTTACATTCCAAGATATTTATACACATCCACAGACACTGGTGCATATAAACAGGGAAAGAGACTAAACACAAAGTGTTCTTGTTAGCCTGAGAAAAATATGGTGAACTAATAAATGTTATTTCTATCTACTACTAATTTAATAAAGTTTTCTCCCCAGAGGAGCAGAAGTCACTTTAAGGTTTCCTAATTTGCTTTTAAGTAGCTGTTAAAAGAAGTAATAATAGCCCTTATTATCAGAGTGTACACTTGGAGAAATTGAACAGGTAGCTTGCCCCAGGCCAAAGTTAATCAGTGAGTCATTGGAGAGTCCAATTCCCAGTCTGGTGGATTGTTCCCTTCATCTCCCTCTCTGCAAAGAAATCTTTATTTAAGATTCTTGAAATTTTAAATTAAGTTGCCAGATATTAATGTGAATATCCCACCATCTTTCTCTGTATTTTCCCTTTGGTGTTTTTATAGGTCCAAAATCATGTGCTAAAATTTTTCTCCAAAGATGTGTCTTACATAGAAAGCAAAGCTGAACGCTTAGGATCCCTATTTGTAGAGAAGCTGCTTTGACAGTGCCGGAGGCTATTTCTTCTTAACCTGGTGAGTGGCTCTCACCCTGGCTATGCAGCAAAGTCTCCTATAAAACAGTGCTTCTTAGACTTCGTGTGCATATCAACAGCCAAGTTTTTGTCAAAACACAGACTCCAATTCAGCCGATGTTGCAAAACCCAAGATTCTGCGTTTCTCAGGAGCTCCCAGGAGATGCTAGTCTGCAGACCATACATTAAAAGCATTTTTTAAAACAATAGACCTCATTTTTAGAAATTTTCATACTGAAGGTCTATTAGGTCAGGCTAGCATTTGTGTTTTCTAAAAGCTCCAAATGTGGTTCAATTGCACACCTAGGGATAAGAATCATTTCTGATGGTACCTTTTTGGAAGTGTTTGCAAAGGGTATTGTAGAGCTCAGTTTTGATACCTAAATTGCATAGTATATATTTTCCTTATTTAGCAAATTCCCTGTTAGATTATTGGATAAAACAAAAAGTCCTTTTTGAAATATGATGAACTGCGACATGAAAAAATAATATTTTAAATTCATATGTTCACATAGGGTTTTTTAAATAGGACATATTTTTTAGAATTCCTTTCATTGAAGTGAAAGTCATTTTGAATGTCCCTTTTTTTGTTTGTGAGGGGAAAAAAAAACTAGTCTTTGAGGTGAGATAATGAAGTTTAAAGTTCTGATAATTTAGAACTCTTTAAAGGTGACCTAATTAAGTTCTAAACCATAATCACAAAATCTCTGACTTCACAAAATTTCTATAGGTTTTAAGATAGTCTCCTTGTAGGATCCTTTCAGAGGGAGATTCTTTTGCTATTAAAAGTTCTGTCTATCATTGCCTACTAAACAAGAGGGCCTTAATGTTTCCCTCAGGTTATCCAAACTTTAGACAGGCTTCTTTCTGCCTCTAGGCCCCTGACCTCCTTTTTCTTAGAGCATTTACTTTAGAAAATCTGTAATTGCAAATTCTGTCTCTACGCTTTTGAAATATGAAGCGTTGCAAAATCCTCTTGTCAGTTTTACAACCCAGGACTGTCTTTCTCATGTCCCTGAGGGCCATCCTTTTGAAATGTAATCAATAAGCTTCCTTCTCCCAGTTTCTGGAAGAGTAGGAGCTTAATTTATGTGGGTACCTTTCCCCACTTCTTATTATGCAGATATGAGAATGTTTACTTTTCCATTGGGTAAGGCCAAATAGCAAACATAGATGGCCTATGATCCCCCCACCCCATCTCTTAGAATCTATCCTGACCTTATTTCAGTGGAGTTGAGTTCAGACTGAGCTCTGGCCCTGCCACCCTATTGCAGTAGTCTTGAAAAAAGTCTTCCTTGGCTGTTTAACTTTGTCCAGTATAATTTTCCTTTGATACCACCTTGACATTAAACTTCCAAACTGAATTTAAGGGGTGATCAATTTCCCAAACTTTTCTAACAGAGAAATTATTTGGTCTCTAATCTCTTTCCCACCATTTTCCCTAATACCCATGAGGACCTTTCTTGTTTAATTGAATCATTGGTAAGTCTCAACAAAATGCAGGTTCACAGCACCTATGCATCAAAACTGATTAGGCTGATTCTACGTAAGTTGAGTGGATCTATACCATAGCATTTACTTAAATGAGCGCTGAACTGTAGGAAGAACAGTGGTTTTTTCAGACCTTTGGGTGAGCTTTCCAATCATGAGTTCCCTTCTGGAATGTGGTTGATCAGAATCCTTCGTGTCAGATTTTCAGATGGGTTTGAGTATTTTGTACTCATAAAGGTCCTCCTTGGTTCTTTCATCTTTCCAACTGACAGCAGGGAAAAGACAAACAACAGTTTTGGCTGGCTAATATAGGTTAGCCACACTTATTTGTGTCAGCCAGTGCTTTTCCTTTCTTTTAATGTTTATTTTTAACTATTATCCTATAAGCCCACGAGGGAAAAGACCACATCTAATTTGTTTACCATTTTAAACAATATCTAATACAGTGCTAATTATACACAAACAAAACAAAGTTATCGTGGCAACATGCAAAAATCAAAATTAGAAGTAGCTAGACAAAAAGTACGACGTACTTAGTATATATGAATTTGGTGAAAAGGATTCAGGGGAGTTTGGTTCCCCAAAGATATTTAGAATGTTTGCTGCTTTACATTTAGAGACCAAATTCCTCAAACTTTATAGGTTCTAGGCTACTTTCTAACTTTGTCCTAATAGTGGTCACCAACTTTTTATAATTCTCTAAAGATTCAAGTAAAATAAAAGGTATGTGGAATAAATTCTGTCTCCAGAACTTATATGATCACTGAACAGAGAGTCGTGATTTCTATTTATTTTACTTTATTGACTCAGAACATTCTAGTTGTTTTAGAGTATATTTTATCCCATGAAGTCCCTTGCTCCATGTTAAATTAGTACATAATAATAGCATAAAATTTATTGAAGAAGACTATATTTTAGCCACTATTTTAGACACTTCACATGTGTCAGCTAATTCAATCTCTGCAACAACCCTGTGAGGTAAGTACTATGTTTAACACTATTTTACAGATGAGAAAACTGGGCTCAGTAATATCAAATACCATTTCAAAAGTACACAACTTCCAAATGGCAGAGCCACAATTCACAATTCAAATCCAGGTTTATCTTACTCTAAAATTTATTCTTTTAATCTTTAATGTATCATGACTTAGGATATAATTTTTTATCATCTTGTGGGAAAATTATTAATGAATATATATAACCACAAACAAAATCAAAGTTTGATAAAACATAGGCTAATTGAGAATAATATAGTTATAGCCATTTTTATTGTTCATACTTCTAAATGATATTTTCCTAGACTTTTGAAAATTATCCCCCCAAATTTCAATAATACAGCTCTTGCTGGGAGGTATTCGTATCTTATTCCACACTATGATTATTTGTTATAAAAGCCAGGCTCTTTACTCATTATTTATCCTCCTTTATCTAACTTCTGTTTAGGAAACATTTAACAAGACACTACAATCAAATTCTTTGACATAGCGGAGAACTCCATCAGACATTCAGAGCTTTCAAACAGAAAGTAAAGAATATTTCATGACAATTTACCTATCAGTTTTCTTATATTCATTTAGTACTAGAAAAGCATTTCAATTAATTTGTTGATCTTGATTTTCTCTGCATTGTTACACATTCAAAGATGTCTTTTACTTCCAGATTCTTAAACACACACACTTAGAATCTGTCTGTGATTTTCGTATGTCAGGAGGTTGTATTATACCCAATATGTTTATGGATTACATAGAAAGTATATAGGTTTCATAAATTAAACCTTTGTTTGAGAATTTCATTAGCATTGGCCTCCATGTCTAGGGCTGTCACACTAGTGTCACCTGCTTTCCCATCCTCTAGCATTGCTCCCTCAGTCATCCTCTGTACTCCTGACACAGCAGTCAGACTAGCGTGCTCCCTCTTCAACTACTACAGTGCAACTCATCACTGGATGTACAGTAAAATCATCTGGGCAATGTTTAAGATGTACTGATGACTGGGCTCCACCCTCAGAAGGTCAGTGAGCCAAGGCATTTAACAACTTCCCAGACAGATCTAATGTGTGACCAGGATTGAGAACCTCTAAACTTCAACAAGAGCAGGTCTTTTATTTGATTTACTTATGGTGCTTACCCAGACACTTCTTTTGAAGAAACTTGTATTGCTTAAAGAAATATGTTTGAAAATCATTGCAGGGTTGAATATGCCTTCCATATGACATCGTAGAAATCGACCTAATGCACTTTGAAAAGTATGGTACCAAATGCTATGTATCTGCCTCCCTTAAGAATCTCTTTGAGAACAGAGTTCAAGTTTTAATCTCTCTATATCTCAAGTTTGTCATTTGTAAAATGGGAATTTTAAAAAAGGTTGCTGTAATAATTAAAGAAAACAATCCCATATAAAGTACCCAAAACTTGGTAGGTGATCAATAAGTATGCATTTAAGTAAATATGTATTTAGAGGTAGAGAATAAATATTTATCCTAGGTGTAAACAATATGATTCACTCCACAAATAATGCATGCTTGTCATAAGCAATATTTTTATTTATTTTATTTCTATAGTTCAGGATACTAAACTAGAAAAGCTCCTTCTGTGCTTATTCTCCCTTAGAAAAAAGTATAGAGCTTCAATATAGCCAGTGTGCTGATCCATACTGCTGCCCTCCACCCAGCACCCCACCCCACCCCCATAGATAGATGCCTTCCTCATTCTTCTTAGAGTCTAATACCTTGTTCCAAGCAACCCACCTGCAAGAAGCCCCCTCTTCACTGCACTCTGCTCTGACACCATGAGCTGGCATCTTCTTATGCAGATGGCCTACAGTGTTTAGACAGAAAAAGGGAAAAGAAAGAGGTTCAATTTCTTTTAAAATACCATCCACTAGTAAGTTTCTGTCACAAAGTGACTTATTATAATTTATATATTTATTTACTCTTGGAAAGTTATGTTTACTGGAAAAAAATGTTTGTTTTTAAAAAACGTATAAATAGCCAAGATCAAGTGCATTTCTTTTTCAGTCTGGGTAGGGAATATAAAAGATAAAAATGGAACATCTTGTAAAAATAATAGCAACAACAACAAAAACAACTAATAAATGTTGAGAATGATAGAATTATAAACACTACCACTTTAAGCAACCATCAATATGATAATTGATTCCTTTTTATTTTGGTCATGTTGTATACCTAAAGGAGTGTTGATCTGAATTATTTCACTTTCTGAGATTTAAGGAGCTGATAACATAACTAGTTATTTCAAAACTTGAAACAAAGTATTTTGGCTCAAAGCAGCACCCAAATACTAAGTCAAATCAGCTCCAAAAGACTGAGGAAATTTTATCTTCGAAGCTCAAAGTTTACCAAAAAATTTTAGAGAGAATAGTATGTCCAGAATTGAGACAAAATTCTAAATAATTTGATTTACAAAGAGCTTTCCATGATACTATGCCCAATAGAGAGGGGCATGAACCCGGCACTTCACTGATAAGAATGTAAAATGGCATCGACATGAAAATCCAGTTCTAATGTTGTAAACATAGAACTTGACCAGGTAATTCATATGTCATGTTTCTCGACTCTAGTCACTTGTTTGCCCTGAACGCACACTAAAGCAAACTACTTTAAAGCATTAAGCCAACATATCTGTTCTTCTGTCTCTTTCTTCCCCACTATCATCTCTAACAGGCACTGCTCTATTCTGCCTTCTGTCCACAGGCACTAGCCTCAGGGCTTCCTAGTTCCTTAATTCTGAATTTCCCCCTCCCCAGTTATTATGCCAAGACCTTCAGCGTTGCCCCAGCTTCCACCTTCAAACTTATTTGCCAAAGTTCAAGATAGTGCTCAGCAAACAAGGACCTGATGCTACCGGGAATCATCTCTTAAAATTCAATGGCGGTTGTAAAGGAAAATATCCTCCCTCTTACGCGTATACCATGAATGACTGGGTATAATGTCACATGCCTATGCTACTAGCTACTCAAGAGGCAGAAACTGTAAGATTGCTGAGCTCCAGGGTTTTGGCCTGCAGGGGGCTCATACTAAATTTAGCAACATTATGCCATGGGGCCATAAAGGGACTTTTCATCCAGCTGGGGGAAAAAAATGCTCAAAAAGATACTTCAGCTCAACCATGGCAACCTGAATGCACAGTTTTTTAAAAATTCACTTGTTTAAAGATAATATTTCATTTTCAATTTACATGTTAAATTAATTTTTCATTTTATATTGCTTATTTTGTGAATTTATATGCTACTAATATGTTACTATAATACAATGTTATATTTGAATTGCACATATTCATTAATTTATATTGTAATTGATATTTTATAATATATTTATAATTTTCTGTATTTGATTTATACTATATTTTATATGTAGGTATCTGTGCATTGTAGAGTATATAATCATATACATTTATATTTCATATTTGCTTTGTAATATATTATATACAGGTCTTTGAATTATGTTATATATTTAGTTTCAGCTGATTTTTATTTGTATATGCTGCGTAATTTTTAATCAAATACTACTATCAATATTGTTATTTTGGTATTACGGAAATGAACACACACACACGTATCCTTGTCATTCTGTGCCCGTGTTACAATTCACCAGAGAGATAAATATTCCAGGATGGAAACAGAGCAAAACTTATGTGCTGGTTAAAACACAAATGTTTGGGATGACCATTAAAAAAAATGAGTATTTCAATATGACTTTTTTCCTGATGTTGTCAGATGCCTCTTTAAGTTTATATGTAGAAAAAATCCAAGATATCTGCAAGTACCTAATAGTTGCTACAAACTACAAATATTATTCAGTCAGGTATTATCCACCTTTTTTCAAATTATTCATTTACTAAGAGAACAGTGAAAAGATTGCAGTTCAAATTGCACTTGTATATGTTGTCAACAGAAATTATTTAGAGAAATCTTTAAGGAAAAGAGCTGTATTTGGATAATGCTAGAGATATCCAGTGGTAACATTCAAGTCTGTCACAATAATTTAATTCATTTATCAGAACCAATAAAGCAGAAAGGTTTCTAAAAAAGAAACAATTGACTCAGATACGAGAAAGATAATACAATAAAACAAGGGAGTCCATAAATTGAGTGAGCTTAGGTTTGCTGACATTTCTATTTTACTTTAACAATGAACCCCAGAGAACATTTATATCACAATATCATTATTTATTAATGTTATATTATTAATATTAGGAATGAACACCCTCATTTTACAAGGTATCGTTCAAAACATAAAAGATAACATATTATTCCTGAAAAATAAACATTTTAAAGATGAAAAATTGAGAGGGTGATCTTTGCCATTTATCACTTCATGTAATAGTATATATTTCCAAAATTTAAATTAAGTTGACAAACATAATTGTTCAGGAAATAATTGCATGATTAATTGAATGATTAATAATACATAAAATACCAATAATAAACAATGACATGAATGCTTGATATTCACGGAGTTCTTCGTATGTGTCAGCACAGCACTATGCACTTTGCATAAATCATGTCATTGAATTGTCACAATCCTAAGGTACTATTATTATCACCATATTACAGATGAAGAAAGTAAAACACAGAGAGTATTACAAATTGTTCATTGTTTTAACAGCTTACCGTAACTGTGAATAACTGAGTTAAAATGACTGTGGCTACATTTTTCAATGATACTGTATTAAAATAATACCCAGAGCTCAAGAGACCATTCATGAAGTTTTGGACACAAAATATATATGAGATGTGACTTGTCACCAAAATAAAAAAGAAAAGGAAAAAAAAAGAAATAAAAAATATTTATTCACTTTGATAAGACATGGTGCCTATATTGATCAGGACTCAAAGTCACACTAACTCTTTCTTCTACTTTTTATTGCTATTCTCAGCATGATTCTCTTGATGTAGCTTTGTACACAAGGTTGAGGGTCAAGCACCTGGAGATTACTGCTAAAATCCTTACCACTCCATAACTGGAGTTGTGATAGTCAGTGTAATGTCATTGGGTTGTTTTTGTGTTTTTTTGGGGGGGTGGGTGGGGGTAGGCGGAGGAGTGTTCTTTACATTATGGATTTTTGTTCTGGGGAATTTCAAATTCTTCAGAGAATTTACTCCCATTCCTGTTTGTGTAGCAGCCACACTAACAGTGCTCTGATTTCTGGAGAGGAGATTGTGAGGATTAACTTTCTCTATTCAGGTTTGTGACCAGTGACCTGGTTTTTAGCCCTGGGGTAGTATATCAGGGAGAATTTCATGGAAGGGAATGATTGTTCCATATATAGATTTTATTTGACTATGATGAGCCGTGTGCAAGTCCCCACACAAGGAAAAGAGAACACTTTTATACAGACGAAAGAAAAGTTGGGAGAGCTGTAGTAAACAGGCCCTTGGCTTTTTATTGGCTGAGTCCTTGCGGGGAAAGAAGAGGAGTGAATCCTTCTTCCTGATGGGCTTTGCTACCTTTGAAGGGTGTGAGAGCTCCCCCTTCTGGTCTCCCAACTCTTTCAACTGAGCTTTCTGTTTATTAATTTTTTAGTTTGTTGATGGGTCATACTGTAAAAATAAAAAAGGGAATTTCCAAGCTGGCTATGCTATTACTGCTCAGTATGAAGTACTTGAGAGGGTAAATCTCGCACTAGCTAAAACAACTCAACAAGCAGAGAACGATACTCTCACCAGAGCATGCCAGTTATCAGAAGGACAAATTATTAGTATGTATACCAACAGCTGGAATGTCTTTGGGGTTGCCCATCATGTTATTGAATAAGTTCCACTATGTAATATTGATTATACATCTTAAAATGTATTTATATATTTTACTTTAGATGAAAGTTATTTTTTATTCTTTTTCAATTACATAAATTTTCTTATAACATCTTTCAAACTTTTTTGCACATATATTAGAATTTCTCTAGGACAGGTAGATAGAAAGAGAAATAAAGATATTCTTACATCTATATATTTACACAAGTACACTAGAAAATACATTTGTGGAAATGTATATCATTGATCCACAGATTACTTAGAAGTGCTTTATTTAATATCTAGGTAGCTGAGAATTTTCTAGTTTCTTCTGTCATTTAAATCTAGCTTAGTTCTACTGTGTTCAGAAAGCATTCTCTGAATCATTTCAATCCTTTGGTATTTATTAACGGCTGTCTTTATTAACTAGCATATGATAATTTAAGTTAGTGCTCCATCTATACTTGAATTTGTATTTGGTGACAGTTAAATGCATTGTTCTATAAATTTCCATTTGGTCAGGTTTGTTCATTGTTTCCTTCAGATCTTTTATATTTTTACTGATTTTTTTTTTTGCATCTTCTGTTGGCTAATGAGAGAGATATGTTAAGGTCTGCATATACAATTATACGTGTGTCTATTTCTCTTAGTTTTGTCAATTTTTGCTTTGTCTATTTTGAAGCTAAGTTATTGGGACTCCATTACCATTACAAAAAGTCCTTTATCTTTAGTAATTCAACTTGTTTTAAAGCCTAGTGTGATAATAAAATAGCTATATGAACTCTATTTGGTTAAGGTACTATATGCATAGTACATCTTCTTCTATCTTTCTTCTTGTTGTCAAGCTTTCTGTATTCTTGTATAAAATATGTGCCTCTAGTAAGAAATATGTAATTGGCTTGTTTGGTAGTACAGTTTGGCAATATTAGTATTTTTCTTATACTAAATCCTTTACATGTCATATTATTATTCACATACTTTGTTTTATCGCACCATGTTATCTTTTTGTTTCTGTTTGATCAATCTGTTTAAAGCTCTTTTTAATTTCTTGCATTTTTGTATACATATTTCTATTAGTTAGTTGTGTCAACCAAAAAAAAAAATGCAGAAGGCAGCAAACAAGAAAATAGTTTATTTGGGGTCCTAAGAATTGCAATTTTGGAGACACAGATTTGGGTAAAACTGAAAGAGTGTTCTGGGGAAGAGAAATAGTCAGGGACTTAAAAAAAGCAAAAGCCATGAGGCTGTACGCTGACACAAGAAAGGAAATGTTTGTCCTTAAGGGATGGCTGTCATGGGTTGTTTTAGGGTAAGTGTCCAATAAATAGCTTGAATTTCTGGCAGATGTTTTGGATGCCTTCATTAGGACAATAAGTGGTCAAAAAGTCAGATTCCATCCAGGTTGACATGTGCATAAGTCATACTTCCTCAATAGCCTCCTGGCTCCATTTTAGCCAGCTCTCTTAGCAATGTTGACTTCAAATTGATTTTCATTTCACATTAGTCATACATATATTCTTGTGCAATATTCTTTTAGTGGTTTCTTCCGAATATTACAGCAAAGACCTTTGATTTATTACAGTCTAATCTGAAATATGACTTTTAAACTTCTCTAATAGTTCTAGAACCTTAGAATGTTTTCTTTAACTTGTTTGCTTAAGCCTATAAGTTTAACCATGAAGTCTATAGGCAACCTGGGGCATGGCCATCCCTTAAGGGTTGAAGATCCAGTCTGTATAATGGCAATTTTATCATCCACCTTCACAGAGACACTCTGTGAATATAATCTACTAAGCTTTGGTGGATCCACATGAAGTCTTTAGTGTACAGTGCAGAATACACCCTTGGAACACTGTAGAATATGGGTCGTTGAAATGAACAAACTATTTAAGCTAACCTCCAGGTTACTCTGACCAGAAAGCTGAAAATTTACTACTGAATCTATTCTCCATTCCAAATTGTCAGGTTTTTCAATGTATCCAATATGGTTCTTCAAGGAAATCAAATGATAATATTAAAACATTCTAGTAATAAAATGCCAATAGTTGAGGGGTCAAAAAATTGAATACAAACGTACTTTCTCCAATTACAAAGTTTCATTGGAAAAATTAGAGTCCAAATACTAAAATTCCTTGCAAACTTAAGTTCAAAAGCATTAAAATCCAAAATCGACTTCACTTGCTTGTTGAGTATTAAAAAATTGTAAATTCTTTCAGTTCAGCTCTTAATACCTAGGTGTAGCACAAGATACTTGAGAAGCTGCAGCCTGGGGTGTCTTTCATGGAAATTCTTTCTTGTCTTGAGGAGAATTAGTTTAATGCCAAGTTTCTGAGGTACCTCACTTTCAGAGAGCCTAGAGGATTTACAGGATACACAAGATTTTCACAATATTGAAACCACTATCACCAAGTTTAGAAAACAATCAATACATATCCCTTAAAGCAATTAGTCCAGCAAAATTATGTACCCTGAAACCAGTATTTAGCATTGCCTAAGGTAGTAGCAGTAAGCCAATGATGTTTGAGGGAAGGGAGTTTGAACTGAGTGTCAGCTTCAGTAGACTCCTAGAATCTATGTAACTTCCAGAATTCACTTACTAAGATATTAAATTCAATTGAGAGAGATGTTTACAAGTGGCTTATTTACCCTACTTGCAAGGAACATTAGCTTATGCTTCTTGTCTCTTGTAATTGAGGTATTACTTTCTGCAATGGTAGAAATTTGCATTATTGCCATCTCTCATCACCAGGCTTCACTCAGGCTTCACTTGAGGTGTCTTTCTTTTCAATTCATCATATTCAAGAAGTTTGCTTAGTTGAGTGTGGCATCTAGCTAGTGACAAAGTTATGTTTCTTCCTCTGTTTATAATGCCTCTTGCCATCCTCATCTTACGAGAAATGATTTCTCTCTCATCCCCACATGTTTCAGCAGGATTCCTGAAATAAAATAGCATTTGATACTTCTGAAGCCAGTGCACCAAGGGCACAGGAGGACCAACACCACCGCTGTGCACTTCTAAAGATATTGTCTTTCCTCAGCTTTCAAATACGCCAGGCTTTGCATATCTGCCATATCTTTTTCTGTGGTTTTGAGATATGCCTCTAACGAATGTGTTAGCCAACATTCTTACACTTTACGTTTATCTGCTTCTTAAATGTTACTTTTTCTAATACAGGTAGGGCAAGCACTGGTTTCAGGATATGAACGCTTTCTATTTTTCGCATTTGATGTCTTACCTAGATGTTTACTTTTCAATACATCTCTAGATTTTGTTTTATTGATTGTCTAAAGGTGAGAGATAGGAAACCATTGAGCTAAGGGAGAGGCAAAAGCATTTACTGTCCAAATATTACCCATCTACACTTTACTAAGTTGAATAATGAATAAATATATTCAGTAGATGTGCTCCCATCAAACCAACATCTCGCCCAGCTAGGTCTTGCCCTGTTATCTCATTCCAGGTACATTTAATATGGTTCATTTTTGTTGTATCTTCTTTCAAAATCCAAAGAACAAAAATCATAAATACCTTGAGCATAAGTTCAAATAATAGCATCATTCCCAGAATATCTGTGACACTTTGAAATAGGCCCAATAATTCTTTGAGTACTTTATTCTGATCTTCCTCAACTTTTCTCAAATCTGTTCAGATTTTATGCAACCATATCATTTATCTGTCCTAATTTTTTAAGTGATAGTTTCTACATCACTCTTATTAGAGACTATGATAGTCTCCTAAAAGAGTCATCCCAATTCACTTTCTGAGATTACACCTCTTTCTTGTTCAGATTTCACTGGGTACAAAGCACAACTTCCAAACTAAAAACAACCAATTGCCACTATACTGAAAATTCATCTAGAGAAATTAAAACTGGTAGGTATAAGTTTCCTTTTTATGTCAGTCTATATTGTCCTTCGAGATTTTATTATCCCAACTTTATCTCATCAGACATTTATCTAAAGAAGTCTATCTTTCTCCAATTTAATCAGTTTACCTTATTTGCATTCTTCCACTGCTCCTGTTTCAGTGGTAACCATTCCAGTTTCTCCTTGATTTCCTGGGTAAACTTGATTTTAGAAGGCAGACCATTACATGCACAAGTCTTGTTCATTGTTTCTTCTACCTTAGGGTTTGTGATAATTTAATTGTGTCATTAAGTTATACTTTCTTCACTATAAGGAGCCCCATTCTTCTTTTTCATTTGTATATTAATAAAATCCTTTTTTATGAGGAAAGCTGTAGTTTGGATTTCTGAAATGCTTAGAGTTTTATAGCTTAACACATCCAAAACTAATCTGATGACTTTTGGTGGCAAGTGACACTAGAGACCGTGGACAAAATACAGGAATCAGTCCATAAAGACAGGTCAGAAAAAAACAGAATAGGGAAAGGACTTAGGACAGCTAATCTATAGTGCCTGCTGACATCCGACACTAATAAATTCCTTGCAGACTTGAATAAGTCACATAGTAAAACAGAAAATAATTTTTATCACAGATTCCTTTGGCTCAAAGCAAGCTTTTACTAAGTCCAAAAGATGAGCTTTCTTTTACACTGTAGTGCTCATTACAGCTCTTTCTGCTTGGGAGAAGTTGTGCCCCAATGTCAAGCTGTAGCTACCTATGCCCTGAGGCCTGGGCGTAGCCAAACAGCCTGTATTGCTGAGGCTGGTGCCTTTGCTGAGGGCTACAGGTATACAAATCCAAGTGGGAAAAAAATTGCCATATACTGAAGAGTCTCACCAGGAAGGAAATTCCACATGTCCTACCTTTATAAAGGTATCACCAAAGTCTAAAGTTTCCTCCCTTGCCAGAAGCTTCGGTTAGCATATACTTTTATTAACTTCCAATTTTACTCCTTGGCCTTATCTCAAGAGTTCAGCTTATACACCAGATTTTGGAGTTCAAAGTGATAGGGAACTGAAGCTGCCCGCGTTGGCCAGACACGATGATAACCACTTGCATGAGTTGTCTCACAGCAGGAAGTCCCAATAAGGAACACGGTGTTGCCTCTGAAAACTAACTAGGAGAATTCAGGAGGGGCCAAAAGGAGGAGGGAGGAGACAATACATCCTCCCAACCTCCCAGAAACCCTCACATTAGAATCCATCTTGGCTGAGAGATGTGTGCGTCACAAGGGAGGACCCTGAGTGGGACCACATATGGGCCAAGCAAGATGATTGGCCAGAGACAACCCGGAAACTAAGCTCATTACCATAAATCCTGAGACAGCGAGGCACATGGCAGAGCAGTTCTGTGTTCCCTTGCCCTGCTGCTCTCCACCTGGGGGCCCCTTCCCAATACAGTTTTTTGCTTTGACGGTATGTGTGTCTCCTCAGACAATTCATTTCTGAGTGTTAGACAAGAGCCCACTCCCGGGCCCTGGAAGGGGTCCCCCTTCCTGCAATAGAAGTGACCAATACAAATCAGTTGTCTTCTATACATGAGTTCTGAATGAACTGATACATCAAATAAATGAATGGAGAAATGGGAGATAAAATTATCACCTTTATTTTATTGATAAAATTTAGTTTAAAAAATGCAGCGTAGGGCTTCCCTGGTGGTGCAGTGGTTGAGAGTCCGCCTGCCAGTGCAGGGGACACGGGTTCGTGCCCCAGTCTGGGAAGATCCCACATGCCGCGGAGCGGCTGGGTCCGTGAGCCATGGCCGCTGAGCCTGCGCGTCCGGAGCCTGTGCTCCGCAACGGGAGAGGCCACAACAGTGAGAGGCCCACGTACAGAAAAAAAAAAAAAAAAAAAAGGAAGGGGCTAGAAAAGAGGAGTACATATACAGTTCCTTATCACAATTTACCATCAGCCATAAGCTTCAGTGACCCAGGGTGAAAATCCCATAAGCCTAAAGTTTGATGTTAAATCTACCCACACACATGGTAAAGCAGCTACACTCTACAACATAGGCTGCAGCAAACTGCCAAGGTCAAAAGGCTTATAATAGAACAATGTTCCCATTGGCTTAAAAGCCACATGTTCTGACTGCCAAAACCTCATCTCTACAGGTTATCTTTCTGCTGCAAAACTCTGCTTCCTTCTATCTTCCCAAGCACCAAATACTGATATTTGAGGAGAACAACACATAACATTCCTCTCTCCTATCCCACTCCTTCATTTTCTTATGAAATTAAAAGATAAAACAAGAGATAAAGGCAGACGGAAAGCCAACTATCACCTTTACTACTGATGAAGCTGATTTTGAAGATTAGGTTGAGGAGGGAAACAACACATTTACTATTATTGAAATGCGAAAAGAAGTCAGTGTATCCCCTGAGGCTGGCCCTGCTGAGCCCAGAGGACAGACCCCTACTGGGACCCACACTGCTAAGAAGAGGCAGGCACGAGCTCTCTTACCAGCCAGTTCCCCAGAGGAATCGGGAGGAACTGAATTGACAATGTACCATTTATTTATCTATCAAATCATCCCTACTTGCCTAGAGAAAGCGAAGGAAGGACGGGAAAAGGGAAAAAACGGAATTGTTTAGAAAAACCTCTCTTTGGGCTTCCCTGGTGGCGCAGTGGTTGAGAGTCCGCCTACCGATACAGGGGACACGGGTTCGTGCTCCGGTCCAGGAAGATCCCACATGCCGTGGAGCGGCTGGGCCAGTGAGCCATGGCTGCTGAGCCTGCGCGCCCCGGCTGGACCCGTGAGCCATGGCTGCTGAACCTGCGCGTCCGGAGCCTGTGCTCCGCAACGGGAGAGGCCACAACAGTGAGAGGCCCGCATACCACAAAAAAACAAAAAAACTCTCTTTATGAAAGTCAGAATTATGAAAGATATATTACTAGCCACGAGTCCATTTTGTTCAATTTTTCAAATTCATTGGCATGAATTGCTTCATACTATTGCCTTATATAAGTTTCTGGAAGCAAAAGCATTTTATATAGTGATGAAGTGCAACATAGCTGTTAAGCAAAAAGACCCTAGAGAAACACTGCCCCAAGTTAATTCCTGACTTGTGTGTGACCTTGTCAGATCTGTGACGTTGGGCAACAGTAAATTGAGAATAGTAATACTCTCTAATCTGTTAGGTGTGTGAAGATTAAATGAGTTAATACATGTGAAATATAAGATGTTATTGTTTTACTTCACTGTACGACAGTCTCTAGGTCCATCTACCTGACTACAAATAATTTTGTTTCTTTTTATGGCTGAGTAATAGCGAGTTAGAAAGAGTAAAAGAAATACTGTATGCTAACACATATATATGGAATCTAAAAAAAAAAAAAAGGTTCTGAAGAACCTAGGGGTAGGACAGGAATAAAGACGCAGACACAGAGAATGGACTTGAGGACACGGTGCGGGGGGGGGGTGAAGGGTAAGCTGGGAAGAAGTGAGAGTGGCATGGACATATATACACTACCAAATGTAAAATAGATAGCTAGCGGGAAGCAGCCGTGTAGCACAGGGAGATCAGCTTTGTGCTTTGTGTCTACCTAGGGGGGTGGGATAGAGGGGGTGGGATACAGAGGGTGGGAGGGAGATGCAAGAGGGAGAGGATATGGGGATATATGTATACGTATAGTTGATTCACTTTGTTATACAGTGGAAACTAACACACCATTGTAAAGCAATTATACTCTAATAAAGATGTTAAAAAAAGTTATTGTTACCTGCGCATTTTCTCTTAGCTTATTTGTTTCTGTTGTTTTTGCTCAATTTGACAAAAGTTTATTTGATCATTTTTTCAAAAAACTTTGCTATTTTTAAAATTTTATTCTTTTTTGCCTCATTATTTACTTCTATCTTTATATCTTTTTTCCTGTTTATCTTTCTTGAATTTATATATGAATGATTATGTCAATAATTTTCAATCTTTCAAAAACTTTCATTTTAAATACCTGCATTTAAGGTTGTAAATTTTCCTCTAAACTGCTGATTAGATTCATCCTGAAGTTTTAATATCTCATATTTTCATTGCTGTTTAGTTTTAAGTATGTCTCATTTTTTTGACTCCTGAATTTCTTATAAAGATGATTTTTAATTTTTAAATATATGGAATTATTTTACTTTTAGGTTTCTCACTCTCTTTGACGCATTTCTAATTTTACCATTAAGCTCAGAGATGGAGGTACAATTCACATTGTATTCTAGGTACTGTATTCTGTAAAATCAAATATCCATTTTTAAAAGAATGCAATTTTTGGGGATTCCCTGGTGGCGCAGTGGTTGAGAGTCCACCTGCCAATGCAGGGGACACGGGTTCGTGCCCCGGTCCGGGAGGATCCCACATGCCGCGGAGCGGCTGGGCCCGTGAGCCATGGCCGCTGAGCCTGCGCGTCCAGAGCCTGTGCTCCGCAACGGAAGAGGCCACAGCAGTGAGAGGCTCGCGTACCGCAAAAAAAAAAAAAAAAAAGAATGCAATTTTTTTCTTGCAGTTATTTTTATCTAATATCAGAGTTATCACCAATAAAGAGATTTATGAATAAATCTACCAACACATACAGTTTGTATTCTCATAGCCTCAAATGTGAGCACATCTAAACCATGCTGCTTATATTGCATATTTTTTACCCAAAATAACTAGATCTGCAGACAAAGTCATATGATTTAAAAAATATAAAACAGCCTGTGAGCATATTTTAAAAGCAGGTATTAGATTGAATTTTCTAACATTTGTTTTAAAGTGAAAACAAAATAAAGCATTTGCTATCCACAGATAGCAAAGAGCCAAAAATAGCGCTATTTCAAATTGCTATTAGTATATTTCCATTTATTTCCTCAAATCATCATATTCAAGTACTTAATAAAAACAGGTCTTTAATAAGTATTGAGTATAAAGAAATTTTAAAATATTTCTATTACTAATATGTACAACCAATGAGGATATGAAAAAGTGAACTTAATTTTAGGTTCTTATGAGAAAAATAAATACAATATAAAAACGGAAAATTTAGAATTTTCACATTGATCATACTATCCTCGTACAAGTTGACTAAAAGTCTAACATCTTTAGAACTTTATTTTTCTTTTTATAAAATAGGATTAAACTCACCTTTATCGAAGTAGATGTAGGAATAAAGTACATAGGTTAAAAAAAATCACTATTGATGAATGCTGCTAAAATGTAAACCTAATGAGTTTTTTTTTTTTTACTATTTTTATTTTATTTTTTGGCCATGCCACGTGACATGTGGGATATTAGTTCCCTGTCCAGGGATTCAACCTGTGCTCCCTGCAGTGGAAGCATGGAGTCTTAACCACTGGACTACCAGGGAAGTCCTAAACCTAATGAGTTTTAATAATTTATGTTTTTAATTCAAGTTTCTTGTTTAAGAGAGTATAATATGATTTCACAAAATTATAGTGGAAAATATATATTTCTCCAGAAATCTTTATACCATTTCAAGCATATTTTTTTAAAGGGATTCCTTCAGGTTTTATATTCATGAGAAAAACTTTGTAAGGGACAAAAACTTTTCTCACAATATGATACTGACATGTTAATTTAGCAGAAAAACAAAATAAAACACATTAAATATGTAAAATGCATAGAAACTCAAATTTCATTTGAGCTCAATCTGCAAAACCCATTCATACAATCTGTCACTTTTGGATTTTATTTCATTATGAAGTGGTAAATGAGACCTGGTAGAGCATTTACTTCGGCACACCTTGGTTTCCCTAGCACTCTGTTGTATGTGTTGAGTTTTGCAAATGTCCCTATTGTCCATTTCATCAGTGCCCCCAGCTGAACTCTTTTCTATCATATTGCCTGTTGTAATTCCCAGCTCTACATAGATCGCTGGTTGCTTAGCTTGTAATCTGTTTGCTTCTTAACTACCAGAAAATCACCTGAACCACCATTTATTCCCAAGCTCTCTTTGATAGTATCAAAGGTAGTTATTACTCCTGGTAGTTGTCTCCTTTTCTAAATTATCCTCATTGATATCTTTGTTTTGGGCAAGAAATAATTTGTGACCCCATTCAATATTCCATCTTAAAACAACCCACCTGTATTTATTTTTGTAACTCTGTTACTATTTGCCCAGAGATAAATGAGTATCTTTCCTTCTTTTATGCACAACCCACCCAGTGCTTATATTGTGGTGCTCAAAGGGCAATGCTGAGGACCCAGGCACTCTTCTACTTTGTAGGAAGCAAAGCTCCTCTGTCGAAAGCAGTAGAAACTCTGGAGATACAGAATGATTATGAGTACTGACATCACAGTCCTACCGTATCTTTGTCTCTACTTTGAAACTTTCAATGTCTCCAAATCTACATTTGTAAAATGAAGATAATATATTCTTATATGAGAGCAGCATTTAGTCAGCAAAACAGTAACCACCCTAGATATTCAGGTAGAATGGGCTTTACTTTAGTAAATGATGTACTTACAAAGTGCTCCATATTCTTGTCAGTATACTGGTATTACCAGTATTTTTTTTTAGCCGCAGCCATTCTAATAAGTATGTAGTAGCATCTTCAATTTTTTTCTCATGAAAAATCCCCACACATCTTACAGCATATTCTCACTACAACTTTAAATTACAATGTCTTACAAAGATGGTTTCTTGGGCTTCCCTGGTGGCACAGTTGTTGAGAGTCCGCCTGCCGATGCAGGGGACACGGGTTCGTGCCCCGGTCCGGGAGGATCCCACATGCCGCGGAGCGGCTGGGTCCGTGAGCCGTGGCCGCTGAGCCTGCGCGTCCGGAGCCTGTGCTCCGCAACGGGAGAGGCCACAACAGTGAGAGGCCCGTATAGCGGTAAAAAAAAAAAAAAAAAAAAAAGATGGTTTCTTTTTCTCCATATATTTAAGCTATGTATAAACTCAAATTAACCCCTATTTTTGCAATCGAAACAAGATAGTGTAAGAACACTGTAGATATCTCAAAGCATGGAGATGACTTTATTGTTCTTTAGGAAATAACTAAAATTTACTCCTACAAGGTTTTCTTGGAATCACATTCACTTTGAGGTTTAATATAAATGACACACTTTGCTTTTAGAAAGAACAAACTAACAAACACCAACTATCTTCTAAGTTTACAATGACTTGTCACCATGGATTTAAATTCAAAGCAAAGAAATTTAAATATTCAAAATTAGAACAATTCGTTTTCCTTTATGTATTTATACAGACATGTAACATTTTGTATTGATAACCTTACAGATGACTGTGTAATTTAATGATAGTAAATAGTTCTAAGGTCTCTTTCTTTGTTTCCCAAAGCACCTCTTAAAAAGAGTAATTCAGAACCAAGAAGATAAACTAAATTAAAATTAGGTGATAGATGCATTGAGAAAATCATAGAACTTAATAATTTAATCAAAATATTTACCAAGACTCATTCTGCGAAGGAGTTAGATGGACTGGAAACTCATATTGGCTGCAAACAGGTATTGATGCTAAATGCTGGTAAAGTCCTCATCTGGTAAATCTTCATATGTGTAAAATGATAAAGCTGTGTTCTGAAAGAGATGAAGTGAAGGGCAATCAATAGTCATTCCTTTGTTGTGGATTTTGAGAGAAATCCAGAAATAATTGAGCATGTGGCACTAAAATACTCAATTGCTTTTTAGTCAACGAAGAGGGTCAAACTACGAATTAATTTGAATAGAGATTCAGTCAGCGTGTTTTAATATGTTTATTAAGAGGAAATACAAATAGATTCACAGGCACATAGACATATTTCATATGTAAATGAACCTAGTATTGAAAGAATTACTACTGTTGGGACTCAAGTATCTCTGGAGATAAGAAGAGACATTTTAAATATCACTGGGCTAGTTACAGTGTCAAGATACTGAAGAAAAAGAAAAACAACTCTCAATTTTTAAAAATAAATTTATTTATTCGTTTGTTTATTTATTTTTGGCTGCGTTGGGTCTTCGTTGCTGCATGCAGGCTTTCTCTAGTTGCGTTGAGCGGGGGCTACTGTTCGTTGTGGTACGCGAGCTTCTCACTGTGGTGGCTTCTCTTGTTGCGGAGCACAAGCTCTAGGCACGCAGGCTTCAGTAGTTGTGGCACATGAGCTCAGTAGTAGTGGCTTGCGGCCTCTAGAGCGCAGACTCAGTAGTTGTGGTGCACGGACTTAGTTGCTCCGCGGCATGTGGGATCTTCCTGGACCAGGGCTTGAACCCATGTCCCCTGCATTGGCAGGTGGATCCTTAAGCCCTGCACCACCAGGGAAGTCCCAAACCCTCTCAGTTTAAAGGCTCTCCCTCACCTTTACAATCTCAGTTCTTCCCTTTAGATGTCAACGAAAGAAATTCTGAAAAAAAATGAGGCAATAAGAATTGAGGCCTGCATTGGATTCTGATTATCAGGAAGACATTTGATGACAATGCAGAATGAGTGGTGTCTGTGTGGGTGGTGGTACCCATGCTGACTAAGAAAAAAGTCTTTGGAGCTTCAGCACTCCCTATATGTGTGGCCCAGATGGGACAATATAATATCACATCACCAAAACCCTCAGGTTCTCCATGTGAGATGAAAGTATCTAAATTATAGAGCTGAGATGAGAATGAAATGAGAGAATTCATATAATTTTCTAGTGTATAGTAAGTGCTCAAGTAATATTAGCAGTTTCTATGTTGACATTTATTATTCCTGCAGATGCAAGACAGTCTGCCAGGCTGGATATTTTCCAGTTCCTGTTCCTTTTATTTCTATACTGACAGGTTTATTGTAGGATTCAAACAAATTTTTTATATATATATATATATATATATACACACACACACACACGCAACCTGGCGAGCATACGTTATATCAGCACACCTACACCCAGCATACTAAGCTGGTGCAAATTATGATGCAAAATATGATCAAGAGAAGCTAAAATCAGTAACTACTGTCACTTGAATGTTCTGTTTGTATTGATTTTGTTTTGGCTTTGGCAAACTCATTACATCTGAACCTAAAACTCTTGAAGTTTGAGATTAGGGTTTATCTTCCATGTTGCTGTTTCAATTTAGTTTTTCTTCAATTTTCTTTCTCTTTAAGAATCTGTCAAATATCAACTCTCCAAGTGTTCTCTGGTGTCTGCACCTGATCTGAGGTACAAGTGATATTAAATTTGTCCATTAAATCATCAAATATGCAATATACCTAAAATATTCTTATTTTATATAGAAAATGGACATTCAACAGGTAGAGAGAAATGTAATGTGAAAATATGTTCACAATGGTCATGTATCAGACTTTTTGTCAGCTCATAGACCCTTCTATAAAACATTAGTCCACTCTATTACATTGGCAAGTATAGTATTCCACATACAAATCAAGCATAATTTCTTGATGGAAAGATATTTCAGTTCTCAGAGTTCACTTTTAGATAAATAAATTATAGGAGACTGTATATGTGGTTGCCAAGATGTGGGGGGAGGGAAGGATTAGGAGTTTGGGATTAGCAGAGGCAAACTATTATATATAGGATGGATAAACAACAAGGTCCTACTGTAGAGCACAGGGAACTGTATTCAGTATCCTGTGATAACCCATAAAGGAAAAGAACATGAAAAAGAATATAACAAAAAAAAAAGCCATAGGAGATTAGACTAAAACTACAAGGACCTATGAGGCATGCTGTTTAACCTGTTTCTGTTTAAAATAACCTTCAGTTAATACTCTTAACTTATTATCATTAAAATTAACCACATTTTAGGAGCATTTGGCAATATGTTTACATTTGTTAAAATACATTTAACAACAATGAAACTAGGAAATCATTGTTTCAAGATGGCTTAGTCACCACATTTTTCATAATTATTTCATATCTCATTTTTCTCTTCATGGTTCTGGAGCACCTGAAAGCAGGTTCTGTTGCTTCCTTTGTATTTTAGTGCCTCTTCTCACAAAATGCTTGACTTGTACTTCACACTGACATTCATCACCACCAGTTGCTATATGTAAGCCATTAAAGGTGATGTTTTTGACAGTAAATGATGGCTTTGTGGCTTAAAACTAAGTGATGTCTGAATCTTACTGTGCCAATTGCCTTTAACCATCACTCTACCTCCCTTTCTGCCCCCACCTTCAATGCAAATCTAAAGGAGCTGTTTACAAAGAAGAGTTGCTGAATAGGAATCAAAGTACCACTTTCAAAAGCTACTCAATTTTGGAAACTTCTGTGCATACTTCTAGGTTAGGGGTGTGGGCTGTTCCTGGATAATACTCAAGGAAGGGTTTCTATTTACTCATTTACTCAGATTTAAATCTTGGACCCATCAGGCTCTGCTTTACTTGTGGGGAGAAAGAGAAATATAGATGACTAATATGCATAGAAATTTCTTGAAAAACCACCTCCCTGGAAGAGGGTGGGCTAGAAGTGAAATAAGAGAGTTACAGTTCATGGTTCTTGCTGATGGCAGACCTTACATAGCTCTGCTCACTGCATGGATGAAGAATGAGCAACAGTGGACAATACTTGGGCACTGCCCCTTAAGCACAGTAATCCCACTACTTAACTTCATAGTTACATCAGTATTTGACATTCTGCTCAATCAAACTGGAAATGTGTTTTCTCTTGAAAGTGATTTAAGAAGGAAAACATGGAACTTCCTGGAGTCACAAGGGCAAGAAGCCTTTTTCTTTGTGAATTTTATCAGGACTATTATCACTGTTTCTGAGTTAAGGGTAATTTCTTCCTTACCTCCATATATTTTATAATTATTTGAAAGAAGCCAGTTTTTTTCTCAAGAGAAATTACATAACTAATTAAATATTTAAAAGGCCATATACTGCAACCCAAACTCTTAGTGTGTTTGGTATTTTTCAAATGGATAACAGGGCCTGGCCTGGCCCAAACAGTTCTGAAACTTCTGAATCATTCTGAAGGGCAAAATGGCATCAGGAAGATATAAGCCTTTGTTGTACAGGAATTTTGTGGCCGACTTAGGTGTTTCCTGTTATATAATAACTCATCATAATGGAACAGTAAAATAGTGTTAAGCTTTCTAATATGATCATATATGATTCATGTTAATTTAGTCTCAAACTCCTCAAGTATAATATATTATTAATATTCAAATATTCCCACCAACATTCTGACAAAAAGTTCAGATTTGAAAGTATAGCTGTCCCAATTGAGGAAGGTGCTAAGAAGGACCCACTTTTGTGGATCCTGCATGGCTATATGGTTAAAATCCTGTTCATTCCATGAGTTCTTACATATGCAGTTGACACCAAATGTTATTCTGCCATTTGACTCATCAGTACATCATAAACCAAAACTTAAAATGGCCATAGAGTGGATGAAGGACTCAGAGAACTGAAAATAGAGCCTTGGAGACTGATTGAAACGAGGAGAAGAAAGTTACTTTTTGCTGAACAAAGTATTAAAGAAAGAGAGCAATAATATAGTAACTGTTAGTAAAAGGAATGAAGGTCCTTTACCTTTGGTAATTGGAAAACTAAGAATGTGTAGACAAAACTTGAGAACAGACTAAGAAGGTCGTGGTTGCTCCATGATGTGAGGAGTTTCAGAAATCTTGGAAAGTAAAGTATAAGCAGAAGCAACATAGGGCTAGGGGCAGAGAAGGAGAGAGAATGTATGTCAGGTGAGATGAAACGAAGTTTTCTCATCTATATCCATGAATTGATGGGTGCCGAATGTGGGAGAGGGAGTGAGCTACAACTGTAGTGCAAAGTAGCCAAGTTGTGTCTTTGAGGGCATAGAAGTTCATGCATGCAATGAAGTTCTAGGAAAATCAAAATTGTCTATACCTTGAACAGAGAAGGAAGGGTACAAGAGCTCCTGGATGTAAATTCTAGCATCTGAAAGTTTATCAGTGGTTAAGGATGAAGTTAGTACATTTTAAAAACTGAGGTCACTGATGAATTCCAGAAATATATAGACCATACTTATACCTATAATGATGGACTTAGTATATTTCTTCCTATTAAAATTTTTAACAAGACTCTGGGTTAAGCAAGTAATCATTCAATCAATAGTACAGAAAGAAGTTTAGATAAGTTATTTTCATGTATGAGAACCTAAATATTAGAAAAAATATTGATAGTATAAAAAACAAGATTGGTTTAATCATTAAAAATAGATTTAGTCATAAGTACTGTTGAAAGTGATGGATTTTTCTTTGACAGCATTTACCCTGACAATTGCTTGACGTATACTAATGGCTGTTCATGTATTGATATATGTATACATACCATTTAGAATAAAATCTTGCCTTGGAGAAAGAACAATAAAATATACAACAAACTTAGGTTAATAGTTTTATGGAAAAAAGTTATGCTATAAATGTTGTAAAGATAGATCTTATAAATAAAATCTTGCAGATTGGATTCCCTCAACTGAGACCAAACTGTTAATAGTCATTTATATTTGAAACTTGAATGTTAATAAATGCCTAAAGTTCATACTGTTAGAGAAGGCCATATGTTATTATTAAGAACAAGATTGATCTGCAATTACACTACTGTATTGAATTTAGTACATGACTACAAATCTTTTTTTCTCTCCCATTTTTAAAATACTTTATGAAGATAAAGAAAACTGAATGCATTAATAAAGGAGGTAAAATAATCTTGTTCTCTCAACACTAGTCTTTTAAAATTGTTTGAGAAATGACTTGAGTCCCTCAACTAAATCTCTAATATTAAATATCTTATGACCTTCTTGAAATTTAAAACATAGATTAAAAATTCTTTATAGGAATTAAAGATTACTTTAATGATTTTCTCCCAAACTCTCCATGTCATAAATCTGGCTATTTAAAATACAAAATCTACAGTGTATTTAATAATTTATACTTTTGCTATTTCCCTAATGCATAGCTTAATGCCTTTTTAATTCCTTCTTTAGGTTTTTGGGTTCTTTATGCAGAACTATCATTAATGAAAACAATTTCTTTTTAAAAGCTCTTCACTTACTTTATGAATCCAGGATAAAACACAAATAAATTCTATTGTTCATTTAAGTGTCAGGACAATATCTTTGGTTGGTGTAACATATGTTATAGAACAGGATGAGAATTATTAAGTAATGAGTATGTGGGAAAATCAGAGCCCTCTGGCTATCGTTCCAGTACATGGAGAAAAGAACAAATAAAATAGGGAGAGAGAGAGAGAGAAAAAAACTGATGATATCATTTGAGTAGCCAGATAGAGTTTTGTCTGAGGCTAGTGCTACTCCTAGACTCTTCAGTTCTGGAAACCAATGAGTTTCTCCTTTTACTTCAGTCAGTTTGAGTTGATTTTTCAATGACTTACATCTAAAAGTGTCCTAATGTATGTGCTTAAAACATTTAAGCCCTTCACATGACAGGCACTTTGTGAAGCACTGAGAGCCAAATATGAACAATGGAGAATCAGTTCTCTAGAACAATGGCTCTTAAAGACACTGTCCCAAGTGTCCAGGTATTTTGTGATAAGTTGGAACTAATTTATTACTGAGAGTAGTTAAATTTTTTATTCGTGCAAGAAGAATTTTTAATACATTAGTGTTATTTCAAGGATATTTCTATGTAACATTTTCCCTCTTTTCTTCTAAGAAAAAGTGACTCAAATTAAAAATTATAAAATAGTATTCCTCTGCACCATATGCACCAACTCTGCAGAATACGAACACTCAGCATTCTCCCAATAGTTCTGGGAGTTCCCAGGTGATGCTCTCTCACAAGCAATATCACACATTCTCTAACCCAGGACTTCTTGCTGGGCCATGGTAACCACTGACTTGTGTCTAAGTCATGACAGTGGGATCAATAAAGCATAGATCACTGCACTAAATGCCCAGTGCTTCTGATAATCATGATAAATGTATGCTCAGAGGCTCTTTGGTCAGCCATTGCCAAGACATGAATATCCACTTAACTGTAGTTTCTTCTCCATTCCAAATGGAGGAGATGATCTTGGGATGATCTATGCTTCCATACCTATTCCCAGGATTACATATCAGGACTTCTTTATGCTTCTAATGTGTTACAAACGTTTGTGAGGATTTGATGGAGTAGCAGGAATTCTCCTTCATTGCTGGTGAGAATTCAAAATGGTGCAACTATTTTGGAAGGCAGTTTGGTGGTTTCTTAGAAATCTAGACATACTCTTACCATATGATCCAATAATTGCACTCCTTGGTATTCAACCAAATGAATTGAAAACTTATGCCTACACAAAAATCTGCATACAGATGTTTATAGAAGTTTTATTCATAATTAGCAAAACTTGGAAAGAACGAAGATTTCCTTCAGTAACTGGATGGATAAACTGTGGTACATTCAGACAATGGGATATTATTTAATGCTAAAAACAAAAGTGCTAATGAACTATGAAAATACATGGAAGAGCTTTAAATGCATATTACTAAGTGAAAGAAGCCAATCTAAAAAGGCTACATACTGTATAATTCCAACTATATGGCATTCTAGAAAATGCAAAACTAAGGAGATGATGAAAAGGTCAGTACTTGTAGAGGGTTGGGGAGGTTGGGATTAATTGGCAAAGCAAAGAGGACATTATGGGACAGTGAAAATTTTCTGTATGTAATTACAATAATGGATATATGTCATTATGCATTTGCCCAAAGCCATAGAAGGTACAACACCAAAAGTAAACCCTAAGATAAACTATGAACTTTGGGTGATAATGATGTGTCAAATGTAAGTTCATCAGTTGTGACAAATGTACCACTCTTGTGAGTGATATTGATAATGAGGGAGGCTATGCGTGTGATGGTGAAAATTCTGTGGAACACAATGTGCCAATATCTAACAAAATTGCATGTACATTTGCACTTTGATCCAGAAATCCTACTTCTAAGGCTCTACCTTGTATATACATATCCGCAAATACAAAATAATGAATACACTAGGTTATTCATTGCACCATCATTTGAATTAGCAAATTTCGAATAAAAACCAAATACCGGGATAGGGAGGCTGGGAGGGAGAAGCAAGAGGGAGGGGATATGGGGATATATGTGTATGTATAGCTGATCCACTTTGTGATACAGCAGAAACTAACACACCATTGTAAAGCGATTATATTCCATTAAAGATGTTAAAAAAAAAAACAACTAAATACCCATTCATAGAAGATATATTCATATAGAACAGCCACACAATGGAGCACTATTCAGTCATATAATAAAAAGGTAATTAACTTTGAAATTAACTTTGAATTAACTCAGATACATCAAGAGTTTATATAGTATGATACCCTTTGTATAAGAAAATATATATACATGTATATCCTCTTATATATGCATATATAATTGTAATATGTAATATATTACACACACAGAGAAAGGATAAACAGTAAATAATGCAAATGGTTAATTTGAAGGTGGGTATAAAGAAAATGGAAAGGATGAAGGGATGGAGATAAGGATTCACAGATGAACAGCAACTAATAAATGTGGAAGGAATGACAGAAAAATAAACATCTTCAACCTCTAATGTAAAAATTAAGTCAGACAAGCATTATCAATAGATGCTGAAACCACTGTGTGAAAAGTTGTTGGAAACAAGGATATTTCTACCTCTTCAAGATGTAACACAAGAGATTACTTATTAATTACTAACACAAATAAATGGCTCTTTACAAATGAATGGTTTGGTGGCCAAACTTTGTATCATCAATGATAGGACAACCTGATACAATGTTCTTATTATTGTGAAACAGTAAGAAACATATAATAACACCTCTGTACTATTCTTGCCAAAATTATTAATCTAAATCTATTCATGTGGAAACAATAAGAAAAAACAAGAATGTGATGCATTCTAACAGGTCAAAGGCCTGGATTTATCAAAAAAATTCAATATTATGAGAAAGTTAAAAGATAGAGGGACAGTTCAACATTGAAAGAAACTAAAGAGATCAAAAAAGAACAAATATAATTCGCCAACTGCAATTGGATTCTGGAGTTTTACCAAAAAGATTCTTAAAAATTTTAAGAACAATTAAGACATGAATATGGACAGCATATTAGGTCGTATTTTTAAAATAGCATTAATTTTTTAGATATGACATTGATATAGTGGTTACATGAAAGAATGCTTTTATTCTTAAGAGATCCATGCCAATATATTCATTAGAGAAATTATAGAATGGCTATAAATTACTTTCAAATGGTTCAGGAAATGAAAAAAAATATGTCCATGTATTTAGAGAAAGAAAAAATTTTGAAGAAAATATTAATGTGTAAATCTAGCTATGTACTGGTTGCATATGTACCTGTTGTAAAATTCCTCCAATTTTTCTATAGGTTTGATTTTTGTCAAAGATAGAAATAAGATGCAAAACTTCTTACTGGAATTTCTAATTTGAAAAGATGCCCTTTTTTTTGAAATTAAAATATAAAATAGAGATAATTTATCTGGTGAATCAGTATATCCAAAGAAGATTTTTCTAATACAATCCTAATATGTATGCTTCTCCACCCCCTACCCCTCAGCCCGCCATTTGCTGAAATCCCTGTAGAAGACAGAGTTGCAAAGTTGACATTTAAATTAAGGGACATCACAAAAATTAAACAATTTATGAAACATTTTCTTAATGGTTTTACTCAAATATAGACGTTAGCAGAAAGCCTGTTTGCAAGATACTCATCTCCAAATGCCTCAACCTCCCTCAGGAGTTCTGCATCATTCAGGGACTGGAGTTATAAGAGAAACAAAAACAAAGGTCAAAGTTCAGGCATAACTGGATTCTGAAGGGTCATATGACATCATCAGAACTTGGTCTTGCCCTCTCCATCTCTTAGTTTTGCCTTGTATTGGTGGAGTTGTCAGGCCGGCTGTCCACTTATGCTGACCAGGTTTATGCCAGCAGCTTGAGTCTGGCTCCTTCCCACCCTCTTGCAACTCCAATAGCTGGAGATAGTTTCCTCTTTCCTCTGATTACTCTCTCTTGGATCAGATACTAATCCTGAAGAAATCCTTGTGGCCAGGGACATGAGACTGATTTCCTGCGCTCACATTGCCCAAATCTAAAAGAGGACACACATCATAGCACCTGGGCCACCGAAACTGAAAAAAAGAGAATGCTCCCCACCCCCAAGTTAGAATTTTTTAACATGAACAGTGAGAATGAGAGCTGAGCAGGCAAAACCAACAGCTGTCAACTACAAGTGCCATGGCCATTTCTGGCCACCGGAACTGCACACTTTATTTTCTTCACACTTTGTGACTTCCAATAAGCTACATGAATAATATCTGGAGATTTCAATTTTCTCTTCTAATCAGTGTTCTCCCATATATTTTTATTTTCATAGAATGAACTATCTTTGATTACAATTTTCTTGATTTCACACTCATCTTTATTGAGCTGAACACATGTAATATTTGTTCGTTATAAATTATTAATCTTTTCTGTATTAATTTGTTTCTCATTATTTTTTGTACTATTCAATTTCTAGTCATATTTCTACAGAGTTAAATTAATATTAAGGGTGAGATACTAATCTCTAAAGCAAAGAGATTCTGATTCAAGGATGATACATTTTTAATACAGAACAAAGTTGTCACAGTAATACATTAATTTTCTGGAGCATAAGGTGACTTTTACTCTAGAAGCAGCATATATTCATCACTTTTGCCCTTCATTAGTGAGATAAAATCATTCTCGATGGGCATGAAAGAGCACCATGTTATAAACTATCATATTTCTTTTCATATAAAATGAACAGAAAATATAAAAATCATCTTGTAAATGAGTTTTATACTCTCCTTATTAGGGTTCAAAATACCCATGTACTTAACAATTCATTATGTTTTTCAATGATTCATATACACTAACTACTGATCCATTGGATCCTTCTGAATTTTTTCTTTTATAGAATTATATCAAGCAACTTTTTCTCCATCAAGAGACAATCCTAAAATCTCAAAGGCTGACAACACTATTTAGTTCTCACATATGTTACACAAATGCTGAGGGTTGGCTTCACTTGGCTGGGTTTTGCTGGAATTGGTGGGCTGCCACTAGGTCTCTCTGTGTTTGGCTTTGCTCCACATGACCAGGACCCAGACTGAAAAATGAGCCACTACTACAATGTACTGCTGTAATGGCAGAATGCAGAAGTTCAAGGTGATTGACAGAAACCTGCAATACTTCTAACGACTTCTGATAAGATGAGGCATCTGTTATATCTGTTCAAATCCGATTGGCCAAGACAAGTCACATGGCAAAGCCCAACATCATTGGGGCATGGAATTATACTTCTCCCATGAGTGGGGGCAGGTGTAAGTAAGTGGGTGGTGACTAATAATACTATCTACCACAGAAGGTAACCAAGAAGCTGACTTATTTTACTATACTTGTTAGTAGATAGGTAACTATTCATCCACCTACTAATTTACACACACATTGTTTGAATGTCATTCAGATTTACCTTCATCTATTTGTGAACACTGTGAGATGTATAAGCATGTTTGTAGTTGCAAGTGTTCAAAAAACTGCTATCTGTGAGAATCTTAAAAAAATGATAGCAACCTGGCACATTTATATACCACAGGAGTAATGAACAAATGTATTTATTTGTAAACATTTCACCTTCAAGTTCCTGCCCTTCAGCCGTACAAACATGATTTGAAGACTTTAAACATACAGCAATTTAATCACAAATATCTTCCAGCTGCTGGCCAGTAATGACATTTCTTATTGTCTCTCTTTTTCTTTTTCTTCTCTCAAGGAAAAGAGAGTATAAGAAAAACTGCCAGATGTCACAAGTTGCAACCCTGATAAACACGGTGCAGTCTCAAAAACAGGTGGAGGTGTCTGAGGCTCACTGCATGCCGTGATTCTGCTCTTTCTCTGGTGTGATTCACTAGAGGTGATTATCGTGGAACCCGGATGCTGGCTCTGCAGCTGCCGCCCAGAGCTGCACCCTCTCTCTGTGTCCTCTACTTTGTACAATGAGTTTGAAAACATTTAGGCCCTGCTGGGCATGTGTTTTTGTTTTCATTTTTTATGATTAGTCAGTAGTGAAGTGAAATGGGCTCTGAAGATAATAAATCAAATTTAACAAGGAAGCAAAGACAATTTTTTCCTGAGGCAATGCTAGCATTTTGTGTAAGTACAACACAGGAGAGCTTGGTAACTATGTAAGATGCAAGTTGAGGCAAATTCCAAGAGATTGAACTGACTTTAATGATAATGGCATTCTAGGATGTAAGCCTAAAAGATAGATCTTCTTGAGAGCAAGAATTTTAGCTACATCTAGTCCACCTAAGATCTATTCTACCACATGAAGTATGTGTTTTGGAGTCACATGATTTACATGTGAGAATGGAGAAAAGCAGTAAGAGTAAATTAAATAGTAGTAGACCAGAAATTCCAAGTAGTCAACCAATATTATAATTGGAGGAATCAAGGAAAGATGTTATTGACTCAGGGATGAGACAGAATATTGAATTTTTAATATTACAACCTGTTTCAAGCACCCAACTTTAACAAGTGCTAGGTAGACTAGATGCCCAGGGGAAGTTTAAGGATGAACACAAGGCACAATTCAGTAGATTTACTTCCCTGCATAACACGTGGAATGTGGCACACACAAGGAGGGGGATTAGATTTGTTAAGGGAATTAGCAATTATTTGCTACTTACATATATTTTTTTAAAGTGGATGACAGGATAGCAGATTAGAGGAAAGGAGAGAAAATCAGCTTACAATCTCAAAGTAACTAACACTCTGATTCAGGAGCTAAGACATATACCCAAGAGACAGTAGCATCCTATAGGAACCAAGTACTTCTGCACAAATATCAATATAAGTTTCTTATTAAGGGCAAGGATCATGTCTTTCTTATGAATATTATGGCTCTAGCACTAGTCTTTATTAGGTAACTAACAAATATTCATTGAATAAACACAAAGTAGGCTAAATTAGAGTAAAATTCTTATTGGCCAATACTTCAAGGAGTAATGAGCATGATTTGGCAGAAAAGAATGGGAGAGAAATCCATGTGGGAGAAATTGTTAGAAAATAAAAGGCGAATTACATATAGCATTTAAATTTCCAATTTCTAAAAAATATAGACTGAATTCCTGACTTTAAATTCAAGACCATAGGGAAAGGGAAGTACCATAAGTTTATTTAAGTGACTAAAGAGGAATAAATGCTACCTAAGGAAAAGTGTTCTTGGAACCAGATGTAGCCTGAGTTGTAATAGGAATAACAGAAGGCAGAAAAACTACTTGAAGACTCATAAATATTCCAGCATTAGTTGAAGACAGGCTAGTGTAGGTCATGGGAAAAGAATACAATGATCAGACATAGTCTGTGAGAACTGATTTACATGTGAAAATTGAGAAAAACAATGAAAATAGACAGTACTAGCCACCCCAAGCAGTCCATCAATATTATAATTGGAAGAAATGCGGAAAGATGTGTTACTGGCTGAAGAGATGGTTAGGAGAAGACAGCACACTGAATTTTTAATATTACAACTTGTTGCAAGCATACGGATTTAATGAATGCTATAGTTTTGTCATATTTGTTTACACTCCTCTCTTTTAAACAAATAAAACAATACAGATGCCTTTGAACTTCTTTATTCCATTAATTTCTCCCCATGATCAAAGGCAGGCATTAAATTTGATTCATGTTTACAGTCTATGTTTTTATACTTTTTATTAAATCTGTGTGATTCCATAAAGTATTGATTATGGTATTTAAAATTTATCTAAATATTTCATTTTGCAGCTTGCTTTTTTACACTCAGTATCTTTAGTTACCTATGTAGATACTTGTAATACAGGCATATGTTGGCAATGTTGCAGGTTCAGTTCTAGACCACCACAATAAAGTGAATCACACGAATTTTTTGATTTCCCAGGGCATATAAAAATTGTTTACACTATACTGTAGTCCGTTAAGTATTCCATAGCATAATGTCTAAAAACACAATGTACATCCCTTAATCAAAAAATAATTTATTGCTAAAAAGTGCTTACCATCATCTGACCCTTCAGGAAGCTGTAATATTTTTGCTGGTGGAGGGTCTTGCCTCAATGTTGGTGGCTGCTTACTGATCAGGCTAGTGGTTGCTGAAGGCTGAGGCACTATGGAAATTTCTTAAAATAAGATAACAATGAAGTCAGCCACACCAATTGACTCTTCCTTTCACGAATGATTTCTCTGTAGCATACAATGCTATTTGATAGCATTTTACCCACTAGAGCTTCTTTCAAAATTGGAGTCAATCCTTTCAAATGCTGCCACTGCTTTATCAGCTCAGTTTATGTAATATTCTAAATATTTGTTGTCATTTTAATAATCTTCACAGTATCTTCACCACGAGTAGTTTCCTTCTCAAGAAACCACTTTCTTTGCTCATCCATAAGAAGCAACTCCTTGTCCAGTAGTTCCATCATGAGATTGCAGCAATTTAGTCACATCTTCAGGCTCCACTTCTAATTCTAGTTTGTTTCCTATTTCCACCGTATCTGCAGTTACTTCCTCCACTGAAGTCTTAAGTCCCTCAAAGTGATCTATGGGGGTTGGAATCAACTTCTTCCGAATCTCCTATTAATGTTGATATTTTGAACTCTTCCCATGTTCTTAACGGCATCTAGAATGGCGTATATTTTTCAGAAAGTTTTCAATTTACTTTGCCCAGATCCATCAAAGGAATCGATATCTATGGCAGCTGTAGAACTACGAAATGTATTTTTTAAATAATAAGACTTGAAAGTCAAAATGACTGTTTGATCCATAAGCTGCAGAATAGATGTTGTGTTAGCAGGCATTAGAACAACATGAGTCTTCCTGTACATCTCCATTGGCACTCTTGGGTGACCAGGTGCATTGTCAATGAGCGGTAATATACTGAAAGGAATCATTTTTTTTCTAAGCAGTAGAACTCAACAGTGAGCTTAACATATTCGGTAAACCATGTTGTAAACAGATGTGTTGTCATCCAGGCTTTGTTGTTCTATTTATAGAACACAGGCAGAGTACACTTAGCATAATTCTTAAGGGACCTACGATTTTTGCAATGCTAAATAAGCATTGGCTTCAACTTAAAGTCACCAGCTGCATTAGCCCCTAAGACAAGAGAATCAGCCTGAAGCTTTGAAATCAGGCATTGATTTCTCCTCTCTAGCTGTGAAAGTTCTAGATGACATCCTCTTCCAATAGAATCCTGCTTCATCTACCTTGAATATCTATTGTTTAGTGTAGTCACCTTCATGAATTATCTTAGCTAGATCTTCTGTGTAACTTGCTGCAGGCAGCAGCTTCTACATTGGCACTTGCTGCTTCACCTTGCACTTTTTTGTGATGGAGATGACTTTTTTCCTTAAATCTCAGGAATCAACCTCTGCTAGACTCAAACTTTTCTTCTGCAACTTCCTCACCTCTTTCAGTTTTCATAGAATGGAAGAGAGTTAGAGTCTTGCTCTGGGTTAGGCTTTGGCTTAACAGAATGTTGTGGCTGATTTGATCTATCCAGACCACTAAAACTTTCTTCCTATTGGCAATAAGGCTGTTTGGTTTTCTTATCATTTGTGCGTTCCCTGGGGTAGTACTTTTAATTTCCTTCAAGAACTTTTCCTTTGCATTCACAATGTAGCTGTTTGGGGCAAGAAGCCTAGCTTTCTGCCTATCTTCACTTTCCATATGCCTTACTCACTAAGCTTAATCATTTCTAACTTTTGATTTTAAGTGAGAGATGTGAGACTCTTCCTTTCGTATGAACACTTAGAGACTGTTGTAGGGTTATTAATGGTCCTAATTTCAATATTTTTGTGTCTCGGGGAATAGGGAGGGCCGAGGAGAGGGAGAGAAACAGAGTTATGGCTAGTTCGTGGAGCAGTCAGAACACAGACAACATTTATCAATTAAATTAATTGCCTTATATGGGGGCAATCCTTGGTGCCCCAAAACAAATTAACAATAGTAACATCAAAGACTGTTGATCACAGATCACCATAGCAAGTAAATGGTAATTTAAAAGTTTAAAATATTGTGAGAATTATCAAAATGTGACAGAGACACGAAGTGAGCCAATGCTGTTGGAAAAATGGTACTGATAGACTTGCTTGGTGCAGGGTTGCCACAAACCTTCAATATGTAAAAAATGCAGTGTCTGAGAAGTGTAATAAAGGTATATCTGTACAAGTTTCACTCACTCTGCTTCATCCTCTGTCATTGATTTATTGACTTTGTTTACGGTATCTTTGGCCATACAGAAAGTTTCAACTGTAATGTCTAATTTATCAATCTGTTCTTGTAGGGTTTGTACTTTGTGTGTCTTGTCTAAGAGATTCATCCTTGGCTTGAAGTAATAGTGCTCTTCTTTATCGTTTGTTTATTGTATTTGTTGTTTCAAATTTACTTCTAAAATGTGGGACTTAGAAATTAATTTATAGTATGTTGTGTGAGTTAGGGATATAATTTTCTGCTTTTCAATATGGATAATCCAATTATCCATTTACTAAACAGTCAATATTTTCTCCACTTACTTTTAATGTCACCTCTATCATACAGAAAGTTGTCTTATATCTGTAGGTGATATTTTCTTTCTGATGTATTTGTTATCCTTGCACTAACACCTCAATTATTTCCATTTTTATAACATCATTAGTATTGGTGAGATCACCACTTGTAAGTATCTACCAAAATCTTGCTGGGAATTTGATTGGATTATGTTGAATTTATGGACTGATTTTGGGAGATATGACACTTTTATGGTATCGTCTTCCCATTCATGAAAAATATCTCTCAGTTTATTTAGTTCTGACTTATAGTCATCACAAATTTTTTATAATATCCTACATAAAATTCTCCTATTATATTTAGCTACATTTATATACAGATTATAACTTTAGTTGCTATTTTTAACAGGATCACTTTAAAATTTCAATTTCTATTTGACTTTTACAGGTGAACAGAAACACTGTTGATTTTTTTGTATTCCTTTCTTATACATATCAAACCATAAAACTCCCTGAGGGGTTCTAATATTTTGCATTTGTTGTTTTTAATTGTCTATGTAAGCAGTCTAGTCATTATGAAAATGTGTAACTTTTAATAAGAATTATGACTTAGATTTTTTATTTACTTATTGCATTGGCTAGAACTGTCCACTCTATTTAGCCACCAACCATATATGGTTATTTAAATATGTCAGTTAAATTTAAATAAAATTAACTACTCAGTTCCTCAATTGCTATAGAGATATTTCAAGTGTTCCATAGCCACATGTGGCTACTGGCTACCATATTGTACAACACAGAAATAGAACATTTCCATCATCACAGGAAGTTTAGTGGGCAGTCCCAGGCTAGAACCTTCAGTGTAATAAGGAATAGCACATACAAGATTCCTCACTATATTAATTTCATATTGCTGTATAATTATCACAAACTTTGTGGCTTAAAACAGCACAAATTTATTATCTCACAGTTTCTGCAGGTCAGATACCTGAGCACAGAGCACAGTGTGATGGGATTCTCTAATCAGTGTCTTACTAGGCTGATATCAAGTTGTGGACCAGGGGTGCACTTCTCACCAAGATAGTGACATCTTCCAAGCTGACTGGTTCTGGCAGCATTAATTCCTTTGCGATTGTAGGAATGAGGGCCCCAGTTTCCTACCAGCTATTGCCCACGACTACTTTCAGCTACCCGAAGCCACGTGCAGTTCCTTGCCATGTGGCGCTCATGGGCAGTTTACAACATGGATGTCTGATACAGTAGTATTGTATAGTATGAGTTAACCACGACGTGCTTATACATTCTCCTCTGTGGGTTGTTTACAGTTTGGGACTATTATAAATACATCTGTGAACATTCTTATATTAGTCTTTTAAACATATATTTTTATCTAGCTTGGATAAATATGTAGAAATGGAATGTTTAGGTCACAAGGGTATGGATGTTTAATTTCCTTAAGCTTATCAACGGCCAGTTTTTCAAGGTAATGGTACCATTTTATATTCTCATCAGGATTGTATAAAGAAATAATTCCTTTTTAAATCCTTTAAGATTGTTCTATTATTCGTATTGCTTCAAGAATAAATTTTCCTAGTTGTTCAATTTGGGACTACCTTTTATTGCATATATTACACTTATTTTTCTTCTTGTACTTTAAAACTTTAATTTTTATCTCATTTGAGTGGTAGTTATCCCCTCCTCATCGAGCAGTTTTGTAGCCCCTACCTAGCCTCCTGGAGGCCTCATCTTTGAAACAGTTTTTATTGTGACTCTCAGCCCCTGAGAGTCATATACTAATTGAAATGTATCTGGTGTATTTACCAGCTTTGCTAAAGTCTATTTGCGCAACTCTCTCTGCTTTCTTCAGGTTCTTCAGGTAGAAGTTCAAACTTTAGACTGGGCAAGAATTTCGACTCTTTTCAGCATCCTTTCCCTGGAGGGCTAGAAGGACAGAAGCCACTGATTCCACCTTCAGTCTGGCTCTGGTCCCCTGACATGTGTGGCCTATTTTCCATTTTATTTAATCAGAAGGAAAAAAAACTCCAGGCCACCTTTTCCTGGGTTCATTTCCAAGAGTCCAGTAAGCACACAGAGTTAGCTGTCAGTCACTGTTCTTTTTATGTTCATTGTATTTCATGTTAATACATTGTCCTTGGAGATGTATAGCTTGCTCTCATACACAGCTATGCCTTTTAAATGTAATTAAACATTTCTATCATTGCTGTTTGTTTGGAGTTGCAAGTAGTTGATTAACGTTTGAAGTCTCAGAATCATCTTGACTGGAATGTCTGTGAAGTTTTTAACTTTAGCTATCGAAATTAATATAATTATGTTCATGATGATTGAAAATGTATATAAGGGAAATACATAATCAACCAAAAACTCCTCATACAAATTTACCTATGTTTACCTGGAAAATTTATTTCCTTATCTTTGTTCTTACTTATGACTCTTTGCATCACTTACACAGAATCATAAATGGAGAACATTGATAAGATAGATATTTTGAAAAAAAAAGATATTTTGTTTTGATTTATTTTTATTAACCAATTTAATGGAATGAAGACTCAGAGTGTGAAATACGTTTTCAATTATTGTTTTCTTATAGCAGTGACGTAATTGCACTTATCCCTTTATATTCGCTTTCCAAAGACCCCTTATAGCCAATAATAAATACTTTCATAACAGCTAGCTATGATTATGATATACAGCCTGTATAGAGGTTAAACCAATGATTTTGATGAAACAGCTATACATTAATCATCTTGTCACAGAGAACCATGATTAATAAATTGCCGTAAATGGTTTACCCTGATGGTTTCTTAAAATGAAACAGTTATATGAGGTAACAACTGAAATGAATGTTTAAAAGTCCAGAGAGAAAATTGGTTTACATTTGCTATACAAATATTTCAATACAATCCACTTAAGTTTTATTGATTTCTTGCAACATTGATATCGTGGGAAAGCCCTTCTAGGTACTATTATCCATTTCAAGAAGGTGAAGGTGAACAAGATTTCAATGGACTGAGAGAACTAGAATTCATTACCTTCATAGCTATTACTACTAGAGACTTCATAACATAAAGTCTAATGGAATACTTTTGAGAAACAAAAAGTCTGGGTGAACAAATAAAGATAAAGAAAGGGGGAAAAGACTGTCCAATTCAGTAAATATTTCCAGCCCTACTGGAAAGTTGAGATGCTGGCTAAACCACTTAAAAATTTCATTTGAGTTTTCTGAAAATATTTGGAGACCAAAATCAAAAATTTTTACTAGAGTCACAGTCTAGTTTAGTAGAAAGGAATATAGTAGAAATAGATGGATTAAATGCTCTACAATTGAAATAATAAAAATTATTTAAGACCTGGAAAATATTAAAGGTAATGAGTAAATGACAAAAATTCTAGTGGAGAATGCATGGCAGAGATATTAGTCCTCACTAGACACGTGTGAGCACAAGCTTCAGGTATAGCAACTACAGCTTTGGCTCAGGAGTACGTTGCTGATGATTCCCCAAATGATGCAAAAGTACAAATTATGGATAACCTACTGGAAGGTGCCTTTATAACTAGCTGGAGCAGAGATCAAAGCAGGATGTTGGGAATTTGGAGAAATCAAGTGTAACACTCTGTTAGTGGGTAGTACTCATGCGAGAAGGTGCATCCTGTGTTCCTGTGTCCCATGGTCAATTCAATATCGGCCTGCATCAGAGACACAAAGCTTAAAGTAGAAAAAGAATTAAGAAGCTGATGTTACAAGGGAGTGTCAAGTACGACTTCAAAATAATAGATGCCCTGAGGGCAAAATTCTAGTTTCTCTGGAAGATGGGTATGTTTCAAATAACACTTAATGAGAGATGATTATACATTAGCAGCCCTTTTTTTGTCTTCTCAAACGGTAGGCAGAGCAGGGGCTCCACAAATAGATTCATGTCCTAATCTCCAAAATCTCAGAATACATTACTTTATATGGCAGACGGACTTTTCAGATGAGACTAAGTTAAGCATCTTCAAATGGGAAAATTTTCCCGAATGTATCTGGGTGGGCCCAACATAAGACCCTTACAGGGATCCTTATAAGAGGGAGACAGGAGAGTCAGACTCAGAGAAAAACGTTAGAAAAGCAGATGTTGAAGTGATGCAGTCAAGTCAAGCAATGCAGTGGCCTCTTAAAGCTGAAAAAGGCAAGGAACAGGTTCTCTCCTAGGGCTTCCAAAGGAATACAGTCCTGCTGACTCGCTGTAGAATTTTGTTTTGTTTTTTGTTTTTTGTTTGTTTGTTTGTTTTGCGGTACGTGGGCCTCTCACTGTTGTGGCCTCTCCCCTTGTGGAGCACAGGCTCCAGACGCGCAGGCCCAGCGGCCATGGCTCACGGGCCCAGCCGCTCCGCGGCACGTGGGATCTTCCCGGACCGGGGCACAACAAACCCGTGTCCCCTGCATCGGCAGGCAGACTCTCAACCACTGCGCCACCAGGGAAGCCCTCGCTGTAGAATTTGACCTCCAGAACGATAAGAGAAAAATTTGTGTTGTTTTAAGACATGAAATTTTTGGTAATTTGTTACAGCAACAATAGGAAACTAGCACAAATATGTAGTCATACTTTCCCCAACTGATTTGATCTCACACATCAAATATTCTACAAACCTAGGACAAACTGATCAGTCTTGTGATGAGGCTGAAAGCCACATTTTGTCTGTCCACCTTTCTTTCTTCATATTCTGCTTTCATCTTAACCAGAGTCTGAGAACTTTATCTTTCCTGTGATAATTTCTCTGGGAGCTAAGATTAACATTTTCTAATTTTACTATTTGCAGAACCAGCTTTATGATAGTATTACATGCTCTATGAAGAAGTAAAATACATGAGATTCTCTGGAGAGATTGATTGGTTGCATCTACCCTTGCTCTATACAGAGAATCTGAATGAGACCCCTATCCAAGACTAAGAACTAGAAGTTGGTTAGAAACAAACTGAGCTCTTACCCTCCTTTGGGTTTTAATAATGTTAGGCTTTTAATATCTTGAACTTTGACAATAATAAAGTGATTACATTTTTGGATTTTAATTTCTGCCTTGATATTTGGTTATGAGAAGGGCATTACCGTTTTCAACTTTGGATCATTTTATGAAACATCAGTTCAATGTCAAGGTAACTGATGTTATGAAAAGATCTCTATAAAAAATACAGAGAACTATCTTGGACCATGCATTAGTCTGCTTGAATTGCCATAGAAAAATACTATGTACTTAGTGGATTAAACAACAGAAATTTATTTTTTTACAGTTTGGAGGCTGGAAGCACAAGATCAGAGTGCCAGCATGATGAGGTTCTAGAAAGGGCTCTCTTCCTGGCTTATAGATGACCATGTTCTCATCATGTCCTCACATGGCACAGAGAGCACGTGAGCAAGCTCTCTGCTGTCTCTTCTTATAAAGGAACTAATACCACATCATGACAATCCCACTCTCATGACACCAACTAAGTACCTCCCAAAGCCTTATCTCCAAATACCATCAGTTTTAGGGTTAGAGCTTCAACATATAAATTTTCAGAGGATACAAATATTCAAACCATATGGTCCATAACAAACCATATGGTGGGGCACTATTTGAATATGAACTTAGAATAAGGATGAATTTTCAATTTGAGGTACAGTGGGAACATGTGTTTACTTTAATTAATACATTTGCCTTAACAATATCAAAGCCTTTTGTGTCAAAAATCTGAACTGTTCAATAATGGGTGCTAGAAAATGCATAAACGATCAGTGGGTGATATTTGGTGTGAGGGCTACTGAAAGTGGAAACAGGATGTCCACGTAAGAGGGCAAAGAGCTTGTCAGGATTATGAGAAAAGTCCTTATTTTTCATTTCTCATGTTTCCCTTTGTGAGGAAGAATTGTGTCTTCACTCCCAGAAGGAAAACCAGGAAAAAATTTTTTAAAAGTCTAGCCTGGGGCTTCCCTGGTGGCGCAGTGGTTGAGAGTCCGCCTGCCGATGCAGGGGACACGGGTTCGTGCCCCGGTCCGGGAAGATCCCACATGCCGCGGAGCGGCTGGGCCCGTGAGCCATGGCTGCTAAGCCTGCGCGTCTGGAGCCTGTGCTCCGGAAGGGAGAGGCCACAACAGTGTGAGGCCCACGTAACGCAAAAAAAAAAAAAAAAAAGTCTAGCCTTTTCTTATCCAAACCTACTGCTCAGATGCTAAGTGAGATTGGGAGAAGGAACTGGATGCCTGCTCATGAGTCTTATCTGAGATCTCTCTTGTTAAAGTAGCTTATCCTCAGAAATTATGCTTTTTCTGCTTATGTGTGATACATTTATTAAGGTACTTTTGGAGGCATATTATTCTGGTAATTTAAGGATTATGAAAGCCTAGTTTTGGCTATAGATCCAAGCCATATTTTCCAGTTCAGCTTTATCAATAATAACTCATTATCTCAGTTTATCTGTGTCTTAGTCCAATCAGGCTGCTACAACAAAAATACCATAGACTGGGTGGCTTAAACAACAAACATTTGTTTTTCACAGTTCTGGAGGCTGGGAAGTCCAAGATCAAAGTGCAGGCAGATTTGGTGTCTGGTGCAAGCCTGCATCCTGGTTCACAGATTATCATCTTCTTGTTATGTTTTCACATGATAAAAGGAGTGAGAGAGCTCTGTGGGGTCTTTTTTATAAGGGGACTAATCCCATTCCTGGAGGTTCCACACTCATGACCTAACTATCTCCCCAAGACCCCAGCTCCTAATACTATCACATTGGGGCTTAGGATTTCCACGTGTGAGTTTTGAAGGGACACATTCAATTCATAACAATCTGGTTCTTTTGCCGCTTTTTCAATTTGTCTAGAAATTATATTGGAGAGAAAAGAATGAATAGTTATCACTCCTAAAACTCGGTTCCTAAAATTTGTAAATCAACAGGTTCTGCTCTAAAGAGAAGAATGTTTTATAATTACACAAATAAAAGCACCAGCCTAATTTTTGCTGAACTGTCTTATCGTGCCATGTTGTTCCTTGTAAGAGTAATAATACTTCATATTTGTTCTCTTTTCCAGTTTTTAAGTTGATTATACATCTTTTCTCCCGATCTTTCTACACCTTGTAATATAAGAAGGCAGGTATTTTGCTTCATTTTATACATGAGGAAATGCAATTTTGGAGACTCTAAAAGTGACATTGTAAGAACTAGAAAATGATTGAGATGGAAAATGGAACCCACACTTGTAACTCTGAGTTCACTGCCCATTAACTCATTAACTCATTAATAAATTAATTCAATAAACTCGATTGATTGTCAGGCACTGTTTAAAGTCCTACAGATATATTGATGAGCTAGAGAGAAATAACAACTGCTCTTACAGAATGTTTACAGTCCATAAGGAAAAAACAGACCATAACATTTTTAAGTCAATAAAGTTAAAAATGTGCAATCATAGGACAAGGTTGTCATGAGATCATGACATGAATCAGGATGTCATGAGATCATACAATAGAGAATACTTAAGCCAGCCTATACCTTTGACACTTCTCTAAATAATAGAATTTTAATGCTGAAGATGTATCCAAAGGTCATCACTATTAAACATAAAGGATCAGAGTAGCTACTATTTCTGTCTAACAAAAACTATTACAAAGAAACTCTTATCATTCTTCATTTTTTTCATTCATAAAACTATTCAACACAAAGGATACAAAGATGAACATGACATGGTTTCCATCCTCAAAGAATTCACAACCTTGTGGAAGAGACAGATATGTAAGTGTATAATTGCAACAAAATATGGCACATTTTAAATTAATTTTTGTGCTTTGGAAACATAGAGGAGAGTATGGAAAACTATCTGGGAGTATCCAGAGAGGTATCACTAAGAAAGTAAATTTTGAGCTAGTTCCTGAAAGATATGTAAAAATTGGTCAAGTAAAGATGATGATGAAATATACAGTAAAAGACAGAATGTGAAAAGACAATCTACTGTTAGAGTCATGATATATGCAGAAGATGGGAAATGTTTACTTTGCTTTCACTGCTGGGTACTTCGAAGGAATATTTAAAGAGGTCCAGAGGTCTATGAGGAGTTATGCTGAGATGAGATTGCAAAGACAATATGATTATAACCTTAACAAGGATGCAACAGGGAGCCATTAAAGCTCTTTAAATATAGGATTATTATGAAGATATTTTAGGATTCTGCATTGTAGGTGGGTTGTAGTAGAAAGATTCGTGCAGGGAGACTAATTAGGAAGCTGTGGCAATAGTTCAGTCAAGAGACAGTGAGGGACTTTACAAAGGAAGTCAACGAGTGTAGATAATAGAGGCAGAATTTAGGACAGTTTCTAGAAGAATTTTCAGCACTTTAGTGCTTGTGATGAAGAGAACTTATGATTAATGCCCAGTTGCTACAAACATTTTAGGTAGAATACATACTCAGGTATGGGGTTGTGGCTACTGCAATAATTTAATTAAATGAAACCATTGAATATTTAGTGATACCAATAATAGATTTTTCCAGAGAGCAAACTGCATCAGTTCAAAGCTTCTAGAATATATGACTTGGTTGAACTGAAGTTGAACTTCAAGATTTGAAGGATAAGAAGATATATGGGTTTCAACAATGGAATTACATTGTATCTTTAGAGACTAAATATGGTCTAAGTATAGGAGTTTTGGAGAAAACAAGTGTCTAAAAAATGTAAACAAACAGAATAACTAGTCTTTGGTTAATCTTATTTTAGGGTGACTAGTGTTCTAAATTTAAATATTTTATTTTACTAAGATGAGTACATTCTTTGTTTTTATTAGATAGGATATAAAATTTACACAACTTATGTGTGTAAAGAATGCAGTTTATTGCATTTCTTTTATACTTTATTTTTTTTCAGTTAATCGAATAAGTTGCTATTTTTAGGAAAAATATTTGTACTGTGAGGCCAAAATCAGAAATAATAATTTAAGCACAGAATTGGTGATCCTCACCGTTTTATTTAATGTATTCTGTTGATCTCCTAAAGGTAAAGAACCATCATATGCTTATACTATATAAATATAATGAATTTCTGTAAATTATTTAAAAATAAAATTTAAAAAATTGGATATTAAAGTCACATAATTATTAATAACACAAAATATTGTGACAATTAATGAATATGTAAACAACTTCATGCTAAGATAAAAATTTAAAACTAAAAAGAGTATTTTCATTTGCGTCTCTGTAAAGTGCAAAAATATAATCATATAAACGTAGGGAACTTAGCAAATAGATGACAATAGCTTTTAGGAATAAATTTTCCACTTTCTAAAAATGAAATTACTAAAACAGTTGTAAAATCCTAGTGGCAGATTTTCAACAACATAATCCCATGACCGTTTCCATCTATTTCTAAGAGTGCGGTTTTTAAAGTGACTCATTTTAGTTTAGCAGGAGATATTCGTTGAATCACACATAAATTATCATCAGAAATACCTATCCTATTTTAAGCTCAGGTGAGGTTCAAAAGGAGTGCATGAGAGGGCAGGGGTAAAAATTCACAAGAGAGCAAATCTGCTAAGAGTGCAGCTTCTGGAATCAGAAAGACTCAGGTCCCATGCCTGTTCTAGCACTTTCTGGCTGCGTGGCCTTGAGAATTTAACACTTCATGCCTAATCTCCTATTTGTAGAATGAGCCTACTAATAGTAACTCACAGGAATGTCATGAAAATTAATGATATGAAAGAAGTACATATATTGGTATAGTACCTGGTACCTTGTAGGTATTCATTAATAGTAGTCAGCAATGCGACTTATAGTATTTTTCTTTTTTTAAATGACAAATAAAGTGGAAGAGAGGCAAAGGAAGAAAAGCACATAAAAATAGCAGTGGAAAAAGATAGATCACCCATGAAAAAAAAAAAAAAAAAAGATAGATCACCCATGAAAGAGTCAATTATTTTGATAACAGACTTGTCAAAAGCAACAATGAAAGGCAGAAAATAGTAAAATATTTTTGAACTACTGTGAGAAAATAACTGTCTACCTAAAATTAGGTACTCAATAAAAGTATTTTCAAGGACAAGGACAAAATAAAGAATTTTTAGATGAATAAATCTTGAGTGTTTATTGCCAAGGCTCTTTCAATAACAGAAATTCTAAAGATTGCTATTTAGGGAGAATGAAAATGATCCCAGAAAGAAGACTGAGGTGGTTAAACATGAAGAACAAACAAACAAAAAATTGTTAATCAGGTACATATATATCTATAAAAAGTCTATATGTGATGATGATGATTATGATGTCTAATTTATAGGGTTAAAATATCAGAAAAAAAGCCTTGATGACAAAATAATGTAAATCCAGTTGCACAGTGTCCACCTGCCTGATAGTGTATGCTTCATTAGATTTCTTCCTGTCTCTGTCTTACTAACTAAATAAAATACTTTTATTCAAAATTCAACATCATTAGTAATTAGGATAACTCAAATCAAAGCCACAATGAGATAATAAGGGATATAATTTTAAAGGCAAATAATAAGTGTTGACAATGATAAATAAAATGTGATATATCCATACAATGGAATATTATTCTGCCAAAAAAAGGACTGATGTACTGACATACAGCATTACATGGATGGACCTTGAAAACATTATGCTAAGTCTAAGAAGCCAATTTCAGAAAAAAAGTAGATATTTTATGACTGTATTTATATGAAATACCCAGAATAGGAAACTCTATAAGACAGAATATAGATTAGTGGTTGTTCAGGGCTGGGGAGGTTGGAGGAACTGTGCAGTTTTTGCTAATGAGTATTTTTTTTTATTAGAGTGGTCAAAATGATCTAAAATTGACTGTAATAATGGTTGCATAACTCTGAATATAATCACGATCATTGAACTGTACATTTTGAAATGATGAATTATATCATACATGAATTATATGTATATATTACATTCTCAATAAAGCATACATACATTTAAATATATTAAATTAGTTTTTTCATAAAAATGAAAACAAATTGTCAATGCACTTATAAAGTGTTGTTCAATCATACAAAAAGAAACATAACAATGAATATTTAGCACCAACTAGATAGGCAAAACTTAATAAATCTGATAACAATAAGTGTTGTTGAAAATGGGGATCAAGTAGAAAGATTATTGCCAGGGGCTGGGAGAAGGGGAGAATGGGGAGTTTGCGTTGAATGGGTACAGAGTTCCAGTTGGGAAACATGAAAAAGTGCTGAAGATGGATGGTGGTGATGGTTGTGATACAATGTGAATGTAATTAATGTTAGAGAACTGTACACTTACAAATTGTTAAAACGGTAAATTTTATTATGTATATAATAATAATACATTTTTTAAAAAGCAGAAAAAAAGAAAAGGAAGGAAGGAGGGGGAAGGAAAGAAGCAGAAGTGAAAATCGATGGAAATTTTTATCCACTGGTGACCACAGTGTATATCAGAAAATAAACTAAAAAGCTGAGAACCAGATTGAGAACCTGGTATGTGATGTAGAAACCTTTCCCTCCTATTTCTATCTTCCCACTTGAGCTCATATGTGGTGGACTCACTGGCTTGTTAAGCACCAGAGTGAATGCTTCACTGCCTGTAGCTACTGAGGAAAGTTTTCTCTCTTTCTTATTCAAGGAAGAATCACTGAATTGAAATCAGGGACCCATAGACTTATCTCTCTCTGACTGTTCTGTGGACTTCGCTGTCCTTAAGCAAGCATGCTTTGTGCCTTCACTTTCTATCCTCATTTATTAAGCCGATTGTGGAAGGTTAATGAGGGGATACAATGCTGATACCCTCATTCAGGTATACAATGCTGATACCCTCATTCTCCACCTACAGGTATCCCTCTCATTGGCCTGAATTGTGCGGTATCAGAGTTGAATAATACTCTAATTCTTGGATTTCTAAGTTGCATCTAGAACTAAAAAGAAAAACAATAGCTCTGGTATTAGAGAAATCAAGGAGAGTAACATCGATCTTCCCCTTCCTATTGCAAGAGGACTGACAAAAAATTAGCCATAAATTTCTTTCTGGTTCATCAAGAAAAACATAAAGCAACAAACACAATTCTATTTTGACTGTGAAGTTTAGAGAGAAAGAGAGCAATTTGGTGAAAGTATTGTGCTTTTGTTCCTATGTATTCTCATTATTGACACATTCATTGTGCTGTAAGAAATTGAAATATTTACTTCTTATAATGTTGCTTGGACCCAATACATTTGGAATTAAACAAGAGATTTAAAGAAAAAAATAGCCATTAAATAGCTACTAATATCTGTCAGAAGGATATCTCATTAGAGTCAATAAGTTTCTTTTCAAGAGTTTTAGCATATTTCCTGCAGGTGAGGTTTATAGGGTAGTAAAAATACAGATGAAAATAGAAAGTGACCTTGAAATAGTAAAATAAATAAATTAAAATTTTTTAAAAATAAAAGTGAGGCAGTGTTTGAGTTCTAGCTAAAATTCTATCACTAACTAATAATGGGATCTTGGAAAATTTGTTAAAGCTACGTAGGTTGCAAAGTGATCTGTCAGATTGGAAGATATCTAGAGCTGCTTCCAGTTTTAGTTTCATAGTCTTTACAATTTTGTCAAGTATCCAAGTTGATGCTTTCCACAAAGTTAAAATCTACACCTTAGGAAATAACTGCAAGACTGCCATGTTTTCAATCTATTATTTGGAGCTCTGTAGACAAAACTTCAATCATCAAGCAAATTAGTTTATCCTCATTTCTCAAGCAATAAAAATGCTGCTTTGCATAGAATCCATTGTTTCTATACTTCAAAATCATGCTTATGTTTGACTTCCCATTATGACAACACATTCACTATGAATAACTTAGCTTTTTATTCTCTTTCTTCCCAATCTTTCTGATCTAGTCCTTTGTTGTAATAAAGGACTGATCAATAAAAGAATGCTAAGACTGCCTTATATGGTTCATCCCTAAAAAGAACTTTAGAAAAGAAGTGCATTTAGATTTTTTTCCAGAGTTTTTTATCTCTCGCTGGAGATTGGAAACAGAATTAACTGCGCTCAGTAATATCCTCCATAAGATGTATAGTCCATAGAGTTATGTTTAGTCTAATGACATCCTCAGGGCTGGAATGAGATTCTCTTCATTTTGGAGTCTCCACTATCTAGCACCAGGCAAAAAACATGACAGATTTTTCTATAAATGTGTGTTGAACCGAATTTAAAGGAAGGGATCAAGGAAAAGAATTTAAAAAAAAAAAACAAAACACTTCAAATTAATTGGGCTAGACACTTTGTGAGTACTTTACAAAAGTTATCCCACAAAGGTTACCAACTTTATGTAGATATTTTCAATAAACACACCGAAGCTGCATTTGTTCAGGGAAAAAGGACCCTATTCTCATGGATTTCATTAATGTGTTAGAGCAAAGTCTCATACCTCTGGCTTGATAAACCAGTTTCCCCCTAGATTCAAGGTTTGGTCCCATGTTCACTCTACCTCATAATCTGCCTGTAATTCAATGTTTTCCATAAGCACTTTGGACTTCATTAGAGGGAAGAAAAATAAAACTTGTAGGTTAATAGAAATGAACGTAGTACATGCATTTTAAGAATTATTTGTAAAGTTGTAGAATTCTCAATTTATAAGAACATGACTTTGCCTTCTTTGAGTGTTAATCGGTAACAATCTTTTTCAAAGGAATCAAAGAATAGATAGTGAAAAATGAGTACAGTTCATTCAATCCCAGCAGCATTTTAAATACTGGCTGAACATATAGCCATGACAGGACCACAGATTTAAGTTAAAAAAAAAAAAAAGGCATTGTGAAAATGAAATACTGGATATACCAAAGTTTTATCAGGTTAGTACTTAGTTCCAAGTACATTCTCTTTTGGCCTATAATTTATAGAATCATTTGTGGAATATTTGCTTCAGTTGAAGTGTCAATGTATTCTGCAGGAACTTTCTATACAAAGGGCATCATATTTACACTCCTGAGGATCTACAACAAATATTTATAGAGCGGCTTCTATGTGCTGAGTATTGCTTTAGGGTTAAGCCCTGGAGATAAAGCTTCAACTGCACTTGAGAGCCACACTCTAGTAAACTACACTCAAATAGGGAGATATAAACCTCTGAAAAGTAAAAAAAAATGTGTACAATTAAAACTAAAAATAACATAAACAGATAAATAGGATATATTCAGTAAAAAAATAAACCAAGTCTATGGAAAAACAACTGATCGATGATTTAGAAACATAGTGATTAAAAAGGTCTTCTCTGGGCTTCCCTGGTGGCACAGTGCTTGAGAGTCCGCCTGCCGATGCAGGGGACACGGGTTCGTGCCCCGGTCCGGGAAGATCCCACATGCCGCGGAGCGGCTGGGCCCGTGAGCCATGGCCGCTGAGCCTGCGCGTGCTCCGCAACGGGAGAGGCCACAGCAGTGAGAGGCCCGCGTACCGCAAAAAAAAAAAAAAAAAAAGGTCTTCTCTGAAGAGGAGTCAGCCATGTGAAGATCTGGTGAAAAAGCATTCTAGGCAGAGAAAAAACCAAGTGCCAAACCTCAAGTACAGACTAGATTGATCTTGTTTGAAATACAGAACTACCAGTGTTCCTGGAATTTCTCATGTGAGAGGAAGGGAGTTTGGAGATGAAGTCAGTGAAGGAGGCACAGATATATCAGGTCAGGGACCTCCCCTTTCTAGGCAAAGGGGAGGAAGGTGGATTTTACTTGACTTGAATTACAATGGGAAACCATCGAAGTAGGGTACATTCCAAGCATGGGGGAGGGGTGAGGAGCCTCCAATTGCCCAGGTCCAGCTGGAGGGTAAACCAGTGATCACATCCTCTTGATGACCTCCTCCAACAATATGATTGTTATTCTGTTTCCAAAACTGAGGCAAGTACTAGCATCACCATGGCCCAAATGTATCGAGGGAAGTATAAAGAATCTCCTTTCTCTGATTTTCATGCTAATATAAGAAACTAACAATCATGCGTGATAGAGTCACAGAGCAGAAGATGCAGACAATAAGCATGTATATTTAACTGAGTACTATATAACTGGCATTTAATCAGGTGCTTTGAATGCATTACCTTATTTAATTTTCACAGTAATCCTGAGTTAGGTATATTTCTTCATTTGGAAAATAAAACAGAGATCAAGCATCTTGACCCAAGGCATACAATCGATACATGTCAGAGCCAGAATTCAAACTGTGTCTGTCTCGGAAGTAAAAACTCTTAACCAGTAAGTCATGCTGTTTCCATGATCATAAAAAGAGAGGTAAAGTGATAGAAAAATGAAAAAAAACAGTCACTAGTATCCCAGAGTGGCTTCGCTACATCTAAAGCATTGACAGAAACTGACTCAAAATTAGCCATACTTTTAAGAGGATAGCAGTTTCTCAAATAAAATTTAATGTAACCTACTTCTGTGTTTGATAATATCAAGTTTCTTTTCTCAGTAAGGTCAAAAGACCTAAAAGATCCTTAGTCCTAATAGACTTAGAGTACCTCTGAGTAATATTTATGAATGCATCAATATAGTGTCAAAGTTTAAAAATTAATCAGCTGGATTTTTTTTTCACAAAAATACCAAACGACTTACTTATTGCTTTTGCCTAATTATCTGTTCTGTCCTACTGGTTTGACAAAATTGGCCTTTTATTTTGGCATAAGGTAAACAAGTATTAATAAATTATAGGAAATTGGAGCCTCCAAGGCATATTTCAGAAGCAACAAGTTCTTTTCACTCATTTATAACCAACTGCAGTGGGATATATCCAGCAGGTGAGACGCCATTACCTACAAGCAGATTAATCACATTAAATATCATGCTTTTATGTACCATTCAAAATATTGCCTGAATAAATCACTTTCAGTATCCGTTAGAAAACGGGTGAACTGTAATAGTTAGCATCTCTAAAATTTTCAGGGATAGCCCTTAGTTTCCTTTCCTCTTGTAGGGATGGTCGAATTCAAACAGACCACAGCTATAAAATAACACTAGAGAAAATTCACAACTAGCACCAGGACTAATATAGTGTTAGTATGGTGAACTAACACTAACCATGAGTATGGTGAATACTAAATATAGGTATGGTGTGACTGCTAGAACCAGAGTTCATAAGTATGTGTAAAAGTCACAGGTCCTCCCTTAAGAAGCTCCCACAAAGTATGAGCTTGTTACCTCTGAAGAAGCCATAGAACCTGATGATAGATGAAAAGTCAGTGATCAGAGTTAACATCACCAATATTGGTACAAACCAATCATATGTGCTTCTTGGTGTGATGCACTGATGATCCAGCATAAGGTCAGTGGTTTTCTTGCCCAAAATTCATAACCTGAACTAGAGAGGAAAACATCAGACAATCCCAAAGTGAAGGAGATTCTACAGAATAACTGGCCTGTACTCTTCAAAAATGTCAAGATCAATAAACACAAAGAAAAGCTGAAGAATTTTTCCTGATTAAATGAGAATAAACAAATACAGTTACTGAGTGCAATGGGTAATCCGACTGAGTCCTGGACCAAGAAAAAAATGAGTATAGAGGACATTATGGGAGAAATTGATGAAATTTGAATAGGGACTGTGGATTAAATATGAAATGATGTAAGATATATAGGATGATGTAAGAACATGTTTTTGTTCTGTAAAATTCAACTACTTCTTTAGAAGTATTAAAGGTCAAAGGAGCCTGGTGTCTCTAACTTGCTCTGGAATGGTTCAAAAAAATGTACTTATGTTTTGATTTACATGAATATACATAGTTTTTGTCTTACAAAAATGGGATTAAGTACACTGTTCTGCAATTGGGTGTTTTCACCTGACAAGTATCTTGAAGATATTTCCTTGTTAGGGATACGTAATCTTATTTTATTCCTTTTAATTGTGCCATTGTATTTTATAAGCATTGATGACTAAGTAGTTTTGATTTTTCAATATTATACACAATATATGATTAACCTTTATTATGCCTGTATCTTTATAACCCTGTCCCAGTATTTCTGTGGGATTAGTTACTAGAAGTAGAATTATTAGATCAAATGATATAAGCAATTTAAATCCTGGTAAATGGTACAAGTCACCCTCCAAAAATTTACCATAGTCTTTAACAGTGTATGAGATTTGCCTTCAGACTCCTCACCACTGAATATTAACCATTTATATTTTATCCAATTTATCTGCATTATTATTGGTTTAATTTGGCTTTTGCAGATTACTGATGAGGTTAAACATTTTTTAATTCATGTATTGGTCATTTGTACTTATCTTCTATAATGTCTGTGCTTATCACTTGCCCATTTTTTTCTTTTGCCATTTTCTTGTTGAATCATAAAGCTTCCTGTGTATTATGATTATTACTCTTTTGCAGCATTTAAACTAAAAAAAAAAAAAAAAAAAAAAGACTTTCTTCCATACTGTGCTTGTCCTTTACCTTTGTTTATGATGTGTATTAAGAATTTTAAGTTTTGTGTAGTGAATTCTTTATCTTTTATTTATGTATTATTGGTTTGATATCTTGTTTAAGAACTTTTTCCTATCCCTAAAAATAGCCTTCTATATTTTCTTCTATTACTTTAAAAATATTTACATCCTAATCTACTAGTAGTTTTTATATAGTATGAGGTAGTAATTGAAATCAAATTTTATTTCCAAATAAATGTCCATCCCTATTTCATTTAATGCTTGCTTAATTTTACTTTCCTTACTAACTTGAAATTTAATCTTTTTCATATATTAAATTACCACATAGATATTGCCTGTTTCTGTTCTCCTGATTCAATATCATCTATGTAATTCTGAAACAATACTGTGTTATTTTAGCTCTGTGATATATTAAAGTTTATGTCAGAACAATACCCTCCCTCCATTCCCTGTCTTATACATGTGATGTAATAATTAAGAATACAGATTCCAGAGCCAGTCCTGATCATAGCACTTTCTGCCACTGGCATGTCAGTTGAACTTTCTGTACCTCCTATTCCTTAGCTGTAAAATTTGCAAGAGTATAGGATTACTACCATAATTATAGGATTGCTTAGATTATAGCATTATTATTCACTGTGATAAATAAATGAGTTAATACATGTAAAATTATTAGATCAGTATTTATCATATAATAAATACCCTATTGATGATGCCTATTACTATTACCCCCTTACATTTTATTTTTGAAAAATATGGTCATTCTTCTGCAATTCTTGCTTCATGTAAACTTCTGCATCAGTTTTCCAATTTCCATAAATATTACCATGTACTTATACTTTGTTAGGGCAGTGAGCACTAGGTTAATTATACCTGAAATCCTTTTTGTGTAGCTTGGTATTACTGAATAATGGAGCCCTGTCTTCACATGAAAGTATAAATAGAGTCAAATATATCACTCCCTTTACTCTGGACTTTCTATGGTTAAAGCTGCCCCCTCCGACCACTGACCAACAGCTCCCAGGACGCTGAGGAGAATGGTTTGAAAATCTCTGCTCTGGAATAATTTTTGTCTTACTACACAATCTCTCAACAAATGTATGTTTGTTTCAGTGAACTGTGACTTAGTTACTGTGTTTTATCATCTGAGAGGAGTTGCCATTTGGTGTGCTTCATAAGAAAATCATCTTTAGACGATACTCCAGAATTTGCAATTTCAGAAAAGAAAGAAATAAATGACCACCATTCCCATCTGTTCCAAGGCTGCATTTTACTAAAAAGGCATAATAGATTAATGTGCACCATATGAACGAATTTTTGTTTAACCAAATTCAGTAAAGCCTGTTTTTAGGGGTTCTCACTGTAACATATGGTTAGGTGAGATGATATTATAATTATATCCACATCGCTATGGTAAATATGCTAACTGCACTAGTCTTTTTTATAAAACACACTACTGGATTTTATGGTCCAGTAGGACTGTTATTGGTTGTCTTCTAGATTTAATATAAATAGCTCCCTAAACTATAAGTAATCTAATAAGCTTTTTGTATTTTTATATTTATGTCATCACTTCTGTGAAGCTAAAAATGCAGTTCACTAGTTACTGTCATAACCATAGTCCACTGAGTACAAGGAATGAAAATAGGCTGCATTTGTTCTATTGTTATACTTTGTTCGACCAAGTGACAGCATGAACTTGCATCTAAAACACAAGTTATTGTATACTGAAGGCCAAAACATAGGCTGGTTTTGGAGTATGAGCTAATAGTTCAGACATGGGATAACAGTGAATGGCTCTCTGGGTTCCAATGAGTAGGGCAACTTTCCAGTTCATCTGAGAGAAGCACAGTCCAGCATCATCACAGCGATGTAGTCATCTGAGAGTCTTAGTAGCTCTGAAAGAGCACATTGCAGAGACTGTGGCTAGTTAGCCAGTTACTGAATGTTGCACACTGCTTTGCCTGTGTGTTAATAAAAGGGAGCACGGATGGGACTATTGTTTTAGGAGGGTACCAATAGTGGGTATCCTGATGCATTGTGTCATCAAAATATGCAATGTCACAGAAAAAAAATGGATGACTTTCAACAGAGGGCTATTATGTTGAGCCATGCTAGGTACTTTGAGCCACTTGTGTAGAAGAGTAAATTTCAATTATTCACCAGAGGTAGTCTCCTAGATGTCTTGTAATTATTGGATCGGTCATTATAAATATGACTCACATAACATGCATTTTGCTATGTAGAGATGAAAATCAATGGTTTTTAGTTGAACAATAAACAATAACTACAAAAGTTGAACTTAGAGTCTTTAGAATTCACTGAACTCTTTGAGCATTTTCTTTGCTCTAACCTACAGAAACACATCTGCAATATGATTATATCCCCATGTGACATACAAGATAAATGAGTCTTAGAAGTGAATAGATTTGGCCAATATCACAACTAACAGTTTTGGAGCAAAATTTAAATTGGTTTGTCTAATTTCAAAGTCTTTAACCTAACTTGAAAAGAAAGACATAAAATCTTCTTCAGGTTTTATATTTGAGCTTGAGTCTAGGTACTTCTGTGTTTAATTTTCTAAACCTCAAATATATAGGGGCTTTTTTTGTCTATTTGTTATCAATGTCTAATTTAATGGCATAGTATCCAAGAAAAATATTCTGTGTTATATTAATTTTTGAATAAAATTTTGATATGGAAAATTTGATTAATTTTCTATAAAGCTTCAATTGTAGAAAATAATTGAGAACATACAAAAAGATTCAGTTGCAAGGACTTTCTATACATTGTTCTTTATAAACACAAAAATTTTGAGGAAAAATATTGTTACGTGAGTTATGAAAAAAAGCACAAAATAGATCACTCTGTAGTTGTTAAAAATCATGATTCAAAGAAATTTAATAACATGGAAATACATTTTTAAATTAAATAAAAATAATACATTTTCAAAACGTAAATTTACTATGGTCTCATTGTGCGTGTATCTGGAAGGCAAAATTCAGAAATGTTAACATTATTGTTTGGCAAGATTGGGAATGATCTTTATTTTTTTTACTTTTCTGTATTTCTAAATTTTCTAACATCTATTAGTTTTGTTTTTTTAATATTGCTTTTAAAGCCTTATATTAATATAAACTATACACAGAACTAAAGTTTTAAAGTTCCTTTTGATTTGGTTTACCCTGACTTTTTAGGTCAAAGTAATGCAAATAGGAACTTTCATTGGCCCTGAAGAGGGACTGTTGAAACTTTTGGTTCAAAACACATCATAATTTCTGATATATTTAAAACAGAAAACACACACATTTCCAAAAAATTTCTACTCCTACTGCTGAAAGTTGTTTCAATTGGCCAGATATACCCAGCCTGTACTACCCAATTTAATCAGAACTTTGGGTTACTAGAATTGCTTCAATACTACCCCAAAACTTTAAAACAAATGTAGACTTCTATTGTTAATTGATATTGTCTAGCAAACATTAATTGATATTATATCATAAAAATTTAATATAACAATAGAAAATTTTCACAAAGTTCTGCAGAAGTTATATGCTGTAGAAGCCCAGTACAATTTTTCTTGGCATCTCTTCTTATACTGATTAATATTTCTTTTGTGCATCATTACTCTTCTAGAGACCAAATGAACTTAAAATTTATTACTCAGTTTAACTCTATTGCTTGTAAGTCAACAAAATTCAAAATAGAGGAAGAAAATTGTACTTACTTGCTAATCAGTCAACATGACAAAATATAAACATAGGTTGACTTAAAATAGTATTTTTGACCTGTAATAAAGTGCTTGGTAATACTCTAAATAAAATAGAATTTCAGCTTTTAAAGGGCTTCAAACCAGAAGATTAAATTTAAAAAAATCAGACTTAAAAAAATTATAAAACAGAATGATAGCTTAGATGTGGAGAAAAAAGGCATCCTCATTAAGCTCTTATTTGGAGTTATAGCCTTTCTGACCCTCGATGTCAGCATAGAGAACAGTCAGCTATCAATATGAATAATAGCCCAGGACCATTAGATGAGAAAGAAATAAGCTTTCTTTTAAGGCACTGAAATTTTGGTGTCTATTCAGTCAGCCTACTAATCATTAATGTAGTCTCCATCTCTCCCCTCATCTACCTTTCTCTCTAGCCTCATCTTTTTAAATTAGGATTACTTGTGGTGTTACTCTATGCCTTTTATCTACTTTCCTGAGAAACTATCTGCCTTCAGTGCCTGGAGACTTATAAAAACTCTCATCTGTAATATAGCTAATAGAATTTGTCCAAATTTAGAGTAATATTGGCATTTTCCCCCAGCTTCGAAGCTGAAAAATTATTTTTTACATACCTATTTTTATATGGACATTCCTATTGTTTAATGAAAGAAGACTAAATGCCTGTTCTTACATTGACATACTTTACTAAAACTTTGATTTGGAATTCTTTTTTTCTTCTTTTTATTAGTATTAATTTTTCAGTAATATATGTGAATTATGCAATTTTTAATGAAAAAAGGGGGAAAAAGTTTTGTTACAGTAGGTATTTATCCCACTGCTCATGCACAGTGTTGAATTTAATTAAACTTAAGTTCAGGTATAGACAAAAATTTCTGGCATTCTCAATCTGGCTTTCATTTCTTGGCAAAATCTTCTGCATGGGCCTGTCACAGTCACAAATATTGGCAAGACAGTGTACATCCAGAGGATGCTCTCTCTTTCTAGTTTTCATCTTCAATTCTCTTTGTCCAGAATTAGGAACTGAAAAGCTATGCCTTACTTCAAAATCTCTCATATGTAACTACTGAAACAATATTCCTGCCCATGGGAGCCAAACTTCCAACTCTGATTTTCCAAAGTCCCTAGATCATTCAAGGTCCATCTCTACTGTTGCCTGCTCTAGGAAGGTTCCGTGACTCCTCAAACAGATGTATTTAACATCTCCATTCATACAATTTTATTTAACACTTGCATGTGGTGCTTTCCAGACCAGGCCTTTTATCAGAGGAATCCTAATCTTTCTGTGCTTCTCGAATTGCAAGCTCCTCGAGGTCAGAGTCTATGTCTTGTTTGTCTTGATATCCTCTATACCCCTTAGACTGTAGAATACATATAAATGATGTTTGCTGAATTTAATTAATTTCCTTGAATTAAACTGAGCAAATATTCAACATAAGTCAATATTTCTGCTGTTTACCTGCCCCTGAAACTCTGCTTTCATGACATTTTCAGGTGATAGGATTACTTTCTTCCAAGAGAAAGATAAGATGATAGTGGGCAAGAAGTACTGAAGTCTTAGATGGAATAAGTGGAAAGAAACTTGTTTCTGAAATCACTAATAGGAATATCTTTAGAAAAAAAAAACTTGAACAGCAGTTTTGGTGGCACAAAATCTAGAATTTTTAGATTTAGTTATGTATCAATTAACAAGATTGCTAGGGAGCCTAAGTAGTTTTTCAGACATTATGTCATTAGGAAATATATTCTAAGCTTCAAATACCTGGCTGAAACTGTGTTTCTGGAATAAAATACTTCCTTAGTAACAAATTATTATAGTAAAAAACAACTGGCACTGTCAGTAGCACAATCTATGAACAATCCTAAGAAGTGTATTCTCTGCAGTTCTCTCAATTTAGTTGATATACCGAGCTATATACAACGATAGATCTTTCTGAAATTTTATGATCCATCTTGAGTAGAAGGTTTTGTAGTGTTGTCAGGCATAAGAGTGATGTGTACTCCACAAATATTTGTCATATCATAGAAAGCTTAAACTTTGGGAGGAAGAATACAACTGTCCTTGTTCTATTTAATCTCACTGAGTCACCATGTTTTGTTCTATATTTCAAGAGCACCTATAACTAACAAGGCAGCACTTTATTAAAATTACAGTGAAAATCCAGAAGTGGTATTTCCTAATCTGGACTTTGTTAGTCTATAATTTCCACCATAGGCTTTTTAAAAAAGTAGAGCAAACGGTTACAATCATTTCTGTTATTATTCACTAACTTTCACTCCAACAGAAGGAATTTCTACATTGCCCAAATTTAGAGGGATTTTTGTTTTCAAAAATTGCAATTAAATGTATTATATACATACAATGAAATATTATCCGTCCAATAAAAGAAGTGAAGTTCTGATATATGCTACAACCTCGATGAAATTTGAAAATATTATGCTGAATGAAATAGACCAGATGAAGGACAAACATTGTGTGATTCCATTTACATGTAATAGCTAGAAGAGGGAATTTAATACAAGCAAAAAGTAGCTTAGAGGTGACCTGGAGCTGGGGAGAAGAAGGGAAGGGAGTTATTTAACAGTTACTGCTTAATGGTTACAGAATTTCTATTTGAGCTGACAAAGTTTTGCAAACAGATAGTGATGATGGTTGTACAACATGGCAAATGTGATTAATGCCACTGAATTACACACTTAGAAATGGTTAAAATGTCAAAAATTTTACGTTACATATTTTACCACAATTTAAAAAAACTGGAAAATTTCAATTAATGAATGGTGGCATGACCAAAAAAATAGCATAACATTGAATTTTATGCCTGTTACCACTCTGATTACACTATAATTTTAAAAGTTCTTCCCCAAATATTGGAGTCAAATTTTTGAAACTGGTGGAAGCATTATCAATTAAAGAAATTAAGAATTTATTTGTAGGGGGTGGAATATGAATAATCTTATTAAACTGTTAAAATAAATTTTAAGTATGTACTTATATAACCATAATAAAGAATACTAAATAATTTACAAAATAGAAAATATAAAAAATAAAGGCAGAATGCTAAATAAAAAGGCAATCAGTGATATTTTACTTTTCCTAATTTAACTGATTATTATCCAATATCTCTACTTTGATATTTGATTCCAAGAAATTTCTTTGAAATGATGCCAATAAATTTTTCACGACCATCATGAAAAAGGTAGTAAAGGTAATCAAACACAGCAGAGGGAGAAAAGTAGTTGAGACAAAGCAGTCCTCTCATTGTTCTTCCTCTCACAATATAATGAAAGCATTCAAGATTGTTAGAATCGAACTGTGAAAGTTTAATTGTTCAATTATCTGTTTGTGGTTTCAGCCGGTTCATATCCCTTGACCAACCAGTTTTTAGCATGTGAGATGGACGGAGGGCTTCTGAGTGGCCTTTTACTTTTGTAGAAAGTGTGATACCCATGCACAGAGGTCATTCTTTTTCTCATTTACAAGCTACTTTGCAGCCACTTACACATGTGTAGAAAATATTTCAAGTCTTACTTAGAGGTCAGTGTTTTTCTTAAATCCCACTACTTTGTTAGATAGCCTTAAATTATAGTGTAAAAAATTCAACTATTTTTGTAGTTTTTTCCCATTGATCCCAAAGCTCCTTTCTCTCTTATCACTTGATATAATCAAATCTTTAAGATTTCTTCTAATAGATTCTAAGAATGAGAATTTAACAATTGGAACTACCACTTGGTTCAATGTCACTGAATCTTTTCCAATCAAAAAAAAAATTGTTTCGGTCACTATAGTGATATTTTCTTTTTCCACCAGAGAAAACCTGCAAAATCATTTTAAAGCTTCTGCCATTTTGCATGATAAAAAGATTATTTTACTTCATACATCAACTCCTTTATTCTCTAAAGAATAAAAAATGGAATAAGTATTTCATCCTTTGGATATAAATTGTGTGTTGATTTCAGTGAGATAAGTGATGTGATTCAGCAGGTGTCTGGGACAATCTCTCTTTAGTCTTTTTTTGTCATAGGACTGGCTTTGTTGTGGGAGAATTGTTTTTGCCCGTGTTTTTCTGCCAATCCCAACTAAGTAGAGGAGAGTTATGCAATTTTGATACCCTCATCTATTCTTTTGACTTTTCCTCCTTAATGTTAGCATTCCTCACATCCCACCTGTACCAACAGCACTACTTTGAAGAGTTAAAGTAGAAAAGGAAGGAGAGTTTGAAAGAGAGAAAGCAACACAAAAGTTGACAAAAATATTTGATTTTAGAAGGTGCGAGAAAATTTTAAAATGTATCTCTACGAGAATAGTCTTAAATTTACAAATAAAAATTTGAGAAGATAGTGCAGATTTCCAATATACAACACCCAGTTTTTCCCATTATCAAAACACTGCATTAGTATGATATTTGTTATAGTTAAAAAGTCAATATTGATACTCTACTATCAGCTAAAGTCCATTGTTTATTCACATTTTTAAGTTTTTATTTAGTATCTCTTTTCTGTTCCAGGATCATATTGATGATACCACATTACATTTAGTTGTCATACCTCCTTAGGTTCTTTTTGACTATGACAATTTATCAAACTTTTCCTGTTTTTAGTGATGCTGACTATTTTGAGTAGTACTGATCAGGTATTTTTGTAAGATGCCTCTCTATTGGATTTTGTTTTATGTTTTTCTCATGATTAGAATTGCGTTATAGGTTTAGGGTAGGAAGGTCACAGAGATAAAGTGGCATTTTCATCACATCAGATCAAGAGTAAAAGCAATCAACATGATTTATCATTGTTGATGTTGACCTTGATCACTTGCTGAGGTAGTGACTGTCAAATTTCTCCACTATAAAGTTGTTCTATTTTTCCCCTCTTTGGAAGAAAATAAAACTCACAGACTACATTTAAGGGATGAGGAGTTATGCTCTCTCTACTTGAGGGCAGAGTATGTATATAAATTATTTGGAACTCTTCTACATGGGATATTTGCTTATTTTTCTCACCTATTAAGTTATCCAAACTTTTATTTATATAACTATGTATTCATAGACACTTATTTTATACTTTATTTTATTGCTCAAATTGTTCCAGAATTGGCCATTGGTAGCTCTTTCAGTTGGCTTCTGTGTCCCTTTGATATACCCCATAAACGTATTTGTGCTTTTTATTTTTTACCACTTTGTTACTTTCTGATACCTCAAGATACTATAGGCTCATATTGTGTATTTCCTGCCCCAATCCTAGAAGCTGGCATTTCCCCAGGGAGCCCTGGTTCCAGTCATTGGAGAATGCTATTAAGAAACCAAGATCTGGGCACTAGGTCCACTTGCTACTAAAGGAGTGTCATTCCTTTTAGGCTCTTTCAGCTGCATAAATTAAGCTCTTTCTTTGCGTAAATTAAGCTTTCTTCTTTGGCTGTAAAGTTCTACATGTTTTGACACATGCATAATGTCATGTATCCACCATTATGGTATCATACAGGATAGTTTCACTACCCTAAAAAATCCCTGTACTTTGATTATTCAGTTCTTCTATACTCCCAACCCCCTGGCAACCACTCATCTTTTTACTGTCTCTATAGTTTGTCTTTTTCAGAATGGCATACAGTTGTAATCATTATACTTCAGACTGGATTCTTTCACAGAGCCATATGATTTAAGTTTCCTCCATGTTTTTTCATCATGTGATAACTCATATCTTTTTATCATTGAATACTAATGCATTGTATGGATGTGCTGCAGTCTGTTTATACATTCACCTTGCAGGTTTTTACATATACATAAATTTTTAATCAATTGGGAAAATACCTAGAAGTTCAATTGCTGAATTATATGGTAAAATTATGCTTCCTTTTTTTATTTCTAAATTTTTCTCTCTCCACTAGCCAACTAAATATGGCATTGTGCGATGTTTGTCTCCGGTGATTTCTCCTTTATGGCAATTAGGACTTCATTGACTTTAACGACTATGTTAAAGGTTAAGAAACTTTTGAAAAAAATTTGAATTAGAGATATCTGGTAAGATATGATTGATGAAAGTCATGCTTATTCTATTTTTTCCTATGATAGGGAAGTCTACCAAAATGAATATAAAGAGAAAAGAATATCTACAATGCAACTAGGAAATTGTTACAATTTTAAAAAGTAGTTTCTCTGAAAGTTATTCACTGAACACAATACAGTTTGGACCAAATTAATAAAGTATACCAAGAGATGATATGTATTTATCAAGGTCTTTAACAATTACAGATTTACCTCATTTCAAATAGCAAAGACCTGCAAGACTCAAATAATGATATATTTTTGGAACAAGGAAGAATGATAAGAGAGGTGGACAGGCAAAGGAGAAAACAAAAAAATACCTGAGTGGGCCATTTTCACTATACAGAACAAAACATGTTTAAATGAATATACCTAAAAAGGAACAAAAAAAGTGAAAATGATGAGAAAGAGACGGTAGATATGGGAAAAGCAAAAGGAGATCTAAAATATAGAGAAGAAAACAGAGTAAATGGAGCAGAAAAAAATTTAAAGATGTAAATGAAGTAAAGGAGAGCTGAGTTTCTTAATCAAAAAAAATGCTGTTCCCCCCAAAAATTATTTTGACGTTATTGAATATCAAACATGGGTATTAGGTGGAAAACTAACATTCATATACAAGAAGAATTAAAAATCAGTTTGTATAAGTAAAACTATTTTTAAAAAGAATATCAAGACTGAAATATAACACCGATGTGAATCTACTGGGAAATATATATATATATTTCATACTAAAATTAAGGTAACCAAGACATTAATCTAAATAAAAAATTCTGCGATGGAGAATCTTTGTTTTAATCATTTCAGAAAAAAAGGTATTGATTGATATTAATAATGTTAGGATAAAAAAAACTAAGAAAATTCAGGTGTTTGGAGGATAGAAGTTGAGAGTATGTGCATACACGTGTTAATATATGCATATTTCAGAATACAGAATAAATCAATACCATCCTAAGTAGGTAAATTTTTTAAAAACCCTCCCCTTCACCCTAGTGGAATGGACTGCAAAGGTGTCAATCACCCAGAAGGCTTCCAGATGTTATCTTTGCTTTGTAAACAACAGTTTTGAACAGTGTCAAGTCTTTGGATGAAACCTCCCCCTGAACAGCTGACAGCTAATCTGAATACTTCTCTATCCCTCACCAAATATTTGCAAGGCCATTCTCCCCCAGTCCTAGAAAAGGTTAGTATTAAGATGATGACAGAGTCTCGTTCCTGGATCAGTGTCCTTTGCAATTTCCCATTGTAGTTTCACTACATGCCTCTCTGAGAAAAGATAAGAATGTAAAGGAACAACATGCTTCATCTTACTGTCCCTCTGATTATAAATTTCCCCAATAATACCTATTTTTGTGCCTATACAAGGTGGCCTTGTGACATTTGCCTTTGCCTACCACTCTGCAAGACTGTACCACTCTACAGGACAAATTCATGCTTCAGTTCTCTTTAAAATATTTATATCCCTTTAAGCACCAAAGTTCTATTTGGCATATAACAATTAATTAGGTCATAAATTCACTAGTTACATTTTAGTGTTCTTAATAAGATTTAAGAGAAACCAAATTCTCATCAGCAATACATCCACAAATCACATTTCAGAATGTTACTTCTGAAGGCAATAATTTCAATACTTTATTGATTCTAATTACATGCAATTTGAAGGGCACAATTTTCTATACTGACAATGAGTTTTGGGGGTGCACCAGATCTAGCCCTCAATATCTCATATATGATGTGGGAAAGTGATCATTAACCTGTCATTGAAAGTCATCTACAACTATGATTTATAAACTGAAGAAAAAGTAGAAATATATAAAGTACAAAAGATAAGCATTCTTTAAATGGTAGTAGAAATATAATACAATAGTTTGCCTAAATTTTAAATTTCTTGCAATAAATAATTATGTGTTAGGTAGTGTACATCTGTGCTACTTTAACTAAGAGAACTTACAACACAGTTCTTCAAGCAAAAATGGAAGCTTATTCTCGCTCATATAACAGCCTCAGGTGGAGGGGCTATCAAAGTAGTTCTCGATGAAGTCATACAAGGATGCAGATTCCATCCTGCTGCTTTGTCATGTCTTCAGTTAGTTTTTATCTACATGATTATAGCAAACTCACACCATAATTTCTGTGTTTCAATTTAAGCCAAGAGTGGAAAAAGAAGTGAATGGTAAGCGGTTTCCTCTTTAGAGGCTGTGACTGCTTTAGAGGTTGTGACTGCACACATAACTTACCTTCGCATTCCATGAGCCAGAATGAAGTCATGTAGCTACACCTGGCTCCAGGGGAGGCTGGGAAATATAGTCTGTAGCTGGATAGATGCAGCTGAACTTGAACTTGGAGGTTTCTGTTACTGCAGGGAAAAAAAGAACATATACTAGAGACGATTAATCTGTGTGTGTGTGTGTGTGTGTGTGTGTGTGTGTGTGTTGAAGATTGCTACCCTGCCTTCTGTGCAGGGAGAAGCAGTAAAAAGGTCTTTTGTATAGATGTTTTCTGAAAATTTTTAAACAGGCCACTGACGAACAGCCAGAATGCAGGATATGAAATGTTTCACCATGCTTTTCTTGTCTAATTCCAATTATTTTCTTTAAGATCTCTTATTTTAAGCTTCGCTTCCTAGTTCATGTTTCCTGAAGAAAACTCAGCAAAAAGCAGAAAGGGTTTACTCCTCAACCCAAATTGACCTCAAAGAAATGAAACTGCTAGAGTTTGGGTATCCCACCCAAGCACCCCACAACTAACCTTCGCAGCAGTATTCCTGTGTGTAGTAAGCTGCGATGACGCAATGACACTAAAGTTGCATTCATTCATTCACTACTATGCATTCTGAACCCCACCACTTCTTACCCTCCACTGCTACAGTCCTACATCAAGCTATGACTGTCAATCACCAGGGATGCTGCAACTGGTCACCCCACTTCTATCTCTCCTTCTAAGAGGAATTTTCCACGTAGTACCCCAAATGATTATGAATCAGATCACATCACCATCCTACTGAAGTTCTCCACTGAAATCCCCATCACAATTAAGATAAATCCCAAATTCTTTACCATGACTCTCCATGTTTTAGCCCAAGCCTACCTCTTAAAACCCCATTTTCTACCACTCTGCTGAACAACTAGACCTCCTGTGTTAACTCTTCCATTGCATAAAGGATGAAATAGATCACAATATTTCCTCTTCTTATGATCAAAGAACTCATTTCTGTGCTTTCATAATTGAAGATTGTGGCAACCCCAACCTTAAGCCCTGTCATAGACCTCCCATTTTTAACATTTGGAGTATTCTCTAGCTGAAAAGAAATAGGTCAGGGACATCAGCCTGGGTTTGAACTTTTAACTAACTAGTAACCAGGAGTCATGTCTACGGCCTTTGAGATAATCATGTTACAGATAGTTACTTTGTTTTCTAACTTCTTCCTCATATTTCTCTTCATTACTGGGCTCCATTGGAAGTTAAATATTTTCTTATGGAAGAAGTAAAGCTAGGTGCCAATATGCTGTAGAAGGGAAGCATAGAAAATTGTGGACTAGTATAATGAACTCAATCTCTTATGTCTCCACAGGCAGAGCAAGATCTCAGTATGGAGACTGGAGGAGGTTCCACTGAATGTCCTTTACCACTAATGTAATACATGTGTATTGCTACGGAATAGTTGGTATTTCATAAATGTCACATTGCTTTATTATTTTTATATGTGATTTGAACCCTATTTACCAAGATTACTTTTAAAAATTTCCATGTCAGTAATATTTCTAGGTTGTTTACCACTCTTTTGATTTGGGTTATGCAGGGTCCCAGAAAATGGGGAAGAGCTCTTGTCTTCAATTGGTGGTATCAAGAAAGAGGTCACTCCTCACTTCAGTCTTTGACATAACTTGCCTCCTCGCCAGAACTTTGTACAATCCCAAAGTATAAGGCTTCCAACTACAAAAACCCATATTTTCTCCCAGTGATTTCTTTTTCCAGAGGAGGCAATATATAATGGCTAATAATATAGAACTTGGAATCAGGCTGCCCCAAGATTTGAATCCTGGCACCAGGCAACTTATTGGCTACGTGATCTTAGACATGTCATTTAACCTTTCTTTCTCTCAGTTGCCTCACCTATAAACTGAGGATAATAATAATAGCACCTATCTCAAGGTTTTTATGAAGATCAAATAGGATAAAATCCTTGAAGATCTTCTCAGATTTTGCACAGTGTAAGTCCTCAGTAAATGTTAGTTTGTTATTGTTGTTGTGCTGGACATATTCTGAAACCCAGATCAGAGAACCACCCTATTGTGTCTCCTAGCCCATCCCCAGGGGGAAAGAGGCTCATGAATTTCCCAGGTAGGAGGAAAGGTGGAAAGTGAGCTAATGATGCTATAGTTGGAGAAAAAATGATGAAATTAGATTTGCACTGTTATTCTGCAGCCTTTACCTATTAATAAATGACTTTGCTACATTAATCTCTCTCTCTCCTCCAATACTCCCTTTCATGCCCCCCCAACTTTGTCCTCATTGTCTAAGGTCTTTGACCCCTTCCTCAGGTCAGACACACACTACCCCTACCTAAAGGATAGCAGGTCCTAGTCCCTTCTTATATCTTATAAACTGTAATCTCTGCTGCTTCGAGCCATGTCCAGATGCCACCTTCTCTGTTCCTGGAGACTGCAGTGGGAAGGCATTAGGTTGATTCCCATAGGGTGGGAAACAGAAGGACTGAGGGCTGCAACCCTAGCCTCTCTTTAGCCACTGTGAAGATCTGCAGCTAAATTATCTTTCTACAAATATGACTCAAATTATGAGATTCAAATTATTTCTTGAAAATCAGTCAATCTAGTCTACACATTGTATATGTATTTATTCATTCATTATGTAACATAATGAAAGGCCAACCAAATTGACTAAATTATTTGCATGTTCACCTGGACAAAAGGCACCATGTCCATATAATTATTTTATAATCTGGTTATTTTTTAACAATAGTTACAGTTTTATGCCAACACACCCTGGAAAAGGCAATTTCACAGTACTTTATATATGGGTACATGTTACACAGTTCATAGTCCTCAATTTTCTCTCTAGAAGGATTGGCCTGAGGGGCAAGGATATGACAGTAGAAGGATTACAAAGGGTATATGAAAACAAAAGTGCAGAAATATCCCTATTTTAAACACCAAGTCACCATTTATAAGTTATATGACCTTAATCATGGTTTAATCTTTCTGAGCCTCAGTTTTCCTGGTTCTAAAAATGTGGCTATTTATATTAATTATTTAAAATTAGATCTAAATAAAAGCTATAGGAGCTTACGGGAAGATGGCGGAAGGGTAAGACGCGGTGACCACTTTCCGCCCCACAGATACACCAGACATACATCTACATGTGGAACAACTCCTACAGAACACCTACTGAACGCTGGCAGAAGACCTCAGACCTCCCAAAAGGCAAGAAAACCCCACGTACCTGGGTAGGGCGAAAGAAAAAAGAATAAACAGCGACCAAAGGATAGGGACGGCACCTGCACCAGTGGGAGGGAGCCGTGAAGGACGAAAAGTTTCCACTCACTAGGAAGCCCCTTCTCGGGCGGAGACTGCGGGTGGCGCAGGCGGGAAGCTTCGGAGCCACGGAGGAGAGCACAGCCACAGGGGTGCGGAGGGCAAAGAAAAGAGATTTCCACACAGAGGATCGGTGCCGACCGGCACTCACCAGCCCGAGAGGCTTGTCTGCTCACCCTCCGGGGCGGGCGGGGCTCGGAGCTGAGGCTCGGGCTTTGGTCGGAGGACCGGGAGAGGACTGGGGTTGGCGGCGTGAACACAGCCTGCAAGGGGTTAGTGCGCCACAGCTAGCCGGGAGGGAGTCCCGGGAAAAGTCTGGACCTGACGAAGAGGAAAGAGACTTTTTCTTACCTCTTTGTTTCCTGGTGCGCGAGGAGAGGGGATTAAGAGCGCTGCTTAAAGGAGCTCCAGAGACGGGCGCGAGCCGCGGCTAAAAGCGCGGACCCCGGAGACGGGCATGACACTAAGGCTGCTGCTGCCGCCACCAAGAAGCCTGTGTACGAGCACAGGTCACTATCCACACCCCCATTCCGGGGAGCCTGTGCAGCCCGCCACTGCCAGGGTCCCGGGATCCAGGGACAACCCCCCCCCCC